>NW_015094506.1:44933611-45337201 GCF_001431845.1 Calidris pugnax
TTTTTCTTTTTTTTTTTTTTTTTTTAAATGCAGGGAAAGTATAGTTTGTGCTGTCTTCTTATATAAAAATAGCAAATTTTATGAGATGAATTTCCCTCAGGCCCCACGGAATAGAATTTGTTCTGTAATAAGAGACCAATGTATTTTAATTGCTTGTTGTAGACTATTACCTGTTAAATTTGTCTGAAAGTGTGACATCAGCAAAAAACTTCTTTTCTGTTTTGCTTCCTTCTACTTTAGAGCTGTCAAATACCTTCAACATCTAAGGATAAAACATGACAGATGACTCAAATATCTGACAGGTCATAAAATATTGATTCTTCATGTTACCTGCCAGTGAAACACACCCCACTGTGGGTAAATCTTTAATTGGGATTCCTGACTTCTGATTGCTATAACCCCAGTTTAGGTTGCAGTCTAGGAGTACAGACAAGAGCACAGCAACGAGAGCGGTCAGAAGCCTTGGAAATCTTAATGTAAGAGAAAACACGGGCAATTGAGCTGTTTAGTCTAGAGGAAAGGAGACTTACTGAACATAGCACTCTTAACTATGAAAAAAGCTGCTGCAAAAGGGAAGAGAATAAATCATTCTCTCTGGAGATGTGACAAGTAAAGGACTTAAAGTGCAGCCAGGGAAATTTCACTTAGACTTTAGGAGAAGCCTGTCCAGGATAAAGCCTGTTGGCAGCGGAGCAGCTGCTGAGAGGAGTGGGAGCCAGAGATGCCAGGGCCCCCGTGGTGGTCTCCCCACTGAAATGTCCTTTCTCCCTGCAGGCCAGCGTGGCTGGAGGCACACAAAAACCCCATATTGCACCCACAGACATCCGTCAGGGAGAGAAGAAAAGAAATGTGCTGTATCCATCTGACACCCCTTGCCTGGTAGGAGGTATGACAGCCCCTTGGGGACAATGGACTGCAGAGGCTATTTGTAAGCCAGGGCTCAGGTGACAAGTCATAACTTGCTGTTTGCAATTGCCCCAGCTGGAGGGACTAACTTCCATAGGGACATCGTGCTTTTTCCCCAGATGACTTACACAGAGGGCATTTCCACTGAACAGGGAATGAAAGATTCCCCAGCCCTTATTTCTGTGCCAACTGTACTGTCTATTTTTAACAGCAAACTGGCATTAGCATTTGTTTGCTAAAAATAAACATATTTCAAATGCAATTCATTACATAGCGCATTAGGGTAAAGGCAATTTATGCTTCAGTCAAGAAGAAATATTTTTAAGAGATAAATTGGTTCATGCAAATATCCATGGCTTGCACTCAGTGCACGTGGTACCAGCAGAGATGGTGCTCTGATTTCAGTCGATTGGGATAGATCATAGAATCACAGAATGATTTGGGTTGGCAGGGACCTAGTTCTGACCCCCCCGCCCTGGGCAGGGACACCTCCCACCAGACCAGGTTACTCAAAGCCCCATCCAGCCTGGCTTTGAACCCCCCTGGGGATGGGGCATCCACAGCTTCTCTGGGCAACCTGTTCCAGTGTCTCACCACCCTCACAGGAAAGAATTTCTTCCTAATATCTTATCTAAATTTCCCCTCTTTCAGTTTAAAACAGTTACCCCTCATCCTAGCGCTACAATCCCTGATAAAGAGTCCCTCCCCATCTCTCCTTCAGGTACTGGAAGGCTGCTATAAGGTCTCCCCAGAGCCTTCTCTTCTCCAGGCAGAAAAACCCCAGCTCTCTCAGCCTGTCCTCACAGGAGAGGTGCTCCAGCCCTCTTACTATCTTCATGGGCCTCCTCTGGACCTGTTCCAACAGGTCCGTGTCCTTCTTATGTTGGGGGCCCCAGAGCTGGACACAGTACTCCAGGTGGGGTCTCATGAGATCTCAGAATTCAGGAAGCTGTTGAGGAGCTCAGTGCAACATCCTATTTTAACTTAATTAAAAACATGACCACAATTATATAAGAGAAAAATAAAAAAGAGATGGGGGGGTGTGTTAGAAATAGTTCTCCCTTATAGCTGCAGGATTGCAGAATTGTAGCAAACAGGCTGATGTGGTTTTTGGAGAGGGTGTACTCTTTGTTATATTGACCATAATAGCTTCCTAAAACCTAAACGTCCCTGCTTCTTGCTCACAGAACAGAGGAATATTACAAGGGCACAATTTTGAATCAGAAAATGCCAATGCATAAGGATTTTGAAGTGGGTTTAGATGAGCTGCTGAGTCAGGAGCTGGATGGTGATCTCTGGTGAACCTGTCCTTCATGAATTCCCTAGTCTCCTTTTGATTTTTTAAAATATAATTTTAGCTTGCAAAATGTTTTGTGGAAATAAAGTATTTCAAGCAAAACTTCCTAGTTTTGATGGCACTTTTAGCAGGAGGATTTCTAGGATGTTTATGGAATTACTCCTCTGAACCAAGGTTCACAAGTAAGAACTGAGCCTCATGTACCCCTCATGAGTGCCCCTCTCTCCTTCCCGTTATAATTCAGAACAAAACTAATGTATTATAAATAAAAAAATAAACCATAAAAAGATAAAATTGATTCAGACTCTTCAGGATATCTAGGGGAAAAGCAAAGCTTTCATTTCCAGCCAGTGCTAGTGAGCAGGATGCAGCAGGTCCTGCAGAATCGGGATGGTCTGATTTTTCCCCACTAGGGGGCAGTGCTGTACCTATAGTCACCAGCTCGCTCACAGCAATACTGGGAATTTCCAAGCAAGTGGCATTACTAAGAAAATTAATTAATGGTACTCGTAATTTAATTCAAAGCAATATAAAATCGAAATGTCCCAGAAACTGTTATTAAATGTTCAAAATCCAAAAATAATAACTTCTTGGGTTTAGGATCCCTCATTAAAAAATATTTTGGATTTAGCAGTCTTTAAAAAAAGATTAAAATCTACTAGTTTGTCTGAAAAACGTGGGTTTTTTTTTTTCTATATTGTTTTGAAATGCACAGATAAAATACTTTAAATTAAAACAATTTGCATAACCTCAGAAATTGTCTCTATAAAATGCTCCTGATGATTCACAGTCATTTGTGTTAAATATGCAAAAGCCAACACCTTGCTGTCCCAAAATAGTTTGGTGGCAGGATCTTAGCTAATTGCAAACACCTGAAACAACATGTGAAGAGAGAGCCCAGGTGTGCTTCCCACCTTGGACGTACTGCTGAGGGAATGCCACAGCTGGTGGGACAAAGAAGGGTCTGAACATGGGAAGAAAGAAATCTCTTTCTTCTCACAGCCTCTTAACTCTGCAGTTCTGGCACTTCAGCAGTTCCTAGGTGCACATTTCACCAGAAAAATCCACCACAGTAGCACGAGTTAAAGCATGTCTGCAGTTATTGAAGTTTCAGAATCCAGGGATGGGGAATGTGTTAGCACTGGTGCCCACTGGCAAGGGAGCTGGTTTTGGGACCAGTGGTCCGAGACTTGGGTTTGAAGCCAGCTGCTTCTGCCACTAGGCTTTATTTTACAGAGTTTTATTTGTATCAGCTCTTACTAAACGACTAAGACAGCATTAGCGGGAAATGCCTTCCTCCCTCTGCGGTGCAGCTGTAGGTGGAGTGTGCTGCAACACCTCCCCTGCTGCAGTGGTGATCCCGTGAGGGGACCTGTTTGCACTCCTGCTCACCACTGCATCTCTCTGGCAACTCCAACCCCTTGTTTTCTCACCGACCTTTTACTGCAAATCCTTAAACCAAAATTCTTATTTTCCATCTGCCAGTTCTCTGCTGTTTCACTGTCTCAGCGTCACAGACTCAGAAAACTGTGGAGGTCGGCAGGGACCTCTGTGGTACCTAGTCCTACCCCACTGCTCAGGGTCAGCTACAGCAGGCTGCTCAGGGACATGTCCAGTCAGGTTTTCAGTATCTCCAAGGGTGGAGACTCCATCACTCCCCTGGGCAGCCTGCTCCAGTGCTTGACCAGGCTCACTGTAAAAAAGGTTTTTCTTATGTTTAAATGGAATTTCCTACATGTCAGTTTGTATCTGTTGTCTCATATGCTGTCCCTGGACATCTCCAAGAATAGTCTCGTTCTGTCTTCTTCACTCCTTTACAGCAGGTCTTCATACACACTGATAAAGTTTCCCTTGAGCGTTCTCTATTCCAGGTTGAGCAATCCCAATTCTCTCAGCCTTTCCTCATAGGAGAGATGCTCCAGCCCCTTCATCATCTTAGTAACCCTTCATTGGACTCTCTCCAGTATGTATGTTCACATCTCTCCTGCACCAAGGAGCCAAACACAGGGGACAGCACTCCAGGTGTGGCCTCACAGTGCTGAGAAGAGGATCCTGTGAACCTGCTTTGCCACAAGGACACATTGCTGGCTCATGGTCAACTTGATGTCCACTAGGACCCTAGGTCCTTTCCTACCAAGCTGCTTTCCAGCTGGCTGGTCCCCAGCATGGGGCTTATTCCTCCCCAGGTGCAGGACTTGGAGTTTCTCTGGATTGAACTTCATGAGGTTCCTGTCCAATCATTTTGCCAGCCTGTCAAGGTCCCTCTGGATAGCAGCACAACGTTCTGGTGCATCAACAGCTTTTCTCATTTTTTATCTGCCCCGTCATCAAGCTGGACTTCATGCCAGTCATCACAGCCCTTTATGCCTGTCAGTTCAGCCAGTTTTCAATCCACCTCACTGTCTACTTACCTAGCCCACACTTTATACTTGTCTGCAAAGTTGTTATGGCAAACACTGTCAAAAGTCCTGCTAAAGTCAAGATAAACCATGTCCCCTGCTTTCCTGTTCACTGCTGAGGCAGTTGCTGCACAACGTTTTCAGGTTTGTCAGGCATGATTTCCCCTTTGTAAATCCATGCTGACTAATTCCAATCACCACCTCGTCCTTTGTGTTTGGAAATGGTTTCCAGTATTATTTGCTCCATCACCTCCCCAGGGACTGAGGTAACCCTGCCGTGTCTATTACCCCCACATTCTCCCTTTTGGAGTTAGGAGTGACACGGAATATCTTGTCTACGGTCCCAAACTGAATGAAATTTTTTAATGACTTTTTTGATTCAGTCACTGAATAGAAAAATCATTTCCATGGTCATAATCTTATTATGGGAATGGCAATCTTTTCAGGTGCCTTCCCAAGCAACGGTTTTCTTGACCACTCCCTCTGTCCCAACCCTTCTTCTTCTGCTGTCCTCTTTCCAGGCAGTGTGACCAGGACCCCAGCCCAGGGCAGGTGAACCACTGGGGTGTTTCCTCACATGCTGGGCTGACTGGAGAGGACTGAACCTCTCCCACAGGTGTGTTCAGCTGCTACAAGGAGGGAATGCAGCGGGAGCTGAGAACGGCTCAGAGGACGGGTGGGAAGTATGAAGATCTTCTAAAGATGCCATCTCTTCACTGCCCCCTCTCCTAATTGATTCTCAGTCCAGAAGAATCTCCTATGGGCCCAGGTGAATGGCAGGGTGCTGCTGTCAGAAGCCTCTCCTTCCTCCCTCTCCCACCTTATTTTCTTTGCTCCCTCCACAGGTGACAGACACTTTTCTCCCATTATTAAGATTTTTTTCTTCCTATATCCATTACAAGTTTAAATCTCCTCTGTCTTCTTCTGATTTTCATTCTCTCTTTTACTTTTTTTTTATTCCAAGAAGAGAACAGCAGGGAGCACTGGCATCCCAATTATTTATATGTAAATATTTTCTCTACTTTTGTCCTGATTTAGCAAAATTTGGAGTCCTGCAGGAGCAGGCAACAGAGTCCCTTCTATTCCCATCAGGCATCCTTGCAGCTTCATTCCTGGCTAGCAAAGCAGTTTACAAGACCAATGGAAAACTCACATTCTTTTATCCCTGCTGAAAAACTTGTTTCGTAATTATGTGCCCTATTCTAAAATGTATATGCGGCCTTAATCCTCCTAATATGTAGGGTTTAATATGTATAAAAAGCCTTCTATGTACATCATCTCAGCACAGAATTTCAATTGCTAGAAAGGCTGAGACTGAATTAAAAAGGAAGCACTGTGCATGGCAATGAGCTCATTTTGACAGGCTGAATTAATTTTAAATAATAAGGAAGTAATTTCCATCTCACTAAATGCCTGCATTTTTCTGCAAAAATAAAACACTGTAGTCAGAAAGATACTTTTGAGAAATGTCTCTCATAGAGATAAGTAAACCAAATAGCAATTAAAAAAGTAAATAAGTCATAATTACAATAGTAAAAGGTAGCATTAAGTATTAATGCACTTCAGACCCTGCTTCTTTGATTGAGTTCTGCTTTATCTCATTAGCTTTATAATCAGAAAAATACCATCATCTGAAGATACATAGATTTAAGCACAGACAAATACCTCCAGCAGTTAGATATGGCTGTTGTAAGGATGCAGTCACAACTTCCTGGTGCAAAAGAAAAGATCATGAGAAAAAGAGGCATAGGAAGATGTAGAGAATGAGATCCCCAGACCACTACCACCGCTGTCCTGAGACCTAGAATCTTGAAAATGAAATGTTCTCTGGATGGTTATGTGGGGGACATGGCTTTCTTCTGTTGAAGCATGATCAGAAGTAGCAATGGTGCTTCCTGTCAGAATTGACACATTATAGTATTCATCAGGAACTGAAAGGGTGATGTTCACTTCTCTCCTCTAGAAAGGAGGATTCATTCCTGTACCCCAGGCCAGCTGGCATAGTTTTCCCACCACCAGTCTGGGAACACAACAGGGCACATGCACTGCAGTGATGAAGGTTTGCAACAGAGCCTCTGTTAGAGCCTCTGGTAGAGCCTGGTAGATCTATGACGTGGGGAGGGCTGTAACCAGTAGACATCCTCCACATCTCTCCTTGAACACCAAATTGCATTCTGCACAGCATCAGCTGGGGGATTGAGGTCATGGGTGTCCGTGTTTGTGTGCATTCACCTCTTCTCCAGCACAGAATCACAGAATCACATGGGGTTGGAAGGGACCTCCGGAGATGATCTAGTCCAAACCCCCTGCCAAAGCAGGTCCACCCAGAGCAGGTTGCAGAGGAACTTGTCCAGGCGGGTTTTGAATGTCTACAAAGGAGGAGACTCCACCACCTTCCTGGGCAGCCTATTCCAGTGCTCTGCCACCCTCAAATTAAAGAAGTTCCTCCTCATGTTTAGGTGGAACTTCTTATATTCAAGTTTGTGCCCATTTCCTCTTGTTCTATCCCTGGGCACCACTGAAAAAAGACTGGCCTTATCCTCTTGACACCCATCCTTTAAGTATTTATAAGCACTGATCAGATCCCCCCTTGGCCTTCTCTTCTCTAGACTAAAAAGACCCAAGTGCCTCAGCCTCTCTTCGTAAGGCAGATGTAAGCACAGCCTCTGGGCTTGGGTGTAAGGCCCTCTCCTGGGATCTGGACAAAAAAAAACCCCATTTTTATTCAACAGTGTGGTGCTTTGAATGTCCACCCAGGAGCTGGGAGATCCTGATTCAGCTCTAATCCTTGCAATAGCTGCTTGACTGTGAAGTCTTTTCTAAAATGCAGCTTTCTTTGTCCTGTAAGTGAAACTGGGAGAAAGGGAATAAAAAAGCAAGATCAAGGATGACATTGCAGCCTGGTGATGGGGGCACTAAGCTGTTGAAAAGGTGATCTGACTTCCACTCTCTGCTCCCATTAATATTTAATAGTCATTAAATTAAAAGTCAGGGATGTGTAGGATTAACTACAGGTCAGCATCCTCATACTTATATCTGAATGAATGAGATAGTGTTAGTATGGATGGAAATAAGCTATTAGCGATGAGCACGGCCAGTGTGTCAGTAACAGGCATAAATTTAAACGATTTAAACACTGTCCCTGAGAAACCAAAACAATGAAATGGCTGCTCCAGTACAGAGACCTGCACAAATCGTGCACCAGTGCTGAAACCTCTGCCAGTGCAGACGCTCACCAAGATCTGAAACTGTTTAGCAAAAATCAGCCCTTTCTCTACATGGATTTCCTCAAGGGACTTCTGAGAGACTGACACTGCTGATCACTGAGAAAACAGCCCTAAACAGCTTTTCATGCACTCAAAAGCAGTGATCACAAAACAGCAGTCTTTGAAGGATGCTGTAACTGAGCCACCTGCATGGCCAGGAGAGGAGGTGAGTGCCTCACACAGGAGGATGCCGGGCTCCCCCCACACTCAGTTTTAGTTTTCAGAGTTTGTGTGGCTGATGGCCAGAGCTGTGGGAGTGCCTGCCTGCTCCCCTCCGCCCCAGCCCTGCCACCGAAGCACAGAAGAGCCACAACCTGACTTCTCCTCCACTGTGATTCCTATTTCGGGTGCAACTTGGGAATGTCATTGATTGCAGCTGTTAAGGCAAGATTTCCTTGTCCTTCCCTTGCTCATTAAAACAAAAAGCAGTCTAATCCCAAGCAACCTTTCCACGTCAGGAGTAACCACACATGAAGATTCTGATGGGCAGCTTGACCCCCCATTCCTCAGCAGAGAGAGGTGGGCTTGTTTGCCATCCTTCCATGTGCAGGGAGGGCTTCCCACCAGCCATGGGGTTTCCCTGGGCTGATGAGCAGAGAGGAGGAGGCTGGTCCTCCATGGAGGGATGCCTGCTGGATTTGACCAGACAGCTCAGATCTCAAGAAGCTGCTTTTCCCACAGTTGCTAAGAAACCAAAACAGTCATCTCAGCTGCCGAAACAACTGTTTAGTACATTTTTTCCTCCACTTGTCTCATTCTGGGTAACAGCAGCTTTAAGCCTCTCAGGGTTTTCCCTGTGCTCCTTGTGGTGAAGATCTGGGCAAGCACTATGCTGGGGATGAGAGTTGGTCCTCAGTAGCTTTTCCAGGAGGGCTCCAATTGCACAGGTTGTTTTCATATGTGGCAGTCGGCAAGTTCCCTACATTAAACTGCCTGCAGGAGTCTCAGAGACACTTATTCAGAGGTGTTATTGAAGAGCTCTTTCAGCTGCCCCTTCCAGCCACTGTGAGAACATCCACCCGAGTTACCAGCAGCTGCAGAAGTGACTGATGAAACCTGTTGTCCAGCTCCTGCCTTACGTTGGTGTTTCAAATGACAGTCCTCCATTTATCCCTTTGCAGGCCTGGCTCTGGCTAGCATCTCGCCCACAGCCATCTGCAGGGTATCTGGGAGCAGGGACAGTGCCGATTGCCCTGCAGGATTTTGGCTCTCCTTGCTGGAATGCCATCAGGGAAGAGAACATATGGGTATCCCTGTGGCTGAGATCCAGACAGCCAAGGAGCCAGAGAGGAGAAAAATCCCACAGGAGGTTACACCCGCTGGGAACATCACCTGGGAGAAAACTCCCACCAACATTGAGCTGCAATAAAAGAAATTAATGAGAAAATGGACTTGGGCAAAGGGCGGGGAGATGGTTCCTGGTCAAGGCAGAGGTAGGTTTCAAGATCTGCTTTTGTAGTAGCAGCACAAAGCAGTTGCCTCTGGTTGAATGGGACTGGAAGACTGATAAAAAGCCTTGGGGAATAACCTTCCCTGCATAAACGACTCTGGTAACTTTGTTTCTTTATTTCTCTGTCATGTAAGGATTTTTCAAAGTTCAGCTGCATGTACACAATTAATAATAGGTCCAACTCAGCAGAGACTCGTAGTGTCTTGGAAATGTCATCTATCAAGATACACAAATGAAGCTAAAACAACCTCAAAATATTAACTACTCCAGTGTTTGCTGATGGTACTGTGCTGACCGTGAGGGCTGGATTGCCATTCCCAGCACAACGCCTGTAAATTCTGCCAGTTCCCTGGTGGGATCAGGTTGTTTTTATTAAGTGGTTACGTGTTATGCTTCACTCATGTGAAACCTCCTGTTTTCTGATGGAGCTGCAGCTCTGGTAGAAAGTTACAACCTTTTTTCCTGCAGCCTTGGTGGAAACTGGTTGTTGTATCAGCTCATATATTTTGTAACTCTAGCAAATAAATCTGGGTGTTGTGTGTGGTTACTAAAACTGAGATCTCTACTGCACAGGAAAGAAGTGACACAGTGCTGGGAGCTGGAGTGACCTGGGCTGAGCTTTTGAACTAAGGATGTTCTACTGAGCCAGTGCTCCTCAGAGCTTCTGCTCTGCTATGGGGTGGCCTCCTGATGAGGTATTATGGTAATAGTATAAATACTGTGGTGAGATAAATATGGGGTTGGTGGGAGCATAAGGGCACATGGAGGGCCAGGTCCACGGCAGTCAGAGGAGCCAAGGGTGGCAAGTGCTCTCCAGGGAACAGGCCTTTCCCGGGCAGGTGGGAAAACACAGTTCTCCCCTTTTATGAGAGTGGGGAGGTCTGCTCAGTCTGTACCTGCTTTTTCTGGCAGTTGCCAGTAGTGGATGCTTAGGGCAGAGCAGAACAACAGGGAAAGCCATAGGGATGTCCCCCCAGAATATTGTACCATCATCCAATAACTTGCAGCATGGTGACTTTATGACTCCAACAGGCATCATTGCATGTAAGGACCTTGCAAGTCTTCCACAAATATATCTAGCTGTTTTGTGAACCCTTTTAGCACATACAGTCTCAGAGGGGGAACCATGGATAAGTGAAGTCCAGGTCACACAGGACGTTGCTGCCTGGCCTGAAGCTGCAGCCCAAGACACCATGTCAACCCCTAATCCACCACCTCCTCCTGAGGGTGAATCAGCATTGACCTCACTTCAAACTCCCCAGCAGGCACCATTCACCCAGTCAGTCTTAAATTTTTCAAGTGGTGTGTGTGGTTTCAGATTTAAAAGGAAAAAAAGGCTGGTCCCTGAAGCCCAGCAGCATGGCTTACAGTGATCTTGTGTGTGCCCCACGCTAAAGCAGACAGGGAGACTTTCTGCGGATCATGGAAACAGTTTCCTGCACCTTCTGCTAGTATCACTCGTGGTGAGGAAAAACAGGAACAAGAGAATTTCTGATTATCTGGGTATATGTCCAAGTTACCTAATTGGGTTCCTCCAGACAGCTGCTATCCTTAGCAAGAAACATGACTGTATTATTCTATAAAGGCTCAGTGTTTAGCAAATTCTGTCAAAGGAATATATATCCCTTGGTTTTTTTACTCCTCTGAGAAAAATATTCATGGTTTTTCCAAGATGTTTTTATCAGACAATATTTAAAAACATATTTGACTGATTGAGTTTGCTGCTCCTGAAAAGAGGCTGGAATAAGTCCTCAGGGTGCTCTAATTAGAAACACAGCTCCTATCCCAACAGGTAGCAAGAGGAGACTTTCATAACCTGCACATCACTAGGATGAAGTGTATTCAGCCAACTTGGGTGATTTTTTTGCATTAAATTTTTTCTACCTGGGAAGTGACATTGTCTATTTACTGCACTGATATGAATCCCCAGGCCAGCACCGACAATTTACTGCCTGGTTCATAGGCTTTTCAAGGCAGTCTGAGTGCAACAGGTGGTTTTGTTCACAAGGACAGTCTATAAATACTGCCTGTTGCCTTTCATACAACTTGCTCGTCAAAGGTTATGTGAAAGAGGCAGTTTTTGTAGGACTCAGTAACCTTTACCACTGCCAGTGATAGAATTGCCTTTAAAGCTGATGAAAAGCTCTGCACTTTTGTAAGTCTCTGGACCAGGATCACAGAGAGAGATTTATTACCAGGGGCATGTAAACTACAAATTAATTAATTCTAGGCATGTGAAAGGAGCATCATAATATTTTATATAAGCTATAATTAACAAGACAGAAAATGTACAAGCAATGCAGTTAAATTATGACTTGCACATACACTGCAACATTATTGAAAACCTATTACAAGTGACTTGACAATCTTTGCTGCAGGACATGATGTCCATCATGGCTGACATTAGCAAAATGGGATTAGCTCTTTGAAATTTCTAATGTTGGGTGTAATTTTTGTCACATCTTCATCTTTAAAAAGAAAAAAAAAGAAGCCTGAATATCCAGCCTCTAAAAACATAATCCATTAAGTCTAAGCAGGGCACCCAAAATCACCAGCCATTTACAAGTACTTTGGATCATAAACTTAAACGAATTACTCTTGCACATGCTTTCTTAAACATCAGTATAAAATACCTGTACTCTTTTTTGTTTATTAACTTTGATATGTAATTGAGAAGTTTATTCTCCACTCTACAGTGATCTATTTAATCACAACTAATTCCTGTTATTTAGAAATCTTTGTGCCATCCCTGCTCTTTCTAATCTGTTATGAATGTTGTCTTTCAGGAGTTTGAAAATGCACTTATTAATTACAAACTACTTTGGAGGTGGCTGCTGTCAGGCAAATAATATTTTGTTAATCACAGAGCTGAAATAACCTTGCTTGGGAATGTTACAGTAAATATTTTTAAGCCTCATAACCAACTCAAGCAACATATACAATGTAGAGGTGAATGAATGTCCTCTGGATGGTGAGTACTAGGCTAAACTGTTCGATAGTCTACTCAGACAGTATCTTGTGGTCACACCGTCACTTTCCTTTACTTTTTCCCCTGGGAAAAATAAAGAAATTCTAGATATATACAACTTGAGACACTTTCCCTATCAAAATCTGATTCATAAATGCCTTTTCACTTTCAGAGGGATTTTTTCCTCAGCATAATTTTAATGTAATGAACATAATTTTAATGTAATGCTAGGTCTTTTACAGGCATTTAAAATGTCTGTAAAAAATACTCCCCATTCCTAATAATTTAGAAAAGAGGCATGAAACATGCAGCAGCTGTGTCTCCCCCCCAAGAAAAGGATGTTCTCAACTCAGGATGAACTGCAGGTCACGTCCTACAAAAACAAATGGCAGATGAAGATGTGACACTGGTTTGCTTTGAGGTAAACTCAAGCAAGGCTAATTTGGGTAGGAGCATGGCATTGATTTCTCCTTCAGCTGCACAGCACATACTTTGTCTCCATGGAGGACTGTGAAGAAGAGACCTATTGCATGTGTCTCATTGAAGGCCATACCTCAACACCAGAGGCAGGAATAGGTGAGCGACCAAAGGATGACTTGAAAACAGCACAGACAACCCTGATTTCCTGTAAATGGCTAAAGCCTATGGAAAACTTGAAGATTGGTACGGTTTGAAAGTATCTGTGGTAGCACTGTGTGAGGAGGTTTTGTGTTGCAGGAGGCCTGAGATGGGAGAAGAAGGCATCATGAAGAAGAAGGGGAAAAAGGTGGACTGGAGGACATAAGCAGGAAAATCCATAGGTGTGGTTTTACGGAAACTTTGAAAGGTTGGACCACAAACTTGACAGAGAGGATGAAGGTGAAGCAGTGAAAGGATTTAGTGTGGTTTGCTAGGGAACTGAAGCAAGAAATCGATTTTAGCTGTGACATTTTGAGGGAAGACAAGGTGAGTATCAAGAGGGCCAGACCAGAGAAGTTCGCAGAGACTGAGGATGAAGCTATCAGGGCCTTGGTGTGGAAACAAATCATAATGGATATTTTTGTAGGACACTTTTGAGGGAATGTCAGCAGGATTAAATGGCAGCATCAGTCTGGAGAGAAGAAGAAAGATGGTGATAATGTTGAAAATAGCACTGAGGGTGTTATAGCCAGGGGTGCCTGGATGCAGAAGATAATAGGTTTCCCAACTACAATCAAACAGGGTAGGCATGTGAGGTAAGATAAAGGGGTCAGTTTTGGCTATAGCTGTATAGTTAAATGAAACTATCTGGCATTACTGTCCTGGAGTGAAGAGCTTCCTACAGAAGAGGGAGGCATATTTTAAATAACAAAACAGACAAATATGGAGACTCCAGGAGAATGAAGGAATTTTCTAGAAGCTGGCATAGTGAAGAACAAGGATTTAGGAAGCGTGTGAAGAACAGCTGCATCAAAACAGGCGAGAGAAGAAGAGCACAAAACAGACTTTGGTAGTATGAAGGACAGAGATGAGAGATGCAGGGAGAAAGCAAGGTTTCTGAAAAGCTATCCAACATCCTGATTTTTAACCTGGTGCAGCCCCCTTCATGTACATGCACGCTTGCTCTGTTCAGAAATGTTGTCTGGGCAGCATTTGGGATATTTGTCCCAAAAGATTAGCAGATTGGAAGTGCATATACACAGATCCACCCACTGTGTGATGCACACTCACTTGGCATGCTCACGGTCGCTCAATGTGTATCACATACCAATCCCATGAATACATGCCTGGAATGTGTCAGACTCAGAGGTTGCAATGCCCATGGACATGCTTGTATCCAGAAGAAACACCTCCTTTCTCTGTTGTCTTAACAAGTGTCCCTTTCCCACATGTCTGAGCAGAAGCAAATTTTATAGACCAAAGGGATTATGTATTGGATTGCATGTACCATTGGTTGTACGTTTCTATGCACATTTGATCTCAACCAGGGACTGACTGACCCACTGATTTTTGGGTGGTTGAGGTTGTCATGTCCTTGAGCCAGGCATCCAAAGTCTGTCCTACTGGGATTATATGACATTCACCAGAGGTGAGCATGCTCCCCACAGAGATATGCTATTGATAGGAAGACGTAATGACTTAGATGAAATCATTACTTATCCTTCCAGTAAGTCATGTCCTGATTTAGTAACATATTCCATTTGTAGATCTTATTGTCTCCGGTGAGTCTGCTTTACAAGAGCAGTGCAAACAAATTAAACGAAGTTTTGATATGCTTTTATCAAAGTTCGTCCCTAGTGTCCTTTGATTTACTTCTTGAGATCTCCTCTGGCACGAACTGGGTGGAAGCAATATTTTCTCCCCCTCAAAGTTGATCTGAACTCAAGCACCTCTGAGAATATATGAGCTCTGCCGTCAGGCATTCTGGAGAATGACTGCCCTCCCCTTAATATATAACAGGCTGAAGATAGCTGTATGTCTTCATTTCAGCGAAATTGTGTTTTTTCTGCATTTCTGCATTTCTTTAGCATCCAGATGGTGGTGCTCCATGTGTCCTGAGCCAATACCAAAATGAAAAAAACCTGCTGCCTTTTCTTGGTTGACAAAGGGAGCTACAGAGATACATGCTCTCCTTGCCTTTAACTACCCTTGCCTCTCTTGTGAGGACCAAAATTAATGACAGATTTCATTTGCCAGCAGGGAAAGATTCTTGCAATTTGCAATTTTTGTAATTGTGTCACAGAGGTTAGAGATGGCAATAACCTATTAATTACCCTTTAGAGCACTCCAAGTCTGTTGAAGATGGTTCGCTACAGCAGGAGGTATGGCTTCCAGTACACATTTTGATATGAAACCACAATCTGGAATGGGAAAAAAACTTTTTCTGCGGGCACCAGTGTAGTGTTTTTTCTCCCTTGTCTTTCAGAGAAACAATTTTTGCTGAAAATGCTGTGATTAAGAAGATGAGCACTCTAGGTCTTATGGTGCTAGCAGGCTTGTCAATAGGATTATGAAAGGGAAATATATCTTAAGAAAATGCTCTTAAAGATGAGCATGTTCAACAATTGGAAAATCCAAAACAGCTGTTCATTAGAAAGACAGGCAAAGCAGTGTGTGCAACAGCATCAGTGAGTTCTAGCTCAACTCCTGTATAATAACTTGCCAGGATAATACATTGACAGGTTGATAAGATGCCACTGGCCTGTCCCAGTTTCTACCCCTGTTGCCTGTTAAATTCTTTGGGTAGTCCAAATGCAGAGAAGGGATATCACTTTCTGCCATTATAAAGGCATGGGTTTTAAGCCAACAATACAAATGCAGCCCTTATGACAGCGGATAACTTCTGATCCTTTGGCTTTGTGTGGTGAGTGGTTCAGCACTTGGTTCCCAAGCACTGTGGTTCCCATGGGTTTGACAGAATCCACCTGACACAGGAGTCCCTGTGGTAAGGTGGGCTTTGGGGTTGCAGACATCAGCACAGTCAGACCACATGTGGTTCAGGCACAAGCCCAGCCAAGGTGTCTTCCACAGCAACCATGGGAGAGGACCCTGCTCTAATCCGTGAACAACCCCAAGATCTTCGCCCTGCTTCAGATCTTCATGATCTGTCTGGTGGCTGTTGGCCATAGGAGAAGGTTGCCATTTTGGGGACTAATGATGCAAAAAGTTGCTCAGCCTTATTGAAATCTTATAGAATCATAGAATAGATTCTATAAGATTCTATAATTTCTTCTGTAAGATTATAACTATGCTCTGGTGAAAGAAAGAAGTCCTGAGGTCAGCTGAGCTTTTCACTGTCATTGATAAAGGCCCTGCAATTTTGACGTCAGGAAGCTGGATTATCTTTGCACAAGGGAGGCATTGATATTCCACTGGGGAGATTTGGTTTCCCAGCTGTTCCATGGGTTTTTGGGAGAAAGTTGGTTTGTGGCCCTCAGCCAGCAAACCACTTAGACAGGAGCACACCTCTCAGTCCATGGATCATCCTGCTGAGTTCATTAGAGCTCCGTACGCACTTCCAGGAAACAATGTGCCTTGCTGGGCTGGGTCCAGCATCTCTCTCACGTCCCCGTTTGCATAAAGCTCTTTCACATCCCTTAAAGCTGTATTAATATGCTGGATGGGCTACGGACGCTGCCTGGAATTGCACTGCTTGCTTGAGTCATAACTATACTTTCAAAAATGAATGAGCAGAGCGTGCTTTTTCTAAAAGTTAAAAAGCAGTGTTCTTTTAGGCTACAAGCAATATGAGCATCAGAAAAAGGAGAGCTGTGCCTACACACTGTTATAGTGATAAACACATGTGCTCTTGTTTACTCCCTGAATAAAAAGACTTTGAGCTCAAGGTTGGAAATGCTGGAGGGGATCAGCATATGGCTGAAAACAACAGATGGGAGCAGAGGAGGATACGGTGTGTTACTCTTTTTTGTTATGGATGGATCCCAGAGCCCCAACAGCAGCTTGAGCAAGCATGACAGGTTGGGTCAAATGGAAATACTGGGATAGAAAACCTTGTGGAGATGACAGAGGCCAGCATAAGTAAGTATCTAGCAGCAAAGGACTGCCAGGGATTAGGGCATGAGACACGAAATGTCCTGCTCAGGGCATGCCTAGCTCTGTGGTGCAGAGAATATCTAAGCACTGGGAACAGAGGAAACCAAGCAGTAGGCAAGTGAGCTGTACAGTGATCACTTCAGAAAGCATTGGCTTTTGCTTCATGCTGCTGTTGGGCAGACGAAAGGGCAAGCAGTAGCATTGCTGACAGATTCATGGCCACCCAGGGTCACTGCAAGCAGCTGTGTCCCTGCCTGGGCAGTGCAGATCGTGTTGTGGTAAATCCCAAGGCCTATGTCCCTGTTACTGAAAGACTGTGGAGAGAAGGCACCTGGAAGAGATGCTGGAAACCAGTCTCCTAATCAGGCATGGTGAGAGATGTGTGTGACAAGGCTGAATGACATTGTAGGAGACCATTTTGATCAATGATGACAGTCTGTGAATAATTTTCTGAGGATTTAACCTTCATGTGAGTGATAAAACTGCAGTGTAGGTCATTAGAAAAACTATTACTGTCATTTGCTCAGAATAATGTAACTGGAGAAGGTAACTGTGTTGCAGGATTTGGTGAAGGATGGATGCTCTGAGGCTCCAAGAGAAAGTCAGCCAAGACAACAAGGCTTGCAGAGGAACACATGACAGCATGATCCAGTGGGCCACGATGGCTGGCTCTGTGGACACTGCTGGAGTTGGTGAGTATATAATATTGGGCTGTTCTTACGCTGCAAGGCAGCCAAGCAGAGTGCAGTGGACTTACACCCTTGTGTGTATGTGTGTGACATGGTGGCATTCAACAGTCTGCAGTGCTTCTTCAGGTCTGTCCTCTTTTACTGACGAATTTGTGTCCTGGTGTCAGATACTTATATGCGCGTACAATTTAGAATAGTGGCTGAGGCCGTTAACATCATTTAAAATAACAGAATCATACAAAAACACAGCAGGAGAGAACTTCAGGAGGTCACACAGACCGCTCTGTGCCCCAAGGCAGGCTAATTGCACCAATGTTGCTTCTGATGTGTTTGAATAATTTGTCCCTAAGGATCTCCAACACTGGAAGCTCACAGTACCCTTAGGGATTTGTTTCCTTTGCTTCACTCTCCCCACTGCTGAAAAGGCTATGGGATTTTTGTTCATTGTATCCAATTTGAATTCTTTCTAGAATTTAAAATACAGTTGCAGGTGCTATTATTGACATATGGGCACTGAAAACCAAAAATACTCACTCTCATTTATGGACTACTCCCTCACACGTGTGAAATAAGAGAACTGAGTTGTAGATATCCCTGCCATGCAAGCAAAATCAGTGGGGAAACCGGGCTTTTTCCAGCCGTGCTGGGCTGTCACGGAAGCTGGAGATGGCTGAGTAAGGAGATCAGCGTGAAACACCCAGATTATACAAATGAATAGGCTGAAACGTTGCATGGCTCAGCAGTTCTCTGCCAGATCTGGGTGTCTGAGAGACAGCAGGTTGCAGCAATCCTGTAATGGGGGTCAGAGAGTGGAGAGGAGGGAGGTGACAACCAGGGGAATTAGTCCAATTCAGGGAATCTGAACTTTGGACCATGAGTAGTTTTGGGGAAGAAAATGGGAGCAAAAATGCTTAATTGGATGCTTTGGGAGGATGGATATTTCTTGGCACAGTGGCACAGTGCAGCAAGACTCAAAGACAAACTCAGGATACTTAAGTGCCACTAGAGACAGGTGTGTGAGTTGGCTCCTATCAGAAATGATCTGTGGGACATCTATTTAGCACACATGACAACAATTGGCCATCGTTTTGTTTGGGGAAGGTGGGTCTCCTACCAGAGAGGGGATGAGGTAGGAGGTTGTGGAGTGATGCAGCTCTGCGTGTGTGTCATGGCTCCAGCTTCCCGGAGGAGGCACATTTGTTGGGGAGCCAAGGGGCTGAGCTGAAGAAGGAGGATGGTGACTTTTTGGCAGGTGGGAACAGAGATCTACGGTGGTCCTCCCTCGGGGCCTTGGTTGAGTCTCAAAGGCAGGAGTTCACCAAAGAGAAGGAGGCAGGAAAATCACAAACCTGTTATTGATTCCTTGTCTTTTCTGCAACCCATCCCCAGCACTAACCGTACTTGAAAATACAGTTTCCAGGGTTCTTTTGCAATGGATTCAAAAAACAATCCTACCTCTGTAGAGTCTTAGTTTGCCAGTCCTGTTTTTCCCTGCCTTAGAGTTCACCATTGATGTTAATTAGGACTTCCTTAGCCTTGTTAGCCTGGTGTTTTTCTTTGTTACTAAGAACAGTGAAGGTGACCTTGCTCACCAGGTGGATTTTCTCAGCTCTCACAGTCTAATCATTAAAGTCTTAGGAACAGAGGTAGGGATCTTACATGGGAAACTTGAGAAGAGCTATAAAAACATCATGTAGACAGCTGTCAGTGTCAGCTGGCATATCTCCAATAATTCAAAAGCAGATACATTTCTGGTAAGTCATCCTGTTCTCATATAACACATGCTGTAACTCCACACGTATTACACATATTGGGTGCAATGCAGTGAAGTAATATTTTTTTTGCATGATAAGAAAATACAACAAATACCTAAACATGTAGCTTAGTTGCAAGTGGCTGAACAGGGTATACTGAGAGTAACAACCGGCATTTGATAATCTCTCTTTTATTATCCTGAAAAGTGGAACAGTGACCAGTCCCCTGACCTCTGGTGATCTGGTTTCAAATCACATCTTACGGCATAGCGAAAGTTATTTTGGTGCCTTCACTCAATTCCCCGCACATGCAGTCATGAAACTGTGGAATCATTGACAACTGTAAATAGGAAGGGACTTCTGGAGGTCACATTGTCCAATCCCCTGCTCCAAGCAGGTCCAACTAGATCAGGTTGCTCAGGGTCATGTCCAGTCAAGTTCTGAGTATCTCCAAGGACGCCACCTTGCTGGGCAACCTGGTTGATATTTGACCATTCTCATGACAAAAAACCACAGTGTGCTTAAAATATGTGTGGCAATCCCAGATGAACAGAAACCAAGGCAGGGAATAACCGAGTTCTGCCTCTCCATACCAGGGAGTGCCAGAAGACCTGTGTTAGTAAGTATGTTTCAGGATACCGTGATAGGTCACTTTCATAAGCATTACATACACTAAGATCAAAAGAAGTATATAAACACAGGAGAACATCATATTTGCCCATAGTAGCCTTTTTTTTTTTTAACAGAGTACTGTGAAAACATAACAATTTTGATTCCAACGTGGCAACTGTCACACAAAGTAAGATGTTTGACAACAGAAGAGTCGTCACAAAGCATTCACATGGCAAAGGCACAGATGTGGGTAGCAGAGCCACACGCAGCAGCCAGCTGCACTAGCACCAGGCTTCACTTCTAGAAAAGACAAACTGGGAGCTGCTGCTTTCCACCGGCAAGCACAGAAAAAGTGTCAATACCGTTTCTGACCCATTTGAATTGTGCACATCAACATTTCTACAGCGGGTTTCTAAACAGCCATATCCAATGGGGCCTTGATCCTTGTAGGTACTTCAGAATGTTACTTAAGAATAACACCCACGGCTTGCAAATTTGCCACTAGCAGCTGCCACAAGCTACTGAAAAAGGCAGATTATTGAGACTATACAAAACCAAAGCCGGGAATATAAAAATCAAACAAAATGCTTACACGTTGCTGAACATGCTGCCTAAGATCAGAAACACGAGACAACAGCAGAAAGCCATGCAACGTATTTTGGCAGAAGCGCGCAAACATTTCATAGCTTGTCCCCTGGATGCCATGCTCACACTTACATTAGTCTGTGTCATACTACCTTAACTTGTTTTAAGCATTTCCATCATCTGTGAGGTAAGGAGGGAAAAATAGAATAGTTAAGGTATAATCAAATGAGATCTTGCACATTTTAGTATAATTTGTAAACAATCTCATTATTGGCTGTAGTGTGGAGAGTGTGAATGGTTCAGGCTCCTGTATCAATTTATCCAGAGAGACAACTTTCTGAAGGGCAGGTGAGTGATTCAATGGGTTATTAAGGAGCTAGATGAAAAAACTGGGATTAACAGAGGAGAAATAGTGGCAAAACATAAATAAACACACAAAAACCCAAAGAATTTTTGTGTCTTACTGCATTTTTTTTGCTGTCATGACAGAATCAAAACTCCCAGTAACATCTTTTGATCAGTGGGCAATTTTAAACACTGTCAATCTGGTTACTTCAAAAATATTTGAATAAAGATGCAAAATTAAAATCAAACAAAACAAATTCAGAACAATGAATTAGATCAAAGATAAAACTACATCAGTTATCATCTCAGTATGTACAGACCTACTGAAGTCTTCCTTCTAGATGAGAAATTATAGCAATAGAATAAAAAAAATGCATCCAGATCTTGCTGATACATTGCACCTACTTTTTGAATATACTTCCAAAATCATAGGTACCATTTGAAAGACCCAGCCTACTGAATCCTTGTATGCACAAACTCTCCTAATGGCTTAGATTTTAAGGGCAGCCATGCATTGTGCCTTTAATTACACACCCATAGAAGCCTGCTCTGTGAGATCCTGTGATGCCCAAAGAGAGCCCAGGGAAACCTGAAGATATCTTAGACTTCAAAGGACCGTATCTTCAGTCACCTACTCATATGATTTTTTGTGAATTTACAGTACTTTGTGTAAGTTTATAAATGTATTGGGTCTGATGAGGACAGATACCAAAAGTCACCTACAGCTGAAGGATTTCTATCAAGAGAAAAAGCGTACTTGCACATCTATATCTTATACTGCTGAACAGTTAAATGTCTGTAACAAGCACGGAAGAAACAAGAGTCTCTCCTGAGGGAGTGGCAGAGTAATCAATTGGCCTAAACTTCTGTTATTTGAGAGCAGCCTCCAAGGAGATGCTAAAATAGATAGAATTTGAGAAACTATCCTAAAGCAATAATTATTTAACTAAGAACATAGACCAATGATTTCACTGTTACTTGAAAACTGTTTTGAAAATAATTTGAGAACCTTAAAATGGGTTTGACATATAAGTAACAAATAACCAAAATAATATCAGAGTTATATTTTCTAGCTGGCTAAGGCACAACAGCTGTAAAATACAGCAGAGAAATTAGACACAGTAGCCGGAAATGTCTAAATGCATCAATTAAATGACTGGCATGTTCCTGGTGAAAATAATTGATATATTAACTTTTGTAAAGATTCACAGTAGGCAGTAAGAAATAAAAAAGTCTGTATATGTGTGTGTGCAGATACATATATATTTTAAGAATTTCCTGGATTTCTGTCTTTCTTGGAAGCTGTGACTGTTTGCATACTGGTACTGGAGTGTCTCCATTGGCTTGCCTCCTACCATTATTTCGGCAGCAAAACATGGAACAGACAGAGGTGTTCCATATGCACACTGGTTGAGTACTGAGATATAAAGCAAAGCAGATGTTTCATTTATAAGGCTGCAAAAAAAATTAGGTAAAATACTTTATTAAACAAGTGATATTGACAGTGTTTCATTTTTTTCCCAATTTTATTTTGCACCATCTGCATTGTGAGAGGCAAAGAACAAGAATTCATAGCAACGTAATTGTGCTTGGCTCCCTGCCTCCCCTGGCACATCCTGGTTAAGTGGAACTGATTCTGTTTTGTGCAGATTAGGAGGCAGTCGTTACGATTCAGCAGCATTACACCAATTGGATACACTTGAGAAACATGCTAGGAAAACCGAGACCCTGTTTAAGCACTGATGAAGGCTCCTACCCTCCTCATGCTCTGCCTTTCCCCAGACACGTGAGCTTTTCCCAGGATTATCCAAGGATGTCCCTGCCTGTCCTGCCCCCCTGGACAAGATGGCTGTACAGGCGCTGAGGGATGTGGGATGTACAGTCCCACCCCTGGGATGCCACGGAGAAGACCCAGGAGAGCTCAGGCACCTATTGCCTGTCCCATGGGTCTTGGTTTAGGCTCACCATCCCCATGGAGATGAAGGTTTAGTTACCCCTACACTTAGTTAGAAGCATAAAACTTCTGTAAGTAGAGCCAATTTCACAGCTCAAGTCTTCTGGGGGATCTGCACAGGTTTATTGTCCTGGGCAACAACTCTCCACAGGAGACTCTCCTGCCACCCTCTTAGTTAGGTCAAGGACTGTTTCCTCTCTGTATGTACATAAGTATCATGCAGCCATAGTAGGAATAATTTCTGGCCCTTAACTCATTAATGAAAAATATTTTCATTTGGTCAGAGGTAAAACTCTTGAACTTCCTTGAATTCCTCCTTGGCATCTTTCATTGAGGGAGGTACCTTTCACTGAGTCCTATTTTCTGCATCAGTCCATCACACAATACACGTTTTTTAAGCAGGGTAAGTGTATGTAGCTGGTGGATGTCTCCTGAATAAGTCCAGTCATGGGAATGACCCAGCACTCGGTGGTGGTGAACTGGGGAGACCGTGCCCCTACCCCTTTTCTTAGGTAAACCATGACAATGGACATGAGATACAGGCAAGCTTGGGGCCATGTGGGGATGTGCCCACATCCATGTTTCATTTGGGCTCAGGAGAACATTTCTGAGGTGAATTTCCCATTTACTATGCTTCTTCCAGCTGGTAATGGGCAACTGTGGGGCCAAGTGGGAGCTCAGCTGGAATAGCATCTTCTCTCCACCACGCTGGTGGCACTGACACTGGTGCCATCCGTTTCACCCCACAGTGCCACTCCTACTGCTGACGTAGAAGTTGCCCCAGCGAATCCTGCTGACTTGATTGATCCTATTTAAATCATTGTGATTCTTTGTACAAGCAAAGTTGATAGATCTGGCCTTAAGTGGCATTTACTCCACCATATTATTTGGCATATAAATCAACTGTTTGGGGCAGTCGTAACTGTTTTGTTAACACAATTTAGGAAAAAGTCTGTTAAAGTCAGTGAAGAAAGTCCATGTTTACAGTTGAATAACTGATGTTAGCACTTGACTGGTTTTATTTAGATGTGTAGAGCAGCCTTGCTCCAGAGGTAGTTTAAAAAGATTCTTCTGTCTTTTGGGATCCTTGAATTTAGGACTATAGGAAGACGTAATCAAGTTCATTTATAATCCCTTTCTTCCAAAGTACCATATACACAACTGGCTTTTGCATTTGGTTACACGGTTGTAAATCTGCATATCGCTGTTTGTAGCCAGAGAAAAAAATATTCATTTAGCTTTTTTAATGGTTACAGTAAAATTCTCCATGATGTATATCACAAGTAGTAATTTTCATCTAGAAATGTTGATGACATTTTGCCTATGGCAATGAACAGGTTTTAATACAACAATAAAGCATGCCCTGTTTTCTTAATTAGTCTCCATTGATTAAACATGCAGATTATTTACAAAAAGCCTAACGCAATGTAAAGGAAGAATAACTAATGCACTGGTTGTATTCCCAGGATCACATGCAATTCATCTTTACTAAGCTAGCTGAGCCTCTATAATCTTAAGGCGTTTATGAAATAATAGCGAGAAAGCATTAGGTTAAGTATATTTAGTATAAGAAGTATTTGTTTAATTTGTTTCTTAAGATGAAATTCCCCTATTCTTGAGGGAAAAGGAAAGCACTCGCTGAGTTAAAGCCACAGACATCTTGCAGTAAGATGTAAGAAGCCTTGTCAGATCGCTAATGGAAACAATCTTTATGGTGCTGAGATTTTGCAGCTTATAATTAAACACCACAATCCAACCCTTGTAACCTGTATCATACCCACATGCCCTATTTTACACATCACAGCAATTAGTGAAGCATATATATAGTATATATTTGGATGAAGGCTTTCTGTCAGGAGCTGGTGATGTAGTGACTCAGCAAGGCATCATCAGAAGGCATTTGCTAGTGCTAAGGCTTTATACACCTCTGTGGGAGCTAGACCTGTCAGATTAATAAGGGGCTATTTTTATAACATCCAGAAAGATTCTGCTGTACATCAAACTGCTCTGGCTGCTTATTTTAGATGACAGCAATTCATACATTTTTCTTGAACAATACAGTCCTTAGCACATTTTTGGGTATGTGCGTCTCCTAAAATGAAACTTTCCTGTGAAGCACTTTGTAGAAGAAGGGCTTCCAAATTGAGATCATCAGAGACATCTTCATCAGACGCTTCAAACATACCAGTGAATTAACAGCCCACATAGCAAGGGTAAGGAGCAGTCACGGCAACAGGCGGCCTGGGTATCAGGGAGTACTCTGAGCACATAATTCGGGACAACATGAACATGGGGATTCGTGCCCTGCTTTCTTCTAGGTTCATCTCAGGGCAGTGCCGAGTGTCTCCTGAAAGAGGCCGTGCTCTTCAGCTGATCTGGTTTTTATTTATTGTGTTCATTTTTCCTCTCGCCCTCCTTCCCATCCACTCAGTTGTTTTTGTTCTTGAAAATAACTTGCCCTAAAGTCACTGTTTTCCCTGTGGGCATTGATGTTGGATCATATGAATGTGACAAGCACAGCCTGGGGCAGATCCTGACTGTGAATTTGTGAAGCAGTGGAAGACACTTGTGAGATCCCAGCTGTGTCCCCAAGGTCAGAATCAAGGACTTCAAGCAAATTCTAGAGACATAATGGAAATTACCACTGAAGCCAGGTAATTTCACCAAAGATGTCATCATTAACACTTGGCTTTCACAATGTGCTCTTCCTGTGTGTAAATCTCAGAAAGATTTTGTCAAGGAGGTCGCTGTTATTAACTCTAATGGCACAGTGAAGTGACTTGGAAAAGGTGACACCAGAGCCAACAAAGGCACTGAAATAGAAGTGGGCTTTTCTGAGTCATGCTCTGACTCTCAGCCCTCCTCACTCCCCCTGCCCTGATGCCACCAGAGCTGCCCTCCCTCTCTCATTCCCTGCTGTCCTTCTGGGGTCCCGTATCATCTGCCCATCCTTGCTCACCAAAGCACTTACCAAAGTGACTTAATTGGCGTATGTTCCCAGGTCTCGCTTGGAAAAATGTAGCTGTGTCTGCACTTTCCTAAATGGGGATGGATTAATCACATGCTTAAAAGCTTTGCTGGATGGAGACCTGCACTCTAGAGCCAGACCTACCTTCACTGCTGGAGCCTGCATGGAGGAGGAGAAGACATTTTTCTCCTTCTCCTATGCTGGCCGAGAAAGGGACATACAAAAGAAGCAGAGAGAGCTCTGACTTGGTTTCTGCACCAGAGCAGGCAGTGCACTGGTGTCAAGAAAGCAGGAACCACAGTGTGAGGCTGTGAGCACCTGCCCAGATCCTGGAGCACCCTAATAGCAAGGCTGAGCTGAGAAGTCTACCACATCTGAGCAGTTCTGCCATATTTTTAAATAAAACCATTTGCAGAAAATGTTTCCCTATTGGCTTTGGAAAAAAGAAACACCTAAACCAATATTCTTTATGCAGGCAGCTATTAATAGTAGTGGTAATACTAGTTTTATACTAGGATGACTAGTCATAATAATAACTGCCTGCATAAAATGCATTGTTGGATTTTTGGTAGGAATCAGGTATTAGTAATAATAATGCTTTCATTTAAGTAGCTCTTTTGTGTGCAAAATGTGTTAGGGATGGTATCTAAGTTGTGCAACACAGGGGTGCTGGAACCTCCATTACTTAAGCTATTAAACACCCTTTAAACCATGGAATAAAAGCACAATGTGGTGTTATTATATGAACACAGCATTTAACACCTTGTCGAAAAGAAAAATTGTACTTCTTACATCTTTTCCTGACTGAGGCTTGGTTCCATTGTCTTCTCAGAGAAGCAACAAAGTTTGGACTTAATCTGTTTAATCACACCTTCAATTTTCATCCCTTTTTGTTATTATCGCTAATGCAAGATTTTTAAAAGATCTGTTCCCAAAGTTATTTCCCCCATCAAAAGGTTTGGTTTTGCTTCTGAGATGTATGTCTAATATAGTAAACTTACCTGTGGTGTTAAGGACAAAGACCTCTGCTGACTCACTACAGCCAACAGGAATTTCAGTATTTATCTCTGTGGCCGTTGGGTGTGGTCCCTTTTAAATTTCTTTCCCTTTTAAGCTGCTGCTTCTGTTTCTGGTTTCCCTAGCCTCCCAGCATCACTCATGGCAATGTGAGCACAGGGCTCTCACCAAGGCAGCTGTAGCAATCATTGATTTTTTTGGTTCAGCAGCAGAACCCAGAAAAAAAAAAAAAAGAAAAGATTTCTAACAGCCTTCTGAAATGCAATCCTGAAAAATTAAATTCCAGATCAGCAAAATACACAATTTGAGGGAGATGGTACAAAAGTAAAGGGAAAAAAGTGTCATAAAGTGTAAGAATGAGGAAGAGTTATTCTTCCCTGATCCAGTACTCAAAGGAGAAGAAACTCACTGAGGTCCAAACCACACTCTGCTACATGCAGGGCTTTGAGCCAAAGCCCTTCTTTTACTACAAATGTTCCCTAGCTCCCACCAGAGGTCACCTGAAATAAGATGTTCTCCAGCTCTCCTGGTGTGGCTCTTTTACTTTTCATTGCAATTGTGCAAATGCTCAGCAGTCAAGAGGGAAAGAGCACGCGTTTACTCTGCAGCCTGGTACAGCCTCTGGTCGCAATGGCCACTGAAGCCCTTTACACTAAATTGAACCATACTGAAAGAAGACATTCCCCAAAAATTCCAGGCAGTGTGACGGATGAGCAGTGGCTGTCCTGAAGGAGGGCAGTGGTGGCTCCTCACTCCCAGGGAAGGGTGGGCTGCAGCCACATGTCCTGCACCATCATGAGTACATCTGGGAGAAAAGAGGGAAACTACCACCAAGGTACAAACTATTTATCAGATAAAACTATTGCTGAATTTGGATGAAATTCATAATGAATTGTTATGACCCAAAGTGCATTTTTAATTAATAAAATAACTAAAAATGTTGCTGCTAAATGCTGCTCACCACCTCTGAACTTCATGCACATTGAAAGTACAACTTTCTGTGGCATCCCATGCCTGTGAGCTCTACCTGCACATGCAGGAGAGCTGCTGGTGAATCATTCAGCTCCGTCAACATGGTGGTCAAAACAATATCACAATGTCAACTGCCTCCCTGCAATCTCCTCACCACTCTGCAAGCCAGCCCCAACCTGAAGCATCTGCCCATTGATGCTACTTCACTAATCTCACTGTTTTAGGTTAGGAAGTCCCAAAGCTGTATGTCAGCTCTCTTGTACACATTACTATTTTTATATCTAAATCTTCTTTAAATATTGGGCAGACTCTTTTCATAGCTGAGCAATCATTTCAGCAAGTGTGGTGGTTGATTTACAGTCTGTACACTTTCTGTAGTGAAGCATAAAATTGAAGGGCTTATGTCAAATTCATTCATACATGGACACATTCAAGAACAAATTAATTTTAAAGCACTTACAGAGTATATAATGTTTCTATGTCATGCTTTACAAATCTATAAAGTAATTTATAACATAAAGTCTACTTTAGAAGAGAGCTGCAGTAGAGCAGATAGCAGAGTGATTTCAATCTAAAATATCCCAGTGCTACACTCCCCCAGATATCTGCAATTCAGATCTGATAGGAATTGTGAGTAATCAGTTTCTAAAGCAAAATTATTATACAAGGAAAGGCTCTCAGTGCAATGTCGTCTTCCAAAACCAGGTTATTCTAGGACAAATTAAGTTTTCTAACCATCAGTATGCAGCACGCTAGATAAGGGGTGAGATTTGGATCTCAAACTATTATAAATCACGAATCATAGTTATGCAGGACCAAAATAAACTCATTTAGATCAATATTGGGTAAATGCAGTGTGTAACTGTAATATTAGGGCCCTTGTAATTAACTTCAAGAGAGTTTCCACCCCATGATCCATGAGAGGAGATGTCTTCCGTCTGACATTACTGCTGTGGTCCTTCTCCTCCAGATGGCACCACCAGTGGAGGGCACCTCTGCACAGGGTGAGTGCCTGAACTACCCAAGCACAGGTGCCTTGGAGACCCATCCAGCAATTCATATTCTGAAGGGCCATAAGCTTTCTTCTGCTTTCTTCAGCAGGAGCTGGGAACTACCAGCACTGCTCAGCAGCATCCTCTCGCTACAGGGCGCCAGGGTACCCAGAAACCATATGGACCACCTCTCTTTGTTCACAGCTAAGCTCCTTCTCCACTTGCAGTAGCATCGTGCCTGTAAATTCCCCCACATTGAGCACTTATGATTAGCAAATGCGCTGGGCAATCATCAAAAATGTTCAAAGAGAAGTGGTGAGCCAAATTCAACCCTGGAATGAGCAGCTACATCTCCCCTGAAATTGCAGGCTGGTGTGTACAGGAACGACTGCTGAGTCTAATGAGCTGACAGCCAGCTGGCCTGTCACAGCTACTCCGGCTCCATCCTGGCATCCTTGTGTCTACATTTTTTCAGGGGCATTCCTGCTCTCTCTGCAAGCAGCAATTTAATATACTAACAGTACAAGGAGTAAAATATACAGCAATGGCTGCAAACTGCTGCTGTGCTCCTCTTCCCACTATTCATCCCACTTGGCTTGTGCATGGCATTTGGGCAGCTAACTCTGTAATTTGGACACAGGTAATGCGGTCCCTCATCACCACAGGAGAAACAGACACATAATCAGAATTTAGAGTGACTCCTAAAAGGTGGGTATTTCAAAGGCAAAACTGCAACATAAAACATTGAGAGAAACTATAACCCAAGTACCACCTGTGTGCAGAAGGGGGAAGGAAAATATCATTCTTCATAACAGCCAGTGTCTGCAAGACCAATGGGTCTAAGTCAAAGCAGCCGTTCCTACTCCTCACATCAGAGGGAGGAAGCCCTAGTTTCAGTTCCCCCATGCAGTGCATTTTGAGATATTTATAAAAAGTGGAACGACTTCCGCAGCGCAGGGTGATAAAGGTCACCCCAGCACAGCTGGACAGGTAACCAGTCATCCTGGCACAGCCACAGCCACAGCGACCTGGGGACAAACCCTGGCTGTGGGGCGATGGGATCGTCCTTCACACAGACACAAAGGCCAGGAGGTCACCCCAGGGGTGGGAGGATGCTCATGCTGAATGGAAGAGCTGCCCCTTGCCTGTCTCTTCTGCTGAATGCTGGGACCTGGTTTCTCAAAAGTAGCTATAGATACCGGACATGTTAAGCTTCTCAGAACAGGAATTGATTTTGTTGGACATTCTCTTTCTGAAAGTTAGTTCAAACTAGGTCCCTCAAAAGTCCTTTTGAAAAGGTTAACCACTGCCAGCCTCCTGCACCACTTTCCTCCTCGCAGCCCTACAGCAGCCGCATTGCTGACACGTGAAGGGAGAAAAGTCCTTATTCCAGCAGGAAAGGCTGAAAAAGGAAGAACTATTAGTCTGAAATTCTGCCATGAGAGAGGAAGATTTCAAAGGAACCCAAAGAAAACTTGCATCCAGCTCAGCAGGAATGCCTTAGGTCTAGACTTCACCTATTTCTTTGCAGAAAGCAAGTTAGTGCTGCAAGCTTAACAACTGCTTTAAACAAAGGGACTCGTAGAATTTGCTTTATCACCAGAAGATGACTGCCAGCAGGCAGGACGCGCAGGAAGCAGTGGGGTGCTGGAGGAGCTCCCCCCCTGCCCTGGCACAGCCCCATTGCAGCCACTGCCCCACTGCAGAGCCGTACCACGTGCTGGGCTGCCTGATGAGTGTTTTGCACATTCCTGTTTGCAGTTGCTAATAAATAAATGTTAATAATTTGGGCTGGAATCTTCTGTGACTTCTTTCTGCCTCAGGTCGCATTTTTTTTCTTCAAAGTTTCAGCAGAGCTGTTCAGCAGTTTTTGAGAACCTGTATCATTGCCTAAGGAGTTCCTGACTCAGAGAGGAGATAAAATTCATCAGCTTTCCTGTGGTGGTCACACTGGTATTCAGCTATTAAATAAATGGTATTTGGACTATGTTTTTCTTAATTTTAATTGTGAAAATCAGTCATAAAGACCTTGGCAACTAAATGTCAGTGCAGAGCTTTCCCAACATTACTGTGCTGGCGCAGAGTGCTTGGGGCTGTTTGTGTCCCGTGGGATCGATTCACAAAAGTGGTCATAATGTCATGCCATGATGCTGTAGCACCCACCTTTCAGGGCTCTAACCCTCCTCAAGCATTCACCAAGCAGGATGTAATGTAAAAGTAGGCAGCTTGCAGCGTGAGGGGAGAGATGGGTTCCTAAGCCTGGGATCCAGGAAAGCCAATACAATGCAGAAGGACTGTCTATGCTAGATGATAGAAAAAGTAAAGGCCAGGATGTGTTTGAAATGGAAGCCTGCTGAGCTCTGCACAAAATGCAGAAGAAATGCTCAGCTTTTCCTGGCTGCCGGAGAGCTGCTTCTACTCAAGAGCATTTCTATGGACCCCTGCTGTTTCCTACCCTTGTATTCCAGGAAAGCAGTTATTGTTCATCCTCCGTTCTACTGTATTAAATCTTCCCGGGTGGCTATCACGATGAAAAGTCTGCTGGGATATCTCACAGCTCCCCTAGAGACCTCCGCAGGGCCAGGAGAGGACCAGCCTTGGTCCCTGGTTGTGGTACTCATTCCTAGCCAAAGCTGCCTCCTTTGGCAATGCAGATCTTCACATTTATCATGTGCTGTCTGGGATTTCAGAGAGGAGGGAACACTCCCTTGGGGATCGCCAAGTCTCCCTTCCATGTCTCAATAAAAATCTTCTAAAGGTGGGTCCTCCCTCTGTGTGGGTAAGGGAATCATCATTGAGTAAATGCCTGTTTGCCCAGAAAATGCTTATTAACAAGTTACATTTGTTTCTTCCCAACACCACCATAACTTTCTCAGTGAATGGATGTGAAGGAGTTTCTCTCTTGAACTGGCTCTTTAATTGCACTGCTAACGAGGTAGGTAGGGTGCCAGGGTAAATAAGCACACGCGATGTGCTCTGCTATTATGGCTGGAGATTGCCTCCAGCTGCAGAACTAACACAGCGATAGTGAAGCTCGCAGCGTAGACAAACATTTTGTTACTGCCCTAGATTTCAAGTTAGCTTATAAAAAAAGGGGACTTATGCAATATAAAAGACTTTCTAAGGTGTTCGACCTTATATTGCAGGATATACCATTAGCACTATGTAGGTTTAATAAAGCACACAGGAAACAAAGATGAAGAACTGCTTTCTCTGAGCACCATTTGCCAATGAACCACAGGAGTGCTGCTAGTAGGGATGTATAGAGAGTGTTCCTAGACCTAAAACTGTACATCAGCAGTGCAGAGGCTACATTATATCATGGCTGATAAAATCTGTAGCTTGCACAAGAATCGATGTTATGTTTAAATGATGAAGAGAAGGCAGTCATACGAGACCTCTTGCTTGGTCAGCCGAATCTGCTGTTTTTAAGTACAGCCAAATACAGAGTTAAACTCCACAGAAGAAGAAATAATGGCTGCTCTAGTTAAGTGCTATTTTTCCTCTAAAGGATTTAGAGGCCAAACAAGAAGATGAAATCTCAAGTTCTCTAATAGCTGAGAAGGCTAATGAGACCTTGGATGGCTAAAGGGGATGCTGAGATGGAGGCAAGAGCCAAGGCTGACATGTGTGTGCTATCTGCAGTCCTAGTATCCACGTATCACTGAGGATGCTAAAAAACTGGGAAAGATGCAGAGAACTGCAGAAGTGGGCCAAGGACTAGAGAAGGCACCTAATGGCAAGAGAGAGATTTAAAAAGCACTATTTGTCTAGCTTATAAAAAAGAAGATTGAAAGGTCTTGATTACAGTGAATAACTATCTTCAGAGGGAGAAAAGAGCTCTTTAATCTGGTGGAAAAGGATGAATGGTTGAAAGCTGAGACCACATAGATCTGAAGAGGAAATTAGGCAAAACATGTTAATAGTGAGGGTTGGAAACAAGCTGCTGAGGGAAGGGAAGGAGTCTGCAGTGCTTGATGAAGTTGTCACAATGCTTTTCTGAGTGAAACAATTTTCTTGTACACGTGCTATGTTTCAGTCCTTCCCAATATGGGCACAACTGAGTGAGATTCTAAGAGATGTGATAAAATCTAGTTTTCTCCTCCAGCTTCAAGCTCTGGGACCCTGTATGAGCAGTCTGGAGGTGCACAGGGGTGTGCACTCCAGCTGGGGGTCCGTACAGAGAGAAGAGGCCCTTGTTTTCTTTCTCTCCCCTTCCAGCAGAACAGTCATGCTGGGAAACCAGTGCTGAGAATTACTCCTAAAAGCCTGGCTGGCTGTGTTTCCAAAATGCCTTGCAGCACAATGAACCCCTTGCATCTCCTCACTGAAACTCTTCCTGCCGAGCAGAGGGGACGGTGGGGCATTGAGGAGCTGACACTGTCCCTGGTAGGGCAGACAACTTGGGGTGCTGAGTCAGGCTGACATCACTCCAGCAGGAGATGCCTCCCTTGGTGGGATTATTCGGGAACAAAACCTCTCCCCTCATTCTGAGAGTTTTCTATCTGAAACTCGATACTTTTTCTTAACTGAAATACATTTCCTCCCTGCCCTCTCTCTCCATGTCCCCATCTTCCACAGAGATAAACAATTATTTTTTCCCCAGTGGAGCAACAACATCCTTCAAATGCCCATTAGAGAGCATCACCCTCAGTTGGTGAGCTCAGCTGTACACGCTCTATCTCTGGGTCAGTCCTGTAGCCCGGACCAGCCAAGTTGTGCTGTGGCTGTGCCTTTGCATCTAGCTAATGGCTTCTAATATAATTATAATATTTTCAGTCTATGGCAGGATTGAACTCAACAGGGCTAAAAGGCTCAAAATAAAATGACTATGATGTCACCTGCGGCAAAATAATAATCCCTACTTTCTTTGAAGCTGACTGTAGCTCCTTTTTTATTCCTTTAAGTTGTCAGTCTCATGGCAAGATGCTGGCAAAAATTAACTCCCACACTTGGCTTTGCAACAGAAAGGTAAGTGCATCACAGAATGATGTTTCAGGCTTTCATAAATTTATCTTTGACAAAATGCAATGCCTTAGCAAGAGGAGAGCTAGGCTGGAAATAAGCAGGGAATGCTAACACCTTATCAGACTAGATTTAAGGAAGAAATTTTTTATGAGAGTGGTGAAACACTGGAACAGATTTCCCAGAGAGGTGGTAGATGCCTCATCCATGACCATTCAAGGTCAGGCTGGACAGGGCTCTGAGCAACCTGATCTAGTTGAAGACGCCCCTGATGATTGCAGGGGAGGCTGGACTAGATCACCTTTAAAGGTCCCTTCCAACCCAAACCATTCTATGATTCTATGATCATGGTGCTTCTAGACTTTTTCAGGATGGAGACTCCTTTACTCAATGTTTAAAGAAATTATAAAAATCTTCATACGCTTACTACAGAAGAGCAAAAACTTGAACAGTGCTAGAAATGGTGGAGACCTTGGAGAAGAAAGATGTGTGGACTGTGGTTGAATTTGTGGTTCTTATCCCAGACATGCAGTCTGGGAGGATTGAATCCGTGAGAATTCAACCCGTGGAGGGAGTAACTGTCCTCCAGACCATGAATGGTTCCCAAACAGTAATCTCCACTGACAAAGTCTAGATCACTCATGGATGGTCAGCAGGCAATTGCCTGGTCTCATCATGATATAGTAAGGAATTTAAGATCCTGCTCTCTTCCCAGCCCACACTCCTTCCTCCAGGACCCCTCACGTATTTTCTTCCCATGACTTTCTGGGGAAAGCAGCTGCTCTCCTGGGATGCATGAGTGCAGGTAGCTGAGTTGCAAGGGAGCAATATCACTCACTAATGTGTAGTTAAGCACAGAGATATTTCACAGATAGGGTTTTTGTTGTTGTTGTTTTTTGATTTTTTTTTTTCTTAAGTAGGTAGAGACGGGCAATGAACAGTAAAACTAATGAGTCAGTCACATGTTTTCAAAAGGATGGAGAATGAGTCATTTGACGGAAAACTGGAAGGCTTGATTTCAATCTTTGTCGTGAGCCTCTACCAGCTTGGCCGTGGTATAATCCATTGACTTTTCTATAATTGTCCTAATTAAACAATCAGAAGTAATGGGCGCATTAGACCCAAACTCCACATTTGCAGGCAATTAAAAGCATAGCATTCTGGCTGGTAGAGATGAACATTCAAATCAGCTGATGTAACAACAATTAAACAAAACCTTGCTAACTTGTACAACAAAGAAATTAATAGAGAGATCAGGATAAAATACCTGGAATTGCCAAAGAGAAATGGAGAATTGAAAATTAATGACAATTACAAAAAAACCTCAACCCCAAAAAACAATGACTTTAACAGAAAAGAGCCTTCTGGGGCAACTACTCCACAGTAAAGTAGAGGAAAGCAAAACCTATGAAGACATTAATCAAGGTACAAGCGAAAAGAAAATTAGATGCTTCAGGGCACAGAGATGACAGGAAGCATATCTGTGGCAATAAGGGATGATGAAAATCATACAGAGGGAAATAAAACAAAGGATACATGAGGAAAGGATACAAGGGCTGCAGAACACCTACTCTGACAATATAGTCTTTTGCTCTCACTAAAAGGGAAAATCAATAAACTCTGTGTAGGAAGAAAAGCTTATTAAATGATTGACTGTCCAACCGGATATTCCTGTTGGCAAACACATTGCTCTGTGTGATAGATGGACATGAGGGTCAAGAGGTCGTTCACTGAAGTGATCAGACTTCATAAAATCTAGATTTGCAAACAGGCGGGGTGGCGGAGCCCCGGTGAAGTTACTGCTGTCGGGTGATTTCCGTTCGCTGCAACACTGCAAGTTCATTTACGGAGCAGTGAAAGGATTTCCATTGAGGGACAAGTTTGCGGGGGGGGTGATGATGACTCTTGCAGCTTTGGGCCAGGGTTTGCTGGATCTGTGCACACCCATGACCAGCCATGATGCAGCACCTATCCTGGAGCAGCTGGGACTGGCGACCATGGTGGTCTGCTCTGTCACCCTGCTCTCACGACATGGAGCCTGGGCACTACAAATGAGATGAAACCATAACACTGCAATTCTTTGTGTGAAGAAATGTCCTAGCTCATCATCAGCAAAGGACTCATGAACCCTGAGTCATAACGGTTTGGGTTGGAATGGACCTTCAGAGATCATCTAGTCCAACCCTGCTGCAGGGGACAGCAGTGACATCTTTCACTAGGTCATGTTGCTGAAGATCACCCTTGGTTTAGCACATACCAAAGCAACAATAAAATGCCTTCTTCAAAGAGACCCTGTGTTTCTCAACTTAACTGCAGCCCCTTCAGGCCCCAATCAGTCATGATCCCATGCATAGCAGGGTGGAATTTGGTGAAGGCATGAGATCTGGAGATGGCAGCCATGGAAATGTCACTTCCCACAGCCAGGCTCTCCCATAGTTTCACTCCTGCCCTGTCTTTCTTTGCCAGCATAACTTACACCAGCAGTAAGATTTCTGTCTAACCAGTCCAAAGCGCTTGCATCTTATCAAGTACTTCTCACATTAAATGATGTCTTATTCAGATTCTCTTTTTGAAGTAGATATTTCTTTAATTTTTTTAGTCATACCAATTATTTTTTTTCTTTTGGAGGGGCGATGGGTGTGCTCAGCCTCTCTGGGGCAAGGTTGAGATCCTGGATGCTCATTTGAGACTGATGGGGAAGCAGCCTTTGAGGACAGCCCATCAGTGCCTCAGCTCTCAAATGCCCTAAGTTTACTGCTATGGATTGGCATCTACCCAATTTGACCTCAATGAGAAAAATGTTTTTCTGCTTTTTGGAGAAAGCACAAAGTGGTTTGTTGTTTTTTTTTCCCCTTTTCTAGAATACAAAATGCTGGATCAGGCTTATGAACACTTGGGGCTACCTGTGCTTCTCTTCAGTCTGAGGAATGACAGGCGATCAAACTAAGCATTGGCCCCTTGGTTGTTAAAAATTTATTTAGAGATGTTTCCTCTTTCCCCAAACTAATGTCAAGAAAATCTTGTTGTTTGTTGCCTGCAAATTGTGGTGAAATTTTATCTTCCAGCGCATTTTCTCCCAAATGCTGACAGATTAGAAGAAAATCAAAATGATTATGTACATTAATAATAGAATACACACGTAAAGATAACTTTGAGGTGTCTAAACTTTATGCATATTCCTTTAGATTGCTGGTAGCTTTTGTATGTGAGTAGAATAGACCCAAGAAAAATATAGTGAAGTAAATTTAAATGTAAATCTTTTTGTCTAAAAAGGAAAAATCATTTGTATCAATAAGTCAATCATGATCTGTAAACAGTCTTTGTTTTCCACTAACAAAAGTAATCTTTCTATCTACAAGAAATGCATTTCTAACCTTAAATAGCTGATACTATTCAAATTAGATAGAGCTTAGCAAAACTCTCTTTCTTCCTCAAGTCATAAATTATTTGTTTTTCTAATAGAAAGTAGAGCTTGATTTTATTTTGCTGTGCCCACACAACATCATCCCCTTGATATTATGTTTATTTAGAAAGAGAAGTGAAAGTTTTTCTTTTGTTTCTTCTTGAAAAAAAAATATTTGGGGAAAAGAGAAAATCAACAACGCGTACATCAAGATTGGCAGGAGTCCCAACAGGGAAAAAATGTCTCCACTTACCATTTTTTCATTTTTTTCTGCATTTTTAGTTGTGTTCAGAAGCAATGCTATCTATGATCTGTGCATATGGCACACTTGTTGAACCCTGAAAACCAGTGAAGAGCAGAAGGATCAGCAGTGGACTGTCTCCAATGCCAGCCAGCCTCGCTGATGCCTGCTGTGTGATTTAATGATGGGGTCCCCAGGAGCATTCACCCATTTGGAGCTTTCTACAAGAGTTGCTTGTAGAATGTGAGGAAACACGTCACATGCAGTGGAGTGACTGGGAACCTTGCTTGAGGTAACCTGTTGAAACCAGTCAGAAACCTAAGTTCCAGGTCTGAGGAACTTATTTTCCAAATTTAGTTACGTAACCGAGATGTACAAAATTTATCCACAAGTTATTCAGGTGCCAGACCTTTTCAAATTATTTGCCTATTGACACAGGTTAAATCAATTAGGACTGCATTAAATTGCCTTAGTTAGTAGGTCAACTATATCATGGGGGCAATTTCTCTGGAATTTGATTGACATGATGTCAGGGAGAAAGTTTGCCTTGTAAAGTTACAGGAGGCTTAGCTGTTCAGCTTACTATCTGATCTAGCTACAGATATGAAATATTTAGCAAATGGCACAATCTAACCCTTGAAGAACCTGTATTGGGGTGCTCAGGAACTAAAAAGGGCAAGAGTCTGGTTTTAATGAAATCAGTGCAATCACACAGACAGATCTGGTCTGGTCTCAGCCCGGTGCACTCACTGCCACCTACGCAGAGCAAAGGAGTACAGTAAGTCAGTGGAAAAAGAAGTTCTTTAGACATTTTCTTTGCAGCAATACTGTATGAAAATAGTTTGAGCTATCACTTCCAGAGTGACAGATTAATCTAATTTTGGGGGAAAAGCAGAACTGACACTGATGGATGAACAGGCTGCAGGAGGGGCTGAGAGCAGGGTGTTAATCCTATTGCAGCATCTGAGCCGAGAGAGGACCTCATCCTCCAGCACTGATGACTCAGCAGAGGGCAGATATTTAAGGAAAGGTCCTGCTCTGTTTACTTAAAAAAATGTCTCTGGTAATTTAGTTTGCATGAGGGATGCAGGATCAACCCCCAGTTATGGCTGCAAGGTGTTATGAGCTCCCCTGCTCCTTCTAACGTCCCCAAGAAAAACCCCATGGCAAACAGGGATCCCCAAAGGAAGTGCTGCATTTCTCATTTGAAGAACTGCCTCTGGAAATCTTTCATTTTTCAATTTTCTTTGTAACAATATATCATCAGATGTATTTGATGCCTATTTAACCTGGTTTCCATGTGTCAATATGTTTATGAAATGTTTTTCTCTTTCAGTGAGGCAGATACAACCACAAAATCTTGCTCTTTGGCTTAATTTCCAACCACTTGTCACATTTATTTTTCTAGATCCAAGCCAGCCTGCTAAACATACTTAATAATTTACAGTGTTCAATGCCTATTGCCCTTGCCCAAAAGGTTAACTATTTTCTTCAGCTCATTGGGAGCCCTATAGAGGAAAAGACTCTGAAAACTGCCAAGGTCAAGAGGAATTTCAGATTAAGGCTTATGCTGTGCTGTTATATAAGTAAACAAAGGCATATTCCAGCAGGAGGGAAGTATTTAGACCACATGCAGTGTGTATTTACTGGTGAGTTAGAGCTGGAATGGAAATCTCTTCCCATTGCCAGGAGGGACTGAGGAGGAGCGATGCGAGAGCATGTGGAGGAAGATTTACCAGAGGGTGCTGGGATGAGCAAAGGAAGAGCAGAGAGAGCAGGGAAAGCCCCGGTAGCAGTGACTGCTGCAGCTACAGAGCATTCAAACAACTTGCCAAAGTATATCTTCATGCTTGAGCTCGGGGTTATGTCTACATCAGTAGATGAAAACAGGCCAAGTGCTTCTCTCTAGTCCTGAGGGCAAGCAGCACAGCACAGTGTGCATCCCCAGCCCTGCCTCCCTCCAGTCCCCTCCACCCAAAATGACATCCTCCCTAACGTCTAATGGCTCTGGGTCATATTATCTCCCACACCATGTCCCAGACACCACTATCCAGAGTGAGTGGGCCACCACTATCAGAGTGGGCCAGGCAATGCACCACCGGTAGGCTAACAGCCTAGACAACTGGGGGCAGTGCTTCAGCCCTTGCTCATGTACAGTTTATTAATACAGTTGTAGCGAGGGAGTCCTAACTGGCTGTGAAAGATGTGTTTTCCCCTTTCTGATGGTCGAGTTGGATGACGTGCTTTTCTATTTCCGTTTTCTTTACACTGGGAGGAAGGTTGCAGTGTACATCAACTGTTTAAAAACAGTAATCTAATCAAACCAACCCTCCAGGCCGCTTTAAAAGCCAGTGGATGAAAATAGGTATATCCAGATGGTAGTTCATCCCCAGATCACTATGGTTATCTCATATCCGCTAGGAAATCTCAAATGGCAGTGGCCACTTAAAAGTAGGCACCTGATGTGCACCCCATGAAGGATGAGCTGACTCTGGGGTCAGCTGTCTGTTGGTGGCTACTGACTAGATCTCCCTTGATACAAGAGCTTAGGTACCTCACACATGTAGACATCCACAGACAGGTGTCTTCTTCTGGATCTGAATCCCACCTGAATATGCTAGGGGCTGTGTTGTCACTGACTGTGCTATTGCAGAAGAGACATACTGGCAAAACCAAACGAGGATGTGCCTATGTTGCAGCTACCTGGTAATGTGATTGCAGCTTGTAATCAAGGATAAATGAGGATAGCTGTGGCCTATCTCTGCCTTGGAAAACTTACAGCAGTGCAGGTGCAATGATGTAAGTGTCATTCACCAGTACTCTGCAGCATCCAGATGCATTCATTTATGGATACATTAAGCCTGTGCTGCTACTTCTCCATAGGCGCATGTGCACAAGCTAACCTGATGCTAGCCCTGGCCCTTCTGCATGGAGTTTGCTTGCATTTCTGAATTGCAGTGGTAATGAAGTCCCCAGATTGGGCTGAAGAACTGTGCTCCAACCATAATGCAGACCTTGTGATGATGTAACTCAGTATTTCTGCTCAAGTCAAACCGGGAGAGAAGCAGAGCTGGTCCTGCTGCGTGTGTGAAGCACTGGCCAAGAGAAATACAGCTGTAATCAGTTCACTGCATGATGTGCTTGAAACCAGCATATGGGGTCCATATCTATACCGTGTCAGGTACTGCTGTCTGAGCCTTGCCTGAACTTAGGGGGGACGTACCTTAGTCACTGTGAGAAGAACACAGGAGTGTCTTCTGAAGTTTATTAAAATATGATTGAACTGTGAGAAATAAGGAGGGGAAAAAAGAACAGAGCAGCTCTGCTGTTCAGGAACGTAAAAGTAAAGCCCAAAATGGAGTAGGAGATATATACAGGGTTACACTGATACAGATACTCTAAAATAACCATATGGAGTGAATGGAGAATGAAACTGCAAAATGAACTGTAAACAGAACAAATTTACATGAAGCTGAACAAAACCAGGGAAGTTAGACTCACTATCTTTATCTTGTGTGAAGGTTTTATTGTGGCTTCAGGATAAAAAGGAGCTTGAAAGGGTTATATATCTCATGAAACACATCTGCTGAGCTTCTAATGGTTATGCTGCAGGTAGAAAACATTGCTTATCAAAGCCTAAATAATGTTCTCGCTTTCACATATAAAGAGGAACCGTAAAGTCTGGGAGCGGGATTCCCCAAAGCAGACTCATGCTAGAAAAATACCTACTCATTCACTGCTGGCAGGGCTGGAAGCCTACGACTAATTCTGCATCAATTAGGCTACTGATCTGCTGTTAATCTATACACAAATCCTGTAGGTGCATTAATATCCCTTAGTGCTTAGACAGAAATAAAGCAGGATATATACAAACCCAATAAATTATTGTTTTCTATGTATTGTCTATGCTAGTGATCATAATGAGACTGTTCCTTGGCAAAGTTTGGGATAAATGAGCTGGTCACACTCCCTTTCACTCTGGAAATGTCCCAGGGCTTTGAATGTTCTCAGGTGAATTTAGTGCTTAGAGAAAATATTATACTGACAGCCCTGAAAAATTAAGTCATTGTTTCCAAAGAGCAGAAGCATGCCTGGTAGAAACAGATTTATCCACATTTTCCCATCAATAGACTGCCAGATCTTCTCTAGAAAATGGGATTTTCCATGCAAGAGATGCAGCTGCTGTGCCTCTTGTTAACAGCAGAAGAGACATCCCTGTATCTTCTGCAGACCCTCAATGGAGCAAGGTGACAGCACGACAGAGAGGATGTACCTGCGTACCTGTGCTCATGCCTGCTGCCTGGGTGATGGCCTCCAGCATCACCCTGGTAATCCTGATGGCACTGGAGCTACCAGCCTTGTCTCTGTCTTCCACATCTTCCCTGGTGGCACTGAACCCCACAGGCTGGCTGTTTTCACTGAATCTGTCCAGATCTCTTGATATAGCCCTGCTCTCTGATTTCCCTGCTCTCTGTACATGTTTGCAACCATCCTATTTGGTTCAAGCCCATGACAGAGAGGGCTGGATTCAGCCCAGTGAATCAGCAGCTTGATTCATCATTAACAACATGCTTTTTCCAGCTTCTCAAGGCACCAGCACCAGATCTTGGATATAAATCTTTTGCTATATAGAGCAACCATGCTAAAAGGTGTTACAAAATTCTGCTCCAGGCACATGGAACAAAAAATGGTTCTTTTTAACACTGACCCGTGATGTTCCACATTCCTATTTATCCAAGAACAAAACAGCACCAAGGAGTTTCTCATAGGACCCAATGGGGTATCGTACCATGTGTTTGGCAGGTTTACCTGCTACCCCTTGATGGTTTTTTGTTAGTCAGTTGATTTAAAAATACTTTAATTGATTCAAATACATTCACATCATTTCTGTAATGGTTTTTAATTGTGTAATTAGTGTAAATACATATAATCATGTAATTAGGCTGTGTAATTACAATGTGTAATAATATTGTAGTGCTGTTGTACACATCTGTTTTAAACACGGACGAAAAAAACCCATGCGTATTACTCCAAAACTGTAACTGTGAGTCCCAGAGTGTCTGTAAATATTTACTTATACGTATTACAGTTTTTCTTGTGTGATCATGGAAGTTTGAATACAGGAATATATATCCCATTGTGAGGCTGCCAGGGAGACACTGAGCACTTTTGGAAATCAGCTCCATTAAATTGTGTGGTGCCAAGATGAAATGGTGATGTTCAGGTGGGGCATGTCTAAAGACAGATGTTGAGGAAAGATGAGGGAATTTAGCTGAAGACGTGATTATAAAGTGCACTTAATTCCTGCATGGATGACCTAACTGCAAAGCATAACGGTGCTTTTCTCATGTGGCTTAACTCTCCTTTTTTTACCATGGAAATGGATGCTGGCCTGACCCAGCTCTCCTTAAGGTCAGTGAAAAAGCTCCCAGAGTCTTTGGCAGGGTAGGCTCACGCTCCCTGCCAGACTGATCTCACTCCATGAAAGGCTTTAAGGTTCCTTGTACCTGTGGGAAATCGGTACCTTAATCTGCACCCCCTTTCCCTGCACTGGTAAAGTCAGCCTTAATTTCAGGGGGGTGAGGCACTTGGATTCACCTACTTTTCTGAGCCAGGGCAATGTGTCTCGAAAAGAAAGAGTTCGTGGCTGTTAAGTTTCATCAGCTCCCAAGTGGATCAGACAATCTGTTCCACGACGCTGAAAAGTGTTTCAAAATTCACATAATTAAACTACAATGGGATTAATAGTTAGTAATTACTGACTCGCTTTGAGTAGTTCAGGTGAATGTCTCCAACGTTCATCTACATTTTACTCATTTTAAGAAAAGGATGGTAAATCCCCAAACCAGACAGATGTTGCAGATTTGCATATGTGACATCCTTCACCCCCAGCTGTGGAAACAATACCGTACCTGTCACTGGCTTTGTACAGAATTAATGAACAGTTTGCAAAATATATCACATCCTTGATAGCTGATGGACACGTTAATAATGCCTTATTTAGATTTCGCAGAAGCATGACCCAGTTTCATTCACACATTGGCATTGCAGTTAACTACAGCGAATACAGCATTTAATGCAAACAGATGCCAGTGCTGGAAGGCTTCTGTGCAGTTACCTGAGTGGAAAACTCCTTGTAACGGTGCCTCAGATGAAACTGCACAGCTGGCTAATACCTCCTTTGCAATATGTACTGATGACTTCAGGATTCAGCAGCCTTTCCAAAGGGTCTGCAAGAAGCCATGTCAACCTAACAGCTTGTTGCCTCCAAGAGGAGGTTTGACTCTCCCTCCCTTCTGAACCCGCAGACCGTATGCTGGTCAAAAACAGCCTGGGTGCTGCTGGAGCTTGCAGGACATTTTTGTGATCTGATCTGATCACTAAAACAAAGCAACAATATATTCACTTTTTTTTCCTCTGTGAGCTCCAACATGCAGCCCAGCAGCCATGAGGCAGGAGGATGGAGCCTGTGCCTGGGGGCAGAGAGTTGAGGTGGGGAAGGCAACTGGACCTCCTTCATTTGGTGGTGATGAGCTGTTGTATCAGCTCCTATACAATACACATCATCAGTATGAGCATCCAGGAGAGCATCCAAAGCACCCTACTGTGCCGCAACACATTCATCGCTAATGGAGACTCTCTATTCTAATGGAGACTAAAAGTGTGTATACCAAAGATAAATAGACTTACAATCTAATACCCTTATTTTAGTTCACTTGCTAGAATTAAAATCTTACTTTTGTGTTGCTACTGTGTTAGGAAAAAGCTGATTCACTCTGGGGAGTGAGTATAATAACAGTTCAGATGAAAAGCCACACTGCCATGCATTGAAAATGATAGGTTTATAACCATTTTATACTTTTTTGTTACTTAAGATGTGGACTGAATGATACATGTTAAAATGCTCTTTCAGGCTCTTAAAGATTGAGTTTTCCAGTGCTCCTAAAATGTTAGCTGTGCGTAGAGCCCGCAGTGAAACCCAGGTAAGTGCCTTCGGAGGGAACTCTATTAGAGAAAGATGTGTGTCTGTCTGCCCATGGAGCATGAGAGCCCCCAGGGCTGGAGGCACCTCCCGATGGACGGGGCAGCACTTTGTTTAGAACATGCCTTGAAATGGTCAATTCACCTCCTTTATCATGACAGCCTCATAATCATGGAAAGATACATAAGCTGAAGACAGCTGGCTTTTCTGGCTCTGGGCAAAGGGCTCTGGGCAGCACCAGGACAATGGTACATGTTGGTGCACAACAGGACATTGGAACTCCATCCCTAACTGATCCAGGGTCAGAAATGGCTGCTCATGAAGAAATCCACTTATTTGTTTGCCTGGCAACCTGACCTCTTGCTGTCTTGGACCAAACACTTGCTGGAAAACTGCATGGAAACCACTCTATATTCAACTGGGAGAGTGGGGAAAACTTCTACGAGCAAATGTTTTATTCATTAAATTTATATCCATGATTTCTCCTGGTGATTTCCGTGGTAACGGGGTTTGATTTCCGCATGTTTGCGGCTCAACCTGCTTGTTCTGCTTGTGCTATTCTGAGCCACTCCATCTTCTGCTTGCTACTCTTATTTGTTCTGGGAGGATGGTTCCTAAATTCATGTGGCTTGTTTTTCTTCTTCCACTAATGAGGTGAAGCCACAGAGAAAACCTCTACATGGCGTGCAACTTTTTTGGTTGGACTTTCCCTTCCTTGGAGTTTGCTGAGAGTTAACTGATCACTGGTATGAATGATTCCAGCAAACAAAGACTGAGATATCAAAGCAACCGCATGAGTTTTATTTGTGTGTATCTTGGTGAACGCTTCTTGCTGCTGATCTTCAGCAGCTCAGCCAGAGCAGTTGCTACAGCAGCTGAAGTTTCTCATGGCAATCACTCAACGCGCACGGGTCCTGCTGAACCCGCTGATCAATGATACACAGTTTTTTCTCTGTACAGTACAGATTCGGGGTTTGCTGCTTGCATAAGTGAAAAAGTGAAAGCCCTGAGCCGACCGGAGCGCAGAGGAGTCTGGTGCAGCATTAATGAGAGCACGGCATTAATGAGAGCAGTGCTCAGTCCCGGCTGGATCCCGCCTGGCAGCCGGGAGAGCGGCAGCCACCTGCCAAGCCATCCAGCATCGCGAGGAGCAGGTGTCACCTTGTCTCCCTCGGCACTGCCATCCTCCCATCACATCCTGCCCTGCTCGCTATATATTGGCACACCTCAGCCCCTGCGTTTGCTGGAGAAACACAGGTTGGTTTGGGACATACCAGCCTGCGTTGTGTTGACATGACACCGACGACACTGCCTGGCCTCGTCCCTCTGCACAGGATGGGATTTGTGCTCGCCCCTCTTTGGCTCTCCCTTATGCTATTTGAACAAAACAGCACCTCCTTTCAACTTTCTCTGTTTGACAAATGTTTCACGAGAGTTATTTTAAGCATTTTTTTTTTCAGTAATATGCACTTTTATCATATCTTCCTCATGAGGAACTCGAACCATTTCAGAAGTGTTAATTGAAAAATTCCTTACAGAAGATGCTGGAGGGAAGCAAATGTGCTGGAACCTCTGGGTAAACTGAGGCATAGAGCAGTTATGTGCTCTGCCCAAACGCATACAGAATTAGAAATAATCTTTTGCCTGTCCACTATTCTGCTCTGGTCTTAAGGCAAGGACTGAATCCAGCATCTTCCTCTTCCAATTTTTGGGTGCTTTTGAGCAAAAATAGTGTTCATTTTGAATCCAGGCAACCATAGTTATTCCAGCCCTGAATTACTTCTCCCTTTCCTACACCTACCTCTATTTCTTTTGATTGCAGAGGGTTAGACAAGCTCTTGATGAGGCAGACTGGGCAGGGATGCTGGGGGACACTTGGTGTTTGTTCATCACATAAACAACTCAGAGCACCCTGCGCAGCTGCCTGCATCTGAAAGGGGGAATGCAGACCAAGCCCATAAATCCTGCACGTCAATGGAGTTTCTTCGCTCAAGCAGTATTTGAAGAAATTTGAATAAAGCTACAAGGCTGTGAAGACCTGAGCCACGCTCCACCTGGTGTCTGCATGGGCTGCTGTAAGCTTAGGGGACCTGTGCACTGTGCTCCGTTAGGTGATATACACCTGTCCAAAGACAAAGACACCCAAAATGCTTCTTTCCAGATGGAAACAGCACCTCAGCAGCATCCAGAGGAAAGAAACAACACCACACAGAGATTGGAATGCAGAAACCAAACCAGCACATTCACTTGGCACAAGGTGCTCTGTGGATATTAGCTGAGTCCTAAACCCAATAGGGCTGTGTCAGCTCAGTGCTGTGCTGAGGCACATGGCCTCTGGGCTTGGTGCTGGTACGGAGCCATGCTGCTGCAGCTGCCTCCAGGTCGGGAGCAAGCAGTGTCCCTCAAGGGCCAGCATCTCCAAACCCCACCACGTCACCTCAGTGCTACTGTAACTTCCTTCCCTCCCAAGCTCAGGGAGGCACATGCATTGAAGGATACGCTGCCATAGGCTGTCATGCTGTACCTAATGCTCGCCTAAAACTGTCTCAGCATGCGAAGTAATTGAATTAAGAACATTTTTCCATTGGGTACCAACAACTGTGCGTTCTGCCCACCTTCTTTTAAGGTGCTTTGAACCAGGAATTACAATCTGACTCCAGGTCAATCTCTAGGTTCAGTCAGCTGGCTAGAGGATAATGAGGCTTTTGTTTCAGCAGAAGAAAACTGTCTTCACAGTTTTCTTAGAACAAAGATTACAGGCTCGATTCAGATCTTGCTCACACCACTGTGAAGGCTGAAGGAATTCATTGCAGCTGCAGCAGAAATCGGGTGATGGAGGTTTATCCTGGACGTCCACTTTGCTGTCGAAAAACACTCATGCCCCACACTGTCTGTTGGAGGTTCTGGGTGCAGGTTCAGTCTAAAAGGTGACTGAAGCCTGGATGGAGCTGCTGGACACAGCACACCTTGGTGCAGTGCTGGTGAGGCTGGATGCTAACAGCACTTGCTTTTATCCTGTGTGTTATCCCCAGCCATAACAAGAGAAATGCTGCATCTTCAAAATGCTGCATTTCCTAGACCAGCTCTTCTCTATCTTTTTCTCTTTAAAGGAAAATGTTGCAAAGTGTTGATTGACAGAACTTGCGAATATAGCTTTTTGCTTATCTACAAACCACTTATACTGTGGGCAGTGCTTGCCTATTGCTCATTAGAAATAGTTAGTATCTATTTTCTGAAAGCTAAAAGAAGTTCCCCAGGCACGGCCCATGGCCCATTCAGTTTGTCAGCTGCGGCAAACATCACGTCTTCAATCAGTATTGTGGACTTCATCTCCTGAACCCAGTAGCATAAGCCCTGGTAGCATTTGGCACATTTGAATTGTAATCTGTAGATGAGAATTGATTATTTTGTATGTGCCGACCTTCAGAAAAGTTTCTTACAGCAGCTGCTGAAATGATAGTATCTCCTAGGAAGATTATCATCGGCAGAGGCAGGTCGGTTGGTTCTACCTTGTTTATCTTTGACTGGACAAGGGAACAAATTCTCTGAAGCACAGCCTGAGATCTTATCGGCCAGAACTTAATAGGCATTGCCAGTTCCCCAGCACGTTTTGTGAGCTGCTCCCACAGCAAAGCTCCGAGTGAAAGGTACTAGCCATGCCTATGTTGCAAATATTTTTAAGTATAACTGTTAGGTAAATAACCAATTTTTCAGTTCAGTGGTTGAAGCAAGCAGTGGAAAAGTAGTTTGGGGCTGAAATGAAACAGAATTTTTACAGTTTCTTTTGAAAAATGGGGTTCCCACTATTTCCTATTGTATCATTTTCTTTAAAGTTAAACTAAAATATTCCATCAAATGGGAGTATTTAGATACTTGAATAACATTTTTATTGGTCAGTTTTAAATAAGCCAAATGTTGCACGAGTGGTACAAGGAATCAGTGAAGCCTGGCTTTAAATGTGTCCTCCTTCTCCTGCACGACAAGAGTACAATGGTCCAGCTCCTTTGCCACTGTCCCATGACACCTCCATAGCAATACTCTGTTTCCTCTTACACCCATGCAACCTTCTGTCTATGATACCCATCTTTCTCATGTCCTCAGATCCTTCGTCAGTGCTTCCAGCTCCCTCCACACCCCAGACCTTTCCAAACTCTCATGCTTCCCACATGTCCCAAATGTCTCTTACAGCCTCTCTCCTACAGGACTTCTGGCTTCATTCCACTTTACCTACTTTTTTTTACATATATATCTCTACACGCATACAGAAATACTCACAATGTTTCCCATGTACTCTACCTAACTTCATTTAGCATGACAGATGATCAAGAGACGGCAGGCAGTGCAGCATATCTGAAATGAGATTTGTGCTGACTTGGTCAGCCAAGTGCTGTTAAGTGCTGAATCTCCTGGCTTTGCCTTAGTGGGATCACTAGCTAATGCTCTCTTTTTTTATGCAGTCATTGATCTTCAGGACACTTCTGGGAGTTTGATTTTTTTTTTAAGACTTTAGCTTTTTGTTGAAATTGGAGAATGGGTTTCAAAGTTATTTGGGAGGGGGACTGATAAACAGGTGGGCAGATAAACAGTGTAATTTCATAAGGAAATTATTTTGATGTGAAAATAAGGAATTTTTGCTTTCAGATATCAAAATGAAATGTATTAGCATAAAAAAAATCCAACTAAAGCAAAGCATTAAATTCAACAGCCATCCATTAAAAAGCTTTGTTTCTTGAAATTGCGGTTTGTCAAAAAAGGCTTCGTAATTGGGTTTGTGTTGGTTTGAGATCTAGCTGGTACACATCATGCCACAAGGAATCATGGTGACATTGTTGAAACTAAAGTTTAATTTCTGAATATATTGATTGTCGTTGAAAAAGTCCTTCTGTTTCTCAGAGAACAGGGAAATATAACTCTCAGAAATGTCATCCTTGGTATCAGCTCTGGAAGGTTGGTTTGCCTGTTACCACCTTTTAAAAAGCAACGATATTAATGCAGTCCTGGAAGGATGAGAGGGCCAGCCATTCATTGCTATAAGGCACAAATTCTTCCTTTAGATGAGAATGCAAGTTAAAAATCAGATTATCCAAATGGGAGAGCAGAGCATAGAAGGAGGACTATTTTTATCTTAAATACCTCATTATGTTCATTGGGAATTGGGAGATAATCTGTCACTAGAAAATGGCAGACAAAGCAAAACTGTAATCCCTGAAGACTAAATTTCTTGGAAACTTAAGGAAGTGTCAAATACTAGGTTAATTCACTTTACTAATTCAATAGGATTCAAATGCTGAGGAGGAGTTGGAATGAAAAGATACAGCTATACTTTCCAAGGCACACAAGCCAGGCAAACTTGACCTTTGGCTCTACCACATAGCCCTGCCAAAATGCATCGGCTCGCATCTAATGTATTCACACTGTACCCATCTCCATCACATGCCCAATCTGCAAGGACTGTCCGGTCAGGAGCAAGCAGTTACCTTTCTTCAGAAGAGACCTCACCTTTTGGGTGCATGATATTCGATACTGACAATCTGATTTTCAGAGATTTGAGAGGCATGTCTAGGTAAATTCCAATTCTGGAAATAGGTATTAGATAGCTAAAGTTAGGAATCCAGTGATGATGGCACCCAAAGGTAGGTATGTTCTCCATTCATTTCTGAGTCCTACTTAGAATGTTTGTTAGTTCAGGGTTAAGATATATGTATATTTTTTGTTATTGGCATCTGTCTACTATCAGCTGAGCAGAAACCAACCCTTTTTTACATACTTCAGCCATCCGTCATTCTCCAGATTCAATTTTCGGTCAATTTTCATCCAATATGTGCTATACTTGAGTCAATGATCTAGAAATGAAAAGTACCAAGTACCTCAAACTGTCAAAGCAAGCCAGTTCACAAATTCCACTCTTAAAAAAAAGGCAAAAAACATTAACTAGACTGGACAAGTGATGAATTGCTGCATTTTTTTCCTGTTAAAAAAATGGAATTGGTCAATGCAGCAGGCTTTGATCTGAGTGATAGCTATTACAGCCCATGTATACTTATTATATGATAACATTCACCTCCTGTTCCAAGCAGGGTAAGAATGAAAATAACATTTATAGTGCTTTTACTGTTAGAGTTTAGAAAGTAATACCAGATACACATAAAAAAAAAAATAGAAAAATTCCCTTTTGCTTTTGTTTTTTGTCTGCTTAAATGATGATACAGTAATTTTTTTTTATAATTATGAAACTATAAATTGAGAAAACACCTACTCCTAGGATTATGAAAGTTGAAGTTCTGAAATAAAAGTGAAATAAACAGATTTGCTAAACAAATGGGATACAAATACATGTTCTACGAAAAGAGAGGCAAAAAGGCAGGGAAAAGAAAGATGAAAGGAAAACCAAGGTGGAACTGAGGCACAGCCCAGGAAATCTGACCAAAAAAGAAAATGGAACAACTAAAAATATTTGTTAAAATGCCTAGTTTGAAAGAGATTATACATTTCCTCTCTGCAACTTTGTCAATGAGGGCCTTAATTTATGCCAGAAGACAACCTAACTATAGGTCTAGACAAACATAAGCTGATAACTGTGATTTCAATGCTATGCAGAGCTTTAGAGAATATTTTGAAGAATAACGGGACAAAATGTAATGCAGGTTTAGTGGGTGCTGAACTAACCTGATGGGTTTTAGATGTAGCTCTGGAGTATTAAAAAAGAATCTAAGTAGCATATATATATACTGTGCCACGGTGGAAATCAACCAGCCACCAGACCTCTCACAGTGCTTACCCTGTTTCTTTGCCATGATAACTGTCCCTGTGCTTCCTATGCTCTGAAGGATCCTGTGCATTCTTGATATTCATACACGTACAACTATATATGCTTCAAGGCTTGTAAGTCTACACAAAAGAAAGCACTCCGTGAACTGATAAGCACAGAGTCTGAGAGGATGGCACTGTTGAAAGCATGCGTGCTCACATCCATAGGCATGAAGTAAGGAATTAGTTGGAAAGGGAAAGAATATGAAGATGCCTCGTCTCTGGAGGTATTAAAGGCCTGGCTGGATGGGGCTTTGAGTCTAGTGGGAGGTGTCCCTGCCCATGGCAGGGAGGTTGGAACTAGATGATCTTTAAGGTCCCTTCCAACTCAAACCATTCTATGATATGATGATTCTATGCCATAAACTTTCAGGTGAGCATCAGAACCTAGACTGTTGTTGTTCTGTTTTCCTGCTGGGCATCACAGCACCATGAATTTATCTTCCTGGACTTCTCTTCATATTTCCTTAGTAAGTCAGATGTAGTCTTTGCCTAGAAACAGGGAGAATTGGTCCATTCCAAAGTGGATACCCTGTAAAAGCCAGAGATCTAAGCAGTGGCCTTTGGACTTCCTCTTTGCACTGCTTTTTCACTGCTTTTTCCCAGGTTGCTCTTTCAAAACCACTTTCCATAGCACAGAGGGCCAAGGTCAATATTACCCTATCCACAAAAGTTTTTTGAGACTGATGTTGGCTAAGCACATACTCTGTATCTGTCTGCAAGGACATTAACTGCACTGAAAAGCAATGGATGGGCTTCAGCTGGACTTAGGGAAGAAGGTGACACCTTGGCAAATTTGTTTGTGATCAGGATACTGAAATTATTCTGAAATACAAAATCCTATCAGTTCATGCTGTAATCCTCAGTACTTAACATTTTGAGAACATTTTTATACCTATATTTGTGCTTGAGTACAACCTTACTATCTCTAACCTTTGTGAGAACTGCTTGATAGATGAGCAGACACAGCCTCAGATGCCAGATGCTCACTAGTGTATAAATGATTGATCAGTGTATAAACCTGCTGATCTTCTGGCATCATTTTAAACATACAACTTCTAATCATTTCACAGAGCCCTTTTAGGGATTTATTTAAGATAAGCTTGTCAGTCTTCTTCAGGAAAATAGTTGGGCTGGTGGTTATATGGGCAGATTTATTGTACTTAATAACATGTCATCTTTGCCTGTATGGGATAAGAATTAACATCTACAGAGCAGCAGGGAGAATACTTATAAAACTGAAGCAGAACAATGGAGGGCAGTTTTGCTCTTTAGAAAGCTGCCTCTTCTTGGAAATGCTGAAGCCATGTGCCAGTGAATGCTTTCAGCCATCCTTTTAAATTCAACAATTAGATGCTGCAGGCTAGTTCTAAAAGGGCATAGAAATGCAGCCTTAATGGCGATACAAATTTTTATTTTCCCAAGAGAAGTTGCTGCTTTAACCATTTGGCACTACTTCTTTCCATGTTGCCAAATCCAGCATTTCCATTAAGGGTGCAAGTGCTGTGTTTTGTGGCTGTTCTCCTACGTATGGCACTTTTATACTTTGCCAGCATGGCTTCTGTACTGAATTTCCAATCAACCCTCTGTCAATGTTTTCTTCTCCTTAATATTTGAAACACACTGAATGATTTCTAGTACACTTCCACTTTCTCTAGTAGACCAGTATTTGTCTCTGTGGGATATACGATGTCTGATCTTTATTGTTTTATCAGAGTTTTATTTGCAAGGGGTCAGCCAGTTGTTATTGTCAGAGTGTTAGTGTCAGTGTGTTTTTCAAAGGAAACGTGAAAGTGTTTTATACGTATCAAACATTAAACTACCTGAAAAATACTGTTTGAAGCTCTGTGCTCAAGGATTATTCATGACCATTTTAAAAGTGTATGAATTGCTCTAATGGATTAAATTTACACCCACCCTCTAAAATTCTTACTGATTTCACAGGATGAAAAAAACCCTCACCACTATAATCACGTCCAACATGCCCAGTGGAAGAGCTTTGAAGATTTTGGTTCAATAATCTACTTAAGAAAAATAAGAACACTAGCAAACATTTTTTATAAAATGAGTCCATTTCAGCTATGCCAATCTAATTTGGTTTTTGAATGTGCTTTTTTAAAAGTAACCATTAAATAACTGAACTATTGCACATATTCCAGATGTATCCATTTTGGCAGGCATTTACATACCACTGCTATTTTTCTCAATTCTTATCCAATATGCACTTATCATTAACATGTATTATTATGGTAGAAATGTAAAAAGTACAGATAAACTATTGCTTCTGTGTTCAGGAAGCAAGAAATTATCTACCTTTACACTCATTGCTGATAGCAAAGCTGGTGGATTTTCTCAGTATTTTCAAATTTCTGTCCACCTATTAGACACTACAGTGGGCATTCAGGGTCTTCAGCTGTACCAGACAATGGGGAGCATTAATATTGTAAAGATTTATCTTGACTGACTGAACTGTCCATGTGCAGTGAGAGGTTATGGAACCCTTGGAAGAGGGAGGATGGAAAGCAAAGACAGTCACAGGGAGGCATAAAGTGCCCCAACACTGTTAGTTCAAACAACAGAGCGTATGTTGGGATGCTTTTGTGTCTGAACTCAGTGCACACGTAGAAAAGAAAGAACGTGGCTTCTGGTTTCCTTCTTCATATCTTTTATCTCCTTCCAGTGAAGAAGAAGGAGATAGACCTAAAACATCCAGATTTTCTCCAGACTGCTGGGAGCCAGTGGCAATGCCCATTTTCTCTTTATCTCAACTGCTGTGATGAAGAAGTCTTTGTGTGTGCTAGCAAATGGCTGATTCTATACGCATAGCCTGATGCAAAAGGATACGTCAAGGAGCAAGAAACACAGCCATGCACTGACAGAGGGCATGTGGAAAGTCAGCTGAACATGAGCTGGAGAGGTGCTGGTATCCAGAAGGGCTATGGCCACCTCAGCTGCCGATAAGGAAACACTGTTGAGGGGCTTTAACATCTCTCGGTACCACGGAGTTAGAACTACTCCCAGAACAGTGTCCAGCTCTGGTTCCACAGTTTACGTGGTGCTGATAAACTGGAGGGGATTCAGGCCATTCTTCAGCCTGTGTGATCTTGGAGAGCAGTTAAAATGATCATGCTGATCTTTTCAGCCTCTTAACAGACACTGAGTTATACAAAGAGCAGTGAGTTTTTTGGCATGTACTAGACAGGAACAATATACTTAGTGATTAGGAGAGAATCAGCTGAGAACATCAGAAGGTAGGAACTGAGGGAAATAGCCTAAACGAACCTGAGCAATGGTCTGTCTTGTGTCAAATGCTGCCACCTAGAAGGGTGCAAGTGCTTTGAGATGAAAGAACATTTTGAGATGAATGACTCGTGCAATGACATCCTCATGCCAGCTCATTATGATCCTGAAAAGTTTTACATTTACGAAACTAAGGGAAGGCAGCTTGTAAAATCAAATGTGCTGTGGTGTTGTAAATGCATTTAGTCAAACAGGATTAAAACTAAAAATCTGTTTTCAGTTTTGCCATGTCTTTAGAGTACATTTCATGCTAAATGCACTTGAAGTAGGTGCATAAAAATATTTCTGACAGCTGGAGTGCTTGCATGATGAATGCCTGAAAGACAACATAATAACAAGGACCATGTGCTACAAGCCAATTCACCTATTTTATTTAAAAATATATTAAGAAAAAAAATACTCCAAATAGATACAGAGATATGCAAAATCTTGATAGAATGTCTTTGGATTATAATTTCAATTATGTATTGTGTTCCTTTCTAGCAAATGAAGTTAGTCCACACCTACAGCAATCTCGAGTGCAATATTGCTCATGAAGATCATGTTTCTATTTCCTCTTCCACTACTGCTGTTTTCTGGTATTGTATCAAGTAGAACTGTACAAACATACCAAACTCAACAAAGATCTTGGCAGCCAAAAGCAGAACTCTAACTTTCAGCTGTAGTAAACTTGGCCCCGGTAGGGTCACCTCAGAGCCACGAAACTAATATACATGGGTGACCTCATCTGGGCCTGTCCCAGGACCAGGCTTCTCAGGCATCCAGGCAGAGGTCAGTGGGAACTGGAGAGCACCAAGTTTGTCATTCAGGAGAATGACAAAAATGTTTTGTTTGCAGACAGAAAATGAGCCTGGCATTATGAAACTGCTGAAAAAGGGTCCAAACAAATTCACAGTAGAAATGAAATAATGACACTAATGACTTTTTCAATAATGAAAAAGATTTCTAAGAAAATTTCTGGAACTTTCTTCAAGAAGGAACAATTACAGCTCAGTTCTACAGGCTTCCTCTGTGTGAGAGGACAGGACATTAGGGCTGGTGTGAACATATGCATAGCCTGGGCATGTCCCTGAAATGGCAGACTGGACTGAACAGCAGCAAAGTCCTCATAGATCAGCTGTTTTCAGTCACAGTCCAGATTCTTGGCACAAACCTGTCTTGATTTTTTAGTCTACGCTTCACCCCAAAACATTAATGCAAGAACAGCTGAGTCATGAGCCCTCCCATTCTCTGCTGTTCCTCCTAAAAATGTGGTTTCTCTCAGTAGGGAAGGATGCGTGGATGGTGGGGTATGATAATCTTTGTGTGTGACTAGCCCTACCCAGAATTAAATACATGCCAGCTACTTCCCTGTTATATATCTATGTATTGTGAAATATTTCTGAATTTTTGTCAAAGCTTCAAAATATCCTTTCTAATGTAACTACTAGTGATGGCACAGTCAGACTTGTCACTCTTTAGCTCAGTAAATATGGCATTGCTTGTAACACGTCATAGGCTTCATTTTAAGTTAACAACACAGATCTCCAGATCTGTCCAGGCTTTGTATGGACTTGTCTTGGCCAGCCTGGTGATTTGTTTTAGCTTGTGACAGCACTTTCTAATGGCTTCATCGTCCATCCCCATGCATCATGTCACCCCACTTTGTAATGCTCAACACCACTGTGCCTTGCTGCCCTACAGAACTTTCCAGCTGAGCATAGAGCCCATACAATGCACTGAGTTCCCTATACCATTTAAGAAGCTTTATTCTTTTTTTTGAGGATGCTTGGCTTTTTCCTACCAGCATACCCTTAAGTTCCCATACTTGGTCCCTCATATCATGAGCTCATTAAATGGAATTACAATTTCTGTAAACTGAGCTATTGTATGATCCTCCTTACAAAGTGTAACAGCAAGTGGATGCATCTTTCTATGAGACAGAAAGCAGTTCACCATGTTCTGTCCCTGTCCACAGCAGGGGGGTTGGAACCAGATGGTCTTCAATGTCCCTTCCAACTCTAACCATTCTACGATTCTATGTTTTTCCTTCCTTAATCAGCGGGGAACTAGGACTCTATTCATGGTCTCTAACTTCTTCAGTTAAGTAATTAATGCATATGTTTAGGACTAATTTTACTTTCTCATTATAGAAAGTGGAGCTGGAAAGGAACCGTTGGATCAGCTGATAAATCAATCAGCACTATGGTGAGATTGACCTTTATTTAATAAGGTATTTTAATCAGCTTTCAACTCTTAGTTTGGATGCCTCATTTGTCTCCCCTTAAGAGTATCATCATTTAGCACACTGGTAAAGTCGTTCCCTGATAAAATACTTTTATCAAGGCTTAGTCTCTTAAATACAGACTTTAATAATTCCACCACTATTTAGCTTTTCTAATTCACCTTCCATTGCTAGAACAGCAGCATAGCTTATCAACAAAGTCAGGAATCAAACGACCTGGAAGAGTCTCTTAAGTCTGCATTGAAGAACCTTAACTTCTGCTCTCACTCCCAGTTTCTTCCCCTCAGTTTCTACTACAACCTCAAAAATTCTTTGATTTTCTTCTTGCCTTAGTCTGGGGGTTTCAGACTTTCATCTCCAATCTCCAACAACAGTGTCCTACACAAAATAGTGTAGACTGCTGTGGAGGAGGGGGCCCAAAAATCCCCAGGCTGGAGCTGTTCTGCTTTGTGTGACAGTATTCAATACACAACAGGTAAGAGTGAATGACACAAAGGCACTGCTAAGGAAAGACGTGGATTTGGATCCAATGAATGTTCATACAATCCTTGTATAGAAGTTCGTACCTTGGGCACAGATCCTGTAGCAGTGCTATGAGAATCTTTATCCTGGAGAGATGAAGTTTCCTCTGATGCCACCACAATGAAATCTTCATGTTTATCTTTATAGTTTCTCTTGTAAAAATGCTATTTATATAGTTGAAATCACAGGCAAGTGGTCACCATTATCTAAAGCAGGACATTTTGGGGAAAAAAAGCTTTACTTAAAAAAATCTGTTAGACTGGCTTCTGGTTGCAGGTTTCCAGATGAAATATGCCTTGTACTACTTGCTTACTATTCTTATACTCAGAGCTCCTTGTAGCTCATTGTGGACGTGATACCTGAAGGAAAATAGGTTGTAATTAAACTGAGAAATTAACAAATGGAGCTAATTGCAGTGATGCTATGATAGATGAGCCACTTGTCAGTGGCTGAAAGAGAACATGTGAGCTCTTCACAGCTGTGACAAGGCTTTGTTCTTGTCTGACATGCCAGAGAATCATGTTTTGAAGATAGAAATGAGGGCCAAGAATTCCCAACCTGGAACCTATGGCTGTGGGCTTCAAAGAAGAGCCTGATTTTGCCTTTCAAAAACAGGGCACCTAAATACTTCTCCTTTGAGGCAAGAGCATAAACCTTTTAACGTAATTCCAGCTTCCTGTGGCCAGCTGCAGCCTGGCAAGTGCATGTGGTGGGCTGTCTATAGCAATCCATCACAGACCACTCCCCGATGAGTTTCTTCCACATTTGCCTTCTCAAATGGAAATTAAAGTGGCCAAGTTGGTTCTGAGTTCAAAGTCACCTTAAATGCTTTGAACATGGAGCCACACACCAAAGCAGCAAGAGGCTGAACTGGATCACTCTTGAACTCTTCAGAAAGGAAGAGACTAGCAGACATGAAGAGAAATACCAGTGTGAAAAAGGGAAGCGAGTAACAGAAATCCTGCATTTTATTTTCTGCAAGTATTTTTATTTTTGTAAAGTACAGGCTAATGGAAAAGAAAAGGTCTGTGCACTGACTTCTTCTGTATCGGGAGGAGTCGGGGGCTACACAACGTTATAAAAAAAGGACTATGTAATTTTATTGGATAAAGAACATGGGTATACAGGGAGCATATGTGGTGTTCTAACTGGATCTGTACTCTTTATTATTACTGGAGCTGTTGGCAATTCTTTTATGCATTTCAGCTATATATGAAAAATTAAATCAGGTTATTGACATTCATATGTTTATTAATACAATTTTGAACAAGTTAGCCTGAATGTTTGTGAGTATATGCCATGAGAACTACATGCTGATAAGCAGGGCTTTGCAATTTCACAGCAGTGTGCACATGCATTGTGACCTGAGCTATTTTCATTTTGGAGAAAGACAGCTGATGTGCAGTCTGTCATGTAGTCCCTCGATGGGACAAGTGCATCGCTAGCCTCCTGTCACTCAGCTTCAGGTACTAGGGCTTCTGCAGATGGTTCTATGTTGCAGCAGCAATCTTGTGGGTGGACTGTTCCTGTTTACAGAAGGTGATTCTCTAGCCAAAGGGGTGCAAATATCTGTGCAAGACTATTTTTTGGTCTTTTACAGAAAACTGTTTTGTCACCAGGAAACAACTTCCCCTTAGCTTCTGTCTTTAAGTGTGTTTATTCTGCAGTGACTGCAGCCTCAGCAGATGTATGGAGCCAGCCTTCAATAACCTGCATCAGGCCCTGACAGCACTGGCATGGATTATAATAAGGATGTAAGTGTCAACCAACTGACAAGGCCTGGGTTGGGCATCCTGCACTGAGCTCTGAGCTCTCTGCAATATGGCTGCTGGCAGTGATGTGGTGTAGCTTGAGTCCATGTGAGTTGCAATCACTGCAAGATAGATGAATCCTTCAAATCTCCTGTCTAGTTCCCTGGTCCTTTTATCTATTTCAGCCCTAGGCTTGTAACTCCAGGAAATCTACAGTGCAAATTGCTTATCTGTGACCATATGGGCCCCAAAGATGAGTCAAACATCACACATAAACACCTTGTGAAGCTGTTCTATCCATCAGAAAAGCCACAGCTGTCTACACAGGGCATCATCCACCTGCTCTGACTGATATTGTTTAACAGGATAGTTTCTTCTGAATGCTCTTGTATTTATCGCTCATAATGCAGACCAAATTACCACTTTCTACCATAAAAGGAATTGCCTTGCCCTCTGTATGTCTTTTGGAAAATTCTCATTTGGTCTCTTATTCCTTTGGCTAGAGCTTTAATTGTATGTCATTAAGACATTACAGTCCAAAATGTTAAATTATGTCATTACAGAACACATCAAGGTTTATGTCTGTTGTTGATGGCTAGCTCAAAATGGTGTTGAAGAAGCTTAAAGCTAACATGAATTCGGACCATTTTTGTTATCACCCTGCATGCCATTAGTTTAATAACGTACAGGCCTTTAAGTCATTACTGTTAGTTCCTATGAATTAAAGAAAACCATGTAATATTGTTCTCTCCCCTCCTTTTGCTAATGGCATACACATAATGTGAAAATCTTTTTAGAAATACCTTTTTTTCTTCAAAAGGCAGTTTTTTTAAATGAAAAAGGTATGGATTGTTTTGTAAAAATTTGCATGATTAGGAAACTGCATTAAATAGAGTATAACCTGGAGAAAGTCTGCTAAACTTGAGTCATATTTCTCAGATATGATACCTGCATGGTAGGTTACTCTCATACCTAAGCAAATACAAAATGAATAAGCACTATTTTTATCATACAGTGAAAAAGAAAACTTTCTTGTATGGCAAAAATACAGCCTTCTTCTCCCATGAATAATTTTAACACTCAAATTCCTTACTTATGAGCATTCATTAACCTATGTAAATATTCAGAACTGAAGTCATCAAAAGCATAGTGTAGGTGGGTAATTCATCATGTTAAGTCTACAGAGAAGTACAGCTTGCTCTTTTTCTGTCATATTCTCACCTTTTTACTATCTTGTTGTGTTCCATATACTTTTAACTGTTTCCTTGTCACCAATTCTCAGAAACAATTGTGGTGCCAGGTACTTGTACAGCCACTGCAGCCTCTGATTAACAAGCCTGCAGGACCTGATCTGCAATGAAGCCTCCAGATAGAACTATTACCTGATTAAGAAACTAGCTGCCCAGCTGTCTGATCATTGCCGAAAAATTTTTTGTTCTCGAACGTTTTTCCACATAAATGAACACTGTTTTGACGGTTACACTTAATTTACTGTCTCTTCCCCTCTGCTGAGCTACCATATAACAATATCTATGTGCGTGGGGCAAAGGCCGAACAGCAGAGAAGAGCTGACAGGGCAAGCAGAGGTTCCTCTTGGTACAGTACAACACTGTACAACAGCTTCCTTCCCAGGTGCATTCTCCAGAAAAGGCATGACGGAGCCATGACTGTCCTTTAAGGTGACACCTTGCTTATTACAGGCTATAGGATGTCCAGGCCTATGACCAGAGGACATCGACATCACCAGGGGGAAGGATACCCTGAACTCCCACCCAACGGAGACCCCTGACTATTTGGCCACATCTTTGGCCCCTGGAAGACAGCAGCAGCTCGGGGACTCCTCCTTGAGGATGCTCATCATCTATACCTGCTAATCCAGAAGTGGTGTCCTGCACAAGCCTGGAGGCATTCTTCATGTAGGTGAGGACGGGGAAAAAGGGATAGGGTGTGTTAAATATACTTGTTATGAGGGCTTTGTCTTCACATTGTAAGAGTAGCTTGGAAGGCTGAGGGTGGGATTGCTTATATCCTTAGTCTTACCTTCTTGTCTACATGACAGACATGCTAGTGATATTTGCATATTTCAATACTTTGACATCCTGACCATGATGATGGATGCAGCATCAAGAGATGCATGGATACTTTGGATGTGGACTAATGCTGGTGAGCGTTTCTCCATATCTCCTAACCCAAAATGGGCCAAGGGGTAGTGCTAGTGGTACAGACGGGAGGTTGTTTGGAGCCAACTCAAGGACAAGTGTTGGTCCTAATTTTCTACCAGCCTCTTCATTATTATGTTGTAAGTAATCAATACCCTCTCTAACCACAGATCAGTGCCCCAAACTGGTCACCTGGAGCATGTAGACAATGACTGCCAGGATTACAAAATCACAAACTTGTCCATACGAACCCTAAATCTGCCTCCTAAACACTGTGAGCAGCATCCAGAGTCAAATGACTTCTAGCTGCAAAAATGTATAAGTACTACCTACACATCCCAGTGCCAGCTTCAGAGTACAACCTTTTTGGCAGAAACCCTTCCTTGCTCTGTGGGGACCATGGCCCAAATCCTGCTCCATGAACACAGCACGGGGGACAGCAAGCTGCAGCCAGCATTGTAGAGAGATCAGAGACCACTGGAGGGAATTAAGAGCTTGTGCTTTGTTGGTTCAGCAGGACATTTGCTCACTAGGATGCAGGCAAGCTTTCTTGGTGTCCAAAAGGCCAGAAGAAGGACTGATCTCCGGTCAGCAAAGCGGAGAGCTGATACTCTGCTGGTACTGGTACCTTCCATGTCCTCACCACTGATGGAGGGGGCTTGGTGTCTACCCATGTCCCCACGGTGTTCTCCTGGGACTCACCTGGGGCTGGGGCTGTGCCCAGGGGCAACACATGCAGGTAGGGAAATGCCAGGGGGCTGCAGGGTGATTTAGACTTGCCCTGTTACTACTTAGCAGAAACTTTTTGTGATGACGGGCAAAAGGATTTCCTTTTTAGAAGACAAGATGCCTTTTTTCTTTTCTCTTGAAAGGCAGATTTAGAAGTGGTGGACACTAGGCTTGACTGTGAAGGACAAAGTGTGGTGGGTCCCTTTTTGTTGGGTTCTGATTTGCTTTGAAGCCGGTAGTGTGATACATTTCTGTGCCTAATCCAAGGAAAATGAGCAAATGATTTTGTCCGACATGCTGAGGACCAAATGTTCTGGCAGGAGCCTGTGCCAGTGACGTGAGAGGTGATGAGCCTCCAGAAGCTGTTTTTTACTCATAAGGCACCAAAACAGATGAGGTTCTTTCATAGAAGTAGTTGTAGGGTTCATGGGCCCTGTATGGTATAGAGAAATCAGACACAGTGCTGGTGCCAAAAGCACTTATGGCATAGCTGTGAATGCTATTTTGAGAAGTGTTTTAATTTTCAAATGCAGATGAATAGCACCCTTTCAGAAAAGGGCCACAGAGACAGTTCTTGAAACTGATGCCCTCAGTTTCCCTGCAGAACGGAAGTATACAGGCATTTGCAAGAACATACACTTTCCTTAAGGTATAACATTAGTAGGCTCTAACAAGGTCTGGAATTGCATGTGAAGTTCAGTCTTCAAGTCCATTTATCTTTGGGCTGAGTGTGCTGACTGTCTGCAATTCAGCAAGCTGGGTCCAGTGGGCTGGTGCTTTCAGATATATGGATAATGGTCCTGGAGCAGGACTGAGACCAGCTATTTTTGTACAATACAGACTGCCAAGCAGCTTTTGATTTCCAATCCAGTGATGAAGGGCTCCTAATATCTTTGCTATTATTAGAAGCAACCTATAAAATTACAAAGGTGGTGGATAAGCTTAATGCAGAATCCTACACTAAGGGACACTCAGTGGAAATAGTAGGGGATCAATGTGAAACAGATAAAAGAAAGTACTTCTGTAGCAGTCAATAGTGAGCAACAGGAACTCCCTGCCATGTGGTGCTGTAGAGGTTGACAGTGTCAGCAGGTTCAGAAGGGATTAAACAGATCTAGGGACAACAGGCCCATTAAAAAGACAAGGCAGGGACGTGCCCTCTGTGGTGTCTGTCACGTCAGATACACAGCTGTGGATGCTGGGGATGTACAAGGGGAAGGGGCTGCAGATATCAGCCAGGCTTGCACACATCTCTCCTCTTGCAACTACGTGACAAACTACTGCACTGAGCCAGTTTCATGTTCTTAATCCAGAAACGTGTTTTATACCCAACCCACTGCATGAATATTCAGTTACTACAGCATCCTCAATTCCTGTGAGCTGACTAATGAGCTCAAAGCAACACAATCAAGAACGAGGATTCTTCTTCATTCCTGGCTCTGATCCTTAGTCCACCAGTGCCTCGCTGTATAGGTGGTCCCATTACACAGCTCATCACCAGTTTCCCAAGCCAACACTCCCTCCTCACTGTCTGCTGTGCTAACACATAGAGTGGAATGCCATGTTACAGCCATTCATATTACAATGTAAAGCCTTAAAGGAACCAAATGAACAAATCTTCCATGGAGTACAGAAAAAGATGGAGATAGTGAAACTTAAATACTAATGAAATAATGTACAAGTGGGTAACACAAAACCATCCCATCTACAACTCTAAAAACTGTTAAGTAATGCATAACGCAGCAATTATGGCAACTTGAGCTTTCTTCGATTTTGGAAGCTGAAAAGCATTCCTCTTCCCCTTGCATTTCTTCTTTCCCAGCAATTTAGGAAGTAAGCCAGCATGCCAACTTTTAAGTATAAAATAAAATGAAACAGAGCATTGTTTTTAAGCAATTGCCCTCAAGGCCACCCAATAATAGTGTTTCTAAAGCAGTCCTACCTTTGTTTTCCAACTTGAGCTCCTCTGCTAGCAAGCTGTCTTGTCTGTTGCCAAGCACAAATGCCAGAAATGAGAGGATCAGGGCATCCAAGATTCCAATAATCGCCAGGATATATGCCCAGCGGACTGAACAAGCCCCCAGCGTGTACTTGTCTGTCTTTTCACCACACATCCGTTTTACCTCATCTGAATCCCAGCCATCAGGAAAAATCATACAACCCAGGACGAGACAGGCAGCTTGGAGAAAAAAAGAAAAGGAGAACAATGGGATAATGAGATCAAACTTTCGTTTTGATGAGAACCTACAAAGTTATCATTAAAGCAACACACTTTTTCATCCTGAGCTTCAAAGCTAGGTTACTTAAAAACAAGTCGCAGAATTTTATGCTGTGATTAAGTATTTAATATAAAAACTAAACATACAACTTCAATCGCACACCTTGTGTAAAAATAAGTTACATCCTAAATCCCTGGCCCATATTTTCACCAGCACATTCACATTTTCCTGGTGACACTAATTTCTTCATTGTAATATGAAAGGCTCACACAAAACAGAAGGGGAAAATTATTGAATAACCTGGATATTCAAAGGAAACACTGCATTACTGTCAAATGGTCAGGCAAACAAACCAGAGAAAAATAGAGGAAAAAGACTATTAGTTCTGGTTACAAGTAAGCTTGTAACACATAGGTAATAGCAAGGTTGGTTTTTTTTGTCGGTTGGCGGTACCCCTTTAACTGAAATATGTTTTATGCATATGATTTCTAGTCCTCAAAAACACAAGTAATGTCATTGTTCTGTAAGGAAAAATAAGTTGTCAACATTGCTGTCAACTTGCTATGTGCTCCATCTCCCAAAGCACAGTCAATCTTGCCCAATGGCTAGCAGCTGCTCTGATGTCCCCTGCCTGCACGGTACCAGAGCGAGGGCTGAGCGTGCACAGCTATCTGTGCCCGGCCACCCACATCTTGGGTGGGACATGTGCGCTCTTGGGCAAGGAGACCTCAAGGATGGCCCCTGCTGGGTTCTGGAGCACAGTCACAGCCCTTGTTCCAGCATCTTGCCAGCCTGACTATGAAGTATGTTTGGGTTTGGCCACAGCCTTGGACTGGCATAGGGCTTACCACCACAGACATGTGTCCTGTGGTCACTGGGGAGCAGCCTCCTTGGAGGTTATTTGCTCCTCTTCTTACTGGACCGTGTGCCTTGTGGTGGTGGGTACCATGACAGGGATGCAGCAGCAGGGCTTCTGCCCCAAGAGGATACACTGTCCCCGAGGTGGTGATACATCATTGCAGAAACACCCACAAAAACCCCAAACTTATACGCTGAATCATCATTAATGTGTTCTCTCCCCTGAGTCACCAGCTGAGAAAATCCATGGGCTGGGAAAACATGCCAATATACCAGTCTCATAGGAGTGGACCGAACGTACTTCTACAGATAAAACCTGTGTGGGACATGGCTTCCCGCTGCCCATGGGGACAGTCACCAGGCACAGCTGAAGGAGTGCAGGGAAGGCATGACTGGTACCCTGCAGGTTGCTTTTGAGAATGGTTTTCCCTGGGAAGCCCCATGCAGGTTGTCCCTGCTATGAGTGGGTTGGGATGGACCTGGTGGTCTCCAGAGGTCCAGTTCCCACAGGAACTGTGACAGGGAGGCAGTACATTCACAACAGGGGACAGAGCAGTGGGGTACTCATGGCACATTTCCTATTACAGCAACAGGAACCGTCCACAGACATGCTTAACTGCAACCCTTGGTGATGCTGATGGACTCATTGGCTTCACTGAAGCAAACAATATGAGTGCAGCATTAGCGAGGACAATGGCATAGGAGCATCTTCAGTAGAGGAGAATAGGATATAAAAATTAAGTAAAACAAGAAAAATAAAAAAATAAAGTTATGTTGAAAGCATTCCTGCCTCAGTCTTTATTCCATTTAGGAGAATCAGAAAATCTGTATGCTTTCAGGAATTGTACTGAAATACTGTCTTTTCTAACTTGGAAACAAGCATATTTCCAGCATTAGCCCCTCTTCCTTAGTATGGCTGATGAGATACAATGGATCCTAAACCATATTTTATACGTCTTAATATTATATTGGTGCACTGTGCTCTAAATTGCAGGTATATGTGTTATTTGAAGAGAATACATTGTGTGGCTTTTGGCGGATGAAATGGTTTCTAAACCAGCCCTGTGTCTGGAAAACATTTTATACTCAGAGTAGCTTCTGCAACCACCAGCTGCTGTTGCTTTGGGAATTGCAGTTAGTTCTTGTCTTTTCTAGACAAACATAAGCACTGTCATTTTACATACTTCGAATGCCCACAAAACAAAAACATGAAATACTGGAAGAGAGAAGTGAAAACAGCTCAGGAATGGTATTTTCCTTTTGACAGCTACACAATTGCTGTAGACAAAGCCTTGAAAGCATGTCTGTGGAAAGTCTCTGACGTAGAATAAAACCTGTGCCTAAGGCATTTCACAGATTCTTCCTGAGCAGTTCATTTGTATGAAAATATAACAGCTTATAATACTTTCAAGGACAATTAGGCTTAGTAACAAGGACAATTAGATAATGACTGATTTACTCAGAACATGCAGGTTGGACAAATTGTAAGTTGCTTGCGAGGGACTCATTGAAATGATGTGGCAAATCTGCATATTTCTGGTGTTCATGAAAACGTTCATATTCACCCAGGTAATTGTTGACAAAAGCTTGATTTACTATATAACAGCAATTACCAAAGTTTACTTTTTACTTTTATTAATTGTCCTCAAAATGGGAGGAAGCTTAAAGCTCAGTTAATGATTAATAGAGGTAGGAATTTTTTCTGATAATTGTGCAAGAATAATTAGCAAATACTGACATCTCTGTATTTTTTATTACATAGCACATCAGACATATGTTCTTAGTACTTCCTAAAAATAATTTAACTTTGTTCTTTCCCACCTAGGTAATTAAAAATATGGGCCCTTATCTCAGGAACTCAGTGCACAGCTTCCCAGCTGTGTTCCTCAGATTTCCAATTAACTCATCTTTCCTGAATTCTGTTCCTGCATGCTTTGATTATACTTGCTTAGCTTTCTGGAGTCATTCTGTTGATTGCAGTTGGACTTCTCTTGGTAACAAGACACACAGGTAAATGGCGGCTGAACTAGAGCCCTTTGCATAAAGGCAGATACCAAAAAGGGGGTATTATTATTATTTCCTTTGCCTATACAATTTAGATGCTTTTTACTAGGTGACTGCTTGGCCAGCATCTTCAGATGCAGGAATTATACCTTACTTGCACAGGTTAACATAAGTAAGATTAGTCAGCCTTAAGTCTTCACTTGCTGAGGGAATATTTTGCACTGAATGCCTCAAAGAATACAGACTTGATCAATAATACGAAACAGGTAATGATTCATTTATCAACTTCAAGACTGAAAAGACAGGTATAAAATCCACCTACAGATCTGCTTTGTATTGCTAGAAATTTTTACATTTTAATCCTTCTAAAGAGGATTAGAAGATTTTTCTCTAGAAGGAAATTACTTTCAGTTTCATACAAATTTGAAAAACGGAAACTATTTTATGCCATTTCAGTGAAACTGCTAGGAGATGATTTTATAACACAGACATGGGTCCCACATCTTTGCCTAAACTTCCACTGCCTCTAATGGCAATGTGACTGAAATGGAAATGTAAAAAAGGCTACTACTGTTTTACTACTATACAGTTCTAATAAATTCAGAAACTTTTGGATTTGGAGAGATCACCATTTGAATGAAAAGGCTTAAATCATCAGTTCCTACAGACTTTTTGATTCAAGTAAGGAAGAAGTTAAATCTATATTGGTTGAAGGCAGCCTTGTGTGCGTGAGCTGAATACATCGGATTGGCACCCTCTTCCTGAGCCTGCAGACAGCCCAGCCTACGACCTCAGCAGCTAATCAAGAGCTTTCATGAGAAGCAGCAGGGGGAAATTGATAAATGACTGATTAGTGCCATTGACACCATTCAGAACTATTTGGGCAACTGTAAAACTTACAAGGATCATACCTACATCATTTCCCCTTTGGTTACTTGAGAAAGCTCCTGGCAGGAATAAAAAAAAAAAAACAAACCACCTTTGTAATGATGGCCCTGGGCTTCCTCCAGTCCTTCTTCTAATTTTCTTACAAGACGTGGGGTAACAAATTGTTTCTCCTACATATTAGAGTCTGGCAAAGCTTTTCAAGCTTTTAAAAAATAATTAATAAATAGCAGTTAAACATGCCTGATATACGTTTACTTCTCTTCTTAAAAGCTTTTTTCCTCATATGAACAGCTAACAAAAACTGTCACATGGTTTTCCTTTTGGGCTCTGAGTGACAAGACAAATTATTCACATCAAGAGAGTGAGTCCAGGATTTTACCTCCTGGGACAAAAGGATGCAGATATGGCACTTTCAGAGCTTGGAAACAGACATTGAGTTGTTGCTGGCACTGAAAGACTTGTGACTCTGACCAAGCTAATATTATCACAGCCTGTGCTCTGTGCATAAGCTCCAACGGTAATTAGCAAGCAAGTAGTTCATGATCCTATGGTTGTGCCAAATATGGTGACAGATTAATATTATATCATTGCATGGAATGAGGTTCTATTTATAAAAAGGCTGACTGTTATACAGGAAACCAGTGCTGAGAAATTCCTGCTGGCAGGACTCCTCTCTCATCTTCATTCTTTTCCTGACAACATACCCAATTTGCTTGCATGTAGAGTATGATGATGGCAACTTTCCTGAGTCAAAAAAAATGGAATGGGAATTACACTGACCAGCTCTTTTCTTTCCATACTCACACATGCAAGAGACTCCAAGCCTCCATGGATCCAAAAACTGAGAAGTTCTTTGTTTTCAGACTTTTTTTCTAAATGGTATTTACAAAAACAGTCACCCCCTAAATTCCGATAAATTGAATGGCGTTTTTGCCAGCCATGTTGGTGGAGTGAACTTCTAGGACAGAGCAAAATGAAAGGTGAGGACTCTGGCAGCTGCTGCAGGATGTGAAGTTGGATAACAGAAATATGGTTGACCAACAGCCATTCCCAAAGACAAAAACTAAAGAGCATGAGTTGTTCAGAAAGATGGAAACAACTGGGAAAGTGAAGTAATGTTACATGTGAGGAATGTGTTAAGCTGTAAATATCTAGAAAAGAATAGCAAAGATAGTGCAATCTACTTCAGTTAAGATCATTTGGAGAGGAACTGCAAGAGAAATTTTACCACACTAAAGGAGCATGTTTTAGAGCTCAAGTGTTGGATTTATGTATGGATAGAGATTCCTTTGATATGATAGAGACAGAAATTCTGTGAGGGGTTGTATCATCATGGGAGGATTTAACTTCCAAATTTTGATCATTAGCCATGATAATTAAACTTCAAGATTAATGCAGTTTTATGAATAATTTAGTTCGTACAACAACTATCTTAGCTTGAGCATGAAGATAATGTAAGATATCATAGATTTTCATGGGTGTGTGGCAGGTGACTCACAAGGTGCATCCCAATGACTCCTTGCAAAAGATCACAACTTCTGGTGTGCCAACCACAGTTATATCCCATAGGTATTTATAGTGCTTTGTCCACAAAAAAAAAAAGGAAACCGGAGACTATTAATAGATGCAGGTCTAATCACCATGTGGGCAAAAAAATCCCTAGAAATGTCATGACAACAAATTGCTAACAGCTATAGCAGAGGTAGATGACTAACTGAAGAAAAATGGGTAAACTGAAATTATATATGACAAGAGATAAAAATACTTCTTCACAATGAAGCAAGTATGGGAGGTGGTATAGCTAGAAGCCCACAGGCAGGTATGTGTCAAAAGTTACATTTACACTGTTTCACCTCCTGTGATGTTCACTGGCCCTGGGATCTAATATTGGTTTTCTTCTGATTTTTCTGTTTAAAGAGTCTAAAATAGCATGAAAATGGTGTCACAGCCCAACAGAGTTTTTCTAATGTGTCTTTGTGTCACAGAAAGTGCGTTACAAGCTCTGTGTGTCAGCTGAAGGTCCAAGCCCAGAGATCACAGGAATGGCAAAGGTGCTGGCAAATGCATGTGCTCAGAGGGCCATGACCTGGGAGTCAACCATCATGAAGCCAGGTTGTTTGACAGTGTGCGGATATCCAAAAGTCACTTTTCTCACATGCTAAAGTCTTCTGAAAAAGAACTGAATAAGTAATGAAGGAACTATTTGTTTATATTGCATCTTTGGGGTTTTTTGTCAGATCACAGCCATCTAATGCAAATTTGGCTTGGCTTTGCTTGGTAACAAAACTTACTATTGAAAGCGTTTATTTTGAATGCTGTCACAGTGGACTGTTACAGCTTTCTAATTTAATGTAAACTTCTTTTTGTAGAACCTGGTCTTTAGCCAAACCATATCAAAATGTAGCATACTGAAATGTACTAGATTTAATTAATGAATAAAGTCAGTATAAATGCAGTGCGGGCTACAGCAGACAGACTGGAGAATGGGTTCTATTATGAATGGCATTGGCTAGACATTGCTTGAGATTTATACAGCTGATGTTTCATCACAAGTTACTGATCCAAGTAGTGAAGCTACTCTAAACACGGTTTTGGTAAAGAGAAGGAAGAGCTGAAAATAGTTTTACCTTCAGTGACGATGGCTGAATTAAATTTAAATAAAATGAGAACATGAATAAAAATGATCCTGAAACTGAGTTTAAAAAATGGGTGTTTCACTGGGACAAACTTTGATAAGATAAAGAAACTAGCTAACAAGTTCAGTAGATAAAACACGTCCATACTTAATTGTAGGAAGTGCCTTGAGTATCTTTCAGGTAAAGATGTACATCTTCTGAAGTATCTTAAGAAGATGAATAAAATTCCAGGGGCTAAATGAGCAGCAAACTCTGTTTCCTTCTACCTGCATTAACCACCCCCAAAAAAATCCTTGGAAAAAGGAAAGAAGAAAAGATGTGAAGAAATGAAAGGAAAAGGGACTAATTAGCTAAGAAAGACACATTTTAGAGGTTAGATAACGCAGGTCTAAAAGACAGCTTGACAGAAGTCAAACTGTGCTAAATCTTTCAAGAGAAATTGAAACAAAAACTCAAATAGTCTTCAATTAGGTTAACAAAGAAAGAATAAGAAACGCAGAAATTGAGTGAAACTGGGGCCAGGAACTAATTCTTTGCCTCATTGTTCAATGAGAAGGAAGACAGAACAGGAGGACAATTCCCTGACAGCTGATGGACATGAGCATTTGGAAAGGAGAACTCCTGCCTCCAAGCCTGTAGCAAACTTAAAATGATCATAGAAACATAGAATTGCCTGGGTTGGAAGGGATCTTTCAGATCATCTAGTCCAACTGTCAACCCAACAATGACAAAAAACATCACTAAATTGTATCTCTAAGCACTACATCTAGACGTCTTTTAAACACCTCCAGGGACGGTGCCTCAACCACTTTCCTGGGCAGCCTGTTCCAGTGCTTAATAGCCCTTTCAGTGTAAAAAAATTTCCTAATATCCAATCTGAACCTCCCCTGGCACAGCTTGAGGCCATTTCCTCTTGTCCTATTGCCAGTTACTTGGGAGAAGAGACTGAGCCCCACCTTGATACAACCTCCTTTCGGGTAGCTGTAGAGAGCGACAAGGTCTCCCTTCAGCCTCCTTTTCTCCAGACTAAACAACCCCAGTTCCCTCAGCCTCTCCTCACAGGACTTGTTCTCTTGACCCCTCCACCAGCTGTGTTGCCCTTCTCTTAACACACTCCAGCACCTCAATGCCTTTTTTGTAGTGAGGGAACCAAAACTGGACACAGCACTCGAGGTGAGGCCTCACCAGTGCCGAGTACAGGGGAACGATCACCTCCTGAGTCCTACTCACCACACTGTTCCTGATACAGGCCGGGGTGCTGTTGGCCTTCTTGGCCACCTGGACACACTGCTGGCTCACATTCAGCTGGCTGTTGACCACCTCCAGGTCCTTTTCTGCCAGGCAGCTCTCCAGCCACTCCTCCCCAGGCCTGTAGTGCCGAATGGGGTTGTTGTGACCTAAGTGCAAGACCCGGCACTTGGCCTTGTTGAACCTCATCCCATTGGCATTGGCCTGTCGATCCAGCCTGCCCAGACCCCATGAAAAAGGTAAACACGAGCAGTATCATTACCAGGGAATGTTTTTTCAGCATAATGTAAGTGCTAGAACTATCCAGGGCTGGCGATTTCTAGTCTTCAGAGGAGTGATGTTTGGAACAACCAGTTAATCAAAGCAAGACTATTTTAAGATGTAATGTGGTACTTTAGGAAAGGTATTGCACAAAGGTATTTAGGAAAGGTTTGAAAATGTGGTGAAAAAGAAAGAGGAGGGGCATTAAGTGATTTTCTTTTTTTGCCAGTCCTCATCCAAGCTGTCCTGACTTCTCTGCCAAACATCAAGCAACTACAACAGTCTGGTATTGTGCTTGGGAAATCTGTGGCTCCAGCTTGTTTTCAAATCTACTGCAATTGCAAGAAAATCTAAACATGCTGGTAAGTGGTGAAGTCTGGGAATGCACTAGTCACTGTTCTTAACATAAACACTGGAAAGTTCTGCAGGTTTCTGAGGTGGAAGCAAGAGATACTAACTACAAAAAGGGAATTTCTACAGCTAAGTCCACAGTACAGTCCATAGTAAGTACCACTGTTTCAGTCTTTTGCTCCCGAAAACTAACAACTTCGCAGCCAGTAAGTACTCACTCGCAAAAAAAGGAGATGAAAACCTCTAAAAAACCATGTAGCATTGCCTAGAAAACAGATCTGCATGCCTTATGGTGCTAGTGCACTGGAGAATTTTATGATTACTCTGTATAAACACAAAAGAACGTATCTCAGAGTGGGGAAAGAGCTGTTTAACTGGAAGGGCAGTCTTGGCACCTGAACAAATGGATATAAACCATCCAGGAATGCATTTAAGCTGTAAAGTAGAAGGCAGTTTTGAATTGTCCAGGGAGACGTACTGGCACAAACTCAGTAGCTGTAGCCAGGCTGAAAAGTTTTAAGTTGTCCAAGTTGATGTTGTTAAATAGTTATTAAAGATGGAGTTTGATCAGTGTATTAAAAATTATTAGGATGTGTTTCTCCGAGAGGCTGTATTCAGCTACTTTGGGCCTTTAAGATAACTGTAAGAACCTTAAGGTCTTACACAACTTATGTTAAGACATCAGAAACCTAGGATTGTCACCCTTCTCAGCACATGAGCTTTGCAGTAGTTGCAGAGCTGGAGACAAGGACAATGAAGCACCCATTTGAGCCTTAAGGCAGGAGCAACATTGAAGGGAAACTCCAGGTTTGAGCACTATGGCCATTTTACTGAAAAGCTTCAGATTTATTTTCTTTTTACCATAAATTTAACAAAACTTTGTATCTGGATAAACCCTGCTCTGTCTTGTAGTCAGCAAAGCCTGCTCCTGACATTTTTTTTCCCCTCCTGCAGTTATACCCTGTGAAACCAGTCCAGCTTACACTGGACCATTGAGGTCACAACCAGCAAAGCTTCCCTACACAGTTACTGAACTCCATCCACACTACTGCAACCCTCAACAGCAGGGGTTTGTCTGTCTCACCTGGTAGGTGCCATGGACCACACTAACAGCGATACTATATCGGTAATGCATTAAAGAACCAGCCCACAGAGTCTACTGCTTCAGAGAAACATCTGGTATGATGGCCTGCTCATGTTCAGTTTCATTTACATGATCACTTACGGGTATTTGACAGTTGTCATTGGAAATGATTGGTAAAATGGGGTAACTCACCTACCCAGTACATGAAATAGCATGGGTCAGTGGTCAACAAACAGCCACCAAGAGCTTAACCAATCCAACCTCCGTTTCATTGGCTGTCATGCCATGAAAGAAACACGAATGCAAAACCAGAGGAAATGGAATAAAAGGAGAGGGAGGGGAAGTTTTCTTAAATGTACCGAGCCTCTCTTCCTCCTCCGCAGCCCCCCGTGGGGCTCGTGCAGAACGCTGGCTCAGCACAGCCGGCAGCAGAGGGGGAGCGGGGAAACACCTGCAGCACAAACAGCTGCTGGGCAGATGCCTGGGTCTGCTCTTGGTCACTGGCCAGCTGGAGAAATCTCTCCTACAGAAGCTGATTGAGAGATTCAAGAAGTTGTTTGGCAGTGGATAAGATGCAGAGCCACTGGTGAGATTTCTCTGCTGTAAGCGGAGATGCAAGTTCATGGTCACTCCGCATTCTGTGCCAAAGCGTGGCTATGATTCCCGGAATACAATGCATCATGAAAAGGAAATGTGATTTAACGTTGAAATGAGAAGTGTTTTAAAATCTACAATTTATAGGCATTTAAGCCTCTGTTTGTGGGCATGACAGTCATGTTTCCTTTGTCCTCGCTTGGAGCTTTGTGTTCCCATGTACTTTAGTGGAGAAAGTGACATTTCAGAAGAAGTGACTGAAGACTAATAAAAAGATGACGTGATGGGCAGGAAACGTTTTGCCACAAGCAAGGAAAAAAATGTAACCGAGTGCACCGTGGGAGAAAGGGGAAGGCTCTTGTCCCTCTTGTCTTTTGTAAAGCATTAATGTTTTTCTAGAAATTACCTCCAAGTGACTAAATGCTATGCTTTCTTTGACAAGTGGGAACTGTACTCACCCTCTCTGAGACACTGGCCCATCCTCCAAGTATTAAACTCTGTTCAGGATTTGCCCATTTCCTCAGGGCTGGGGATCCCTCAATGTACTCTGACAGAAGGGAGATTTGGTCAGGAGAACTTCAGCTTGCTCTGTATGGGAAGATCTAACTCCAGACTGGCTTCATTCCCCTTTTTAAAATCAGCAGCCTTCCCAAAGCTGGCTTGCAGCCTGCTCCCCATCTCCTCTGAATGAGGGCACCCATGCTTGTATCTCAGGGTGGTTTGTGTCATAGGAAAAGAGTAAGACAGGGTTTGAAGCATGTTGCTGCAGGAAAGTGGAAGCGGGTAATAAAAACCTAAAGGCCCACAGAGGGGAGGAACTTAGTAAGTGGAGGAGACAGGCAGCTGGAAGGTAGTAACATGGGGCAGTCTCCTCTGAAAAGAGAGAGGTGGGAGCAGAAGGAGGCAGGCTTGTTCTTGAGCTGCCAACATTAAGGTTTAACTAAAGTCATTACAATCATTTAAATCAGATTTCCAAAGCAGTGCTAGCCGATATTGCAAATGGACTGGCACAGAGGCGAGACAAGTTCTGAACGGATGATAAAGGCATCGACTTTTGCATAGTGCCTTTCAATACCCCTGAGGTGCACACATACATCTTTATGCCTGCACAGCTTGTCATGTGCTATTCTTCACTTATCTCTGCTACAGCTCTTCCTGATCTCCTAACAGCTTTGCTCGGAAGAAAAGAGAAATGGACAATAGGCCCTGAGACCGCTTGGCTGCATTGCTTCTTCATTAAAGCTGACATTTGGCAGTGAGACTTTACTGCTTTTCAGGAGCTGATGTCTCATTGAAGCTAACAGCAGCAGAGGTATCAGGGGTGACAATGTCTCTCCCACTGAGCATCTGAGCTTTGGATGGTGGGAGAGAGCCCTGGAGAATGAGACCAATGACACTGGTGATGTTTTTCTCTTTTGCCTTTTTCCTGTTAAAGGCAAGACTACCCTTTTACCTAGGGCCAAACCTATGAAATTGTTGAGCCTCCTGAACTCATCGCTTTTGACATGCCAGAGTTGAGAAAATTCAAAATCTTCGAAAAAATGCATTAATTTGGAGAATATTTTATTATAATATATCTATATTGGCATGTGCATCTCATCTTTCATTTGCTATCAAGTCTGTCTGATCAATAATGTGTCCTATTTTTTTCACTATAACTGCAACAGTCCTTCCCTTGGTGCTTTGGTAATCCTGATTCTTCTACTGGTTCCTCACTGGAAGGGTTAATTTTGGAATTTCTTTTCACTTCTACAGAAGTACATTTCTGTGTTGTTATTTCTTTTAGTCTTGCTGGTTAACTCCAAGATCTGCACTATACAGCAAGTTTACCAGTATAGTTGTCAGCAAATCCTTGTGTGCATGCACATGCAATTTCAAGTCCTGTCTAGGTTTATGATATGAAGTTGTAATACCTTTTTGAACACTCTTTTGTGAGTCCTGCATGTGTACTGTTCTAGTGCTGCAGTGCCTCTGAGGTAAAGAAATCCTCACTTCCAACACAGCAAACGACCACTCTGGTTCTGGTTTACAGCACTGATGCCCAGAAGTCACAGAAAGTAGGTCTCCCTCCATTTTAAATTTCTGGCATATGCCTATTAATATATCACTGTTGGTGATTTATGCCTTATAAATTAAGATGTCTGTTCAGACATTGAAAGCACTGAAATAACGTCAGGCAAAGCAGCAATGCAAGGCAAAGGGAAAACCTGACAGTCCCACCCAAACCAATGAGACTGACATGGGTTGCCAGAAAAGCCGAGTGCCTGCAAAGTTGGGTATGAAGCTTGAGATCTTGCTACGTGACCTTTGAACTCAACTGGATCCAGAGATGGAGCCAGAGGAAAGAGTTTAACTGAGATTACAGTAACTGTGTCTTCTTCCAAAAATGTTCAGAGATGTCTTGGAGCCCCATGTCCCTTTTCCAGTTCTCTTTTTATAAACAAATAATGGCTGAAAACATGTATAATGTTTTCTGAATAATATACCGTGTTTTCTAAAGTAGTTGGTTTAGTTTCACTCTGTTGGTGTGCACCAGCAAAAAAGATTCCACAAATAACTGAAAGTATTCCTCAATGCACCAGGCAGCAAGTGTTTCTATCACGACATTTCAAGCAGCTGAAATACAGTATAAGAGATATTTGAGCATTTGAATAAATGTACAGAAAATAAAATGTCCACCTTACAAGCAATCCAGTATCTTGTCATTCAGCCTACTTGACATTTATAAATAAATGTTTAGAGGAAACATAAACTTCAAGACTTCAGCCCATTAGAATCGCCACTGGCTGTAGTAAGTTAGCAATCTTTAATGCATAATTCTTACATCTATTACGAGCAACACCTGTGAATTCATCTCTCAGTATCACAGGATATTTGCGTTGGAAAGTGGTACTACAAACTGACAGGGCTGAAAGCTTCTGACCTATTCCAAACAAGTATATTGGAAGCAAATGCAATTTACTTCACAGTTCATGACAATTTCTTTGGAAAACTTTAGTTTGGGGAGGCACCTTCTTCAATCTGCTGAGAAACCTACTGACTGTGACAATAAAGATACAGGTATGTAGAAAACAGTTTCATAATTCTCTCCAAAAGTCCAAGTTCAGGATATATGAAGGAAAGGAGAGGATGGAGTCCCTGGTTCAGGGGAAACTCAAGGACTCCAGAAATGCACAGGGAAGGGCAGGACTGCAAAATTTATGGTTCAAAATTCCTTGAAACATATACAGTAGCAGTCTTCATGGAGTCTGTCTTTCTGGGATTGAAGACACAACACTGTGTCATAATTTGCCTCTCATTGAGCCCAAGAGAAAAATAAAGATTGAGGAGATAACCTGTAATTCATGCAGGAATAGCAGCAAACAGTTTGCATTTTTATTTCTGCATGCTTTAAAATGTTATATAATGTTTGTCCTTGAAACCTGACATCTGACATCTCATGGTCCCTGAATAAGTCCATCAGGTTCATAAAAATGTGCTAACAGGTTGATTACAATACCCAGGCAAGGCAAATGTGATCTACTCAGGAATTGTACAAATTAACTCAAAGTGTATCAAGAGGGCTGGTGGTAAGAGACTCAGCTGCTCAGCACCTCCACTGCCTTGGTGGTGAGCCCCTCAAAATCAGACCGTATTTCCTCTTAGCCTTTCTACTCTGAGAATAACGTTTCCCATCTTGGTTCATGAATATAACATAAAGATACATCATACAGCCTTAATCATGTAAATATTTGATTCACATCCATAGAAACATGACCACCTCAGTATGTCTAACGAGAAGCACATTTAGCATTCATCCATGCAACTGCTCTGACAACAGTGAACTTTGTTCTTAGTTAAGTCTGAAAAGTAGATCGAGCCACAGATGCAAAGAGCATCTTAGGCTCCTTGGAGGACAACTGATATGGCTACTTTCCTCCCACCCTCCAAACATGCTGCTCTGAAGACACATTCTTGTTTGCAATGCTGCTTTTTTAAAAGTAAATATCTCCAGAGCACTCTGGAGAGGCACGTTCATGCCTATGCAACATCCATGCTGGTTCACAAATGCATCCACTAGCAGAAGAGTTTCCTGTTCACCCATCTGTGCATGTGGAGTGGAATCCCAGTTTGAACGGTATCTAATGACATGCAGAGTCAATTCAAGAAATCCACTACATCAAGTTTCTTGATTCTGTGCAGGTGAGACTCTAGCTTTGCAGAAACCCAAGACCAGAGAAATGGACATCTAACAGTGCCAGATGAAAGTAACCTCAGCTGTAGCTATACTGATATATAAGAGCTACCTCATTGACCACAGAAGTTATACTGACCTTGCCCAGTGGTTAAACTGGACAATAACAACAAAATATTTTTATTTGGGTTCACTGCTAGAATTATTTTTGGTTAGCAAGAAAATGCCATGTTAAATTGCACTGATAGTGTAACCACGGGAACAAGACAATAAAATGCTGACATAAATTTCGTGGAAGTAATTTGTGTATCCAAGAATTATGTTGTCATGTGTTAACTTAAGTTCTTTTGAAAATGAATGCATGAATTAGTTAAAAGGCACAGACCCCACCCGGCATACTACATCCAGCTCTGGAGCCCCCAACATAAGAAGAACACAGACCTGCTAAAGCGAGTCCAGAGGAGGGCCATGAAGACTATCAGAGTGCTGGAGCACCTCTCCTATGAAGACAGGCTAAGAGAGTTGGGGTTGTTCAGCTTGCAGAAGAGAAGGCTCCAGGGAGACCTTATAGCAGCCTTCCAGTACCTGAAGGGGGCCTACAGGAGAGATGGGGAGGGACTCTTTGTCAGGGAGAGTGTAGTAACAGGATGAAGGGTAATGGTTTTAAATCGAAAGAGGGGAAATTTAGATTAGATATTAGGAAGAAATTCTTTATTTTGAGTGTGGTGAGGCACTGGAAGAGATTGTCCAGAGACACTGTAGATGTCCCATCCCTGGAGGTGTTCAAGGCCAGGTTGGATGGGGCTTTGAGTAACCTGGTTTAGTGGGAGGTGTCCCTGACCAGGGCAGGGGGGCTGAAACTAGATGATCTTTAAGGTCCCTTCCAACACATACCATTCTATGATCCTAAGAATTTAATACTTAAGGACTGGTTCTAAGACTTAAGGACTGGAGTTTTCCCTTGCATGATGTTGGAACACTTGTGATGTCCCTGCACCAGCTTGGAGGTAACTTGCTTCTGCCTAGCAGGGCTGCAGTAAGCAGGGCAAATAATTATCCTTATTTTACCAATTATGTATTTCTTTCTGCTTAAGCACACCATTATTTCTGTAATAATTTTCTTGTGGCCAGTCAGAAACAAATCTAAAAAATGTAGTAATTGAATTAGATCCTATTGAATCTAACCCATTTGATCTGATAGCTAGCAGATCTTTCTGCTAGGAAAGCAGAAAGACCTAGGAAAGCATAGGACCTAGGTAAGTCCTGTGCAAAGCCATACTGACAGTCTTGTGCAGAAAGACCCACTAATGACCTCACTTGGATTTCAGCTTCTCTCCATATGGATTTGCTGCCCCTACATCCTTTGTCAGCCAGGGCTGGCAGCTAATGCCTTCCCTCTTACCAGTGTCAAAGTACCTCTTATTTTTGGCAGTACTGAGTGAAACATTTTGCCTGAAACTTTTTTTGCCACTAAAGAGTGCAGGAGGTCAGTGGGAACATTTCAAATCTTCAGGCTGATCGTTATAAACTCTACTGACCGAACAAAACCCCAAAACATTTCTGAGAAAAACTCTAAGTGCTTTGTTTTTATTGAGAGTCCTCAAAAATAAAGTGCATTTTCATCAGAGGTAGAAAAGATGTAATTTGAGGTTTGTCCGCAACTGATTTTTATTGCCAAGTTTGCCATCGCACAGCTCTAGAAACATCCCTTTCCACACAGAAATGCTCTGCAGCCCCTGAGTCTTCCAATGTGCCCCCTGACCTGATCCCACCTGCCAAGGCTTGGTCCATAAACACATGGTCCACTCCAGCATTTGCAGCTGGGAAGCAAATGACTGTAGCAAACTGGCAACGTTCGTGCTCTGCACCTTCTGCCGGTACCCCTTCTCAGTGCTGCATACGCAGATGCTGAAGCAGTTATAGGAGCTGCATAAACCAGATCATCTGTCCCATATAGATAAGAAAGAGGAGAGCTCAGCTGATGCAACTGCAGAGATTTAAGCTAATCAGTAGCACTGGTTTTACAGGGTGCCAATGGAGCAGTTTTGCTGAGACAGCTTTCTGTGTAAAAAACCCGGCATGGCAAGGGCAGCTAAACGTACACAGCTCCTAGGGGAAGGGCAAGGCTGGAAATGGTCCTTTAACAGTTTCTACTGCAGACATGGCTTGGGGCAAAAATTTCATTCAGATATCCCTCAGCCTCTCCTTTCACTTATTTTTCCATTTCTCACAGACCCAGCAGAAACTTGGTGACCTCTGAGTTCGAATGGTAACACCATTCATTCTTATCAAATGCCTATATACTTTCAAAATTATTCTTACCACTTCTCCTCACCTTGCTGACCCTTCCTGGTCACTCAGTTACCACTATAATGGTTTTTACTTCTGTCACATAGGCTGCTCCTACTTGTTCTGTGCATGTGTGCTGACGCAAGGTCTGACTACTTTGTTTTCAAATTGACGAGACATACAGTCTTTTTTCTTGTGATTTCCCTTCTCTCCTTCATCTTAACCCATTAGCATGTCTTTCACCCTCTTATATTTGTTTTATAGATTACAGGTTTCTTCTTCACCTTCTCTTACACCCTTGGTGTCTTCTTAATCTTGATTAGGAAACTAATTAGATTAAGATTATCACTGCTCAGACAGTTATCATGTCACCTACCATCTGTTGCTCAGAGTACTTTTCTGTCTGCCAACCCTCTTTCCACACAGCATACAATGGATGGAGTTTATACGTTGACTACAATATAGCAGACAGATTATTTAACATTTTTCAACATATTTATCTGAACTGGGGAAGAGAAAAAACATCTCTCTCAGAGATGTGTGCCACTATTAAATATTTTGAGTACCCATATCTTATCTGTGAAGGTGAAGACACCCATGCAGCCTCCAGTGTGAATGAATGCCTGCTGAAGACTCAATTAATTTGTGTCTCTTGGATGTGACCCAGCTAAACCCTGGTGATTTAAACTCATTAAGTCAGGATCCTATCATGTCCTGTCCCTGTACAGGCACCGTGGTACCAAAAAAGTCCTATCTGTGAGCAACCATCCATTTAATCACAGGATTGGCAGATGAGCATTCACCTGGCTGGTGTCCAGACAGCTGAAGATTACTGTCCCTATCTCTACAGTGGAAATTTCTCCAGAAATTTCCTGCAAGTCGTGCTGGTAAACCACAGAGCATTGCAAGACTACCTGGATTTTAATCCAATATAGACCTCTAAGACAGCGAGTACAATTTTAGAGTTCCCTTTATAATGAATTAGGCAGGTAAGAGCACTGGCTGGCTGCAGCTTCCCCAGCTGGGCTTGCAGTGTATCCACCCATGCACTGCTCAGGACCCAAGTCGCAAGAGATTTTAGAGGGACTAGAGTGAACAAATCTAGAGTACGGCATGGTGGGATCAGATGTGGCATCTGACAGTTTTCTCAACTTTGGGAAGTGCTCCTGAGCTCTTCTCTCTTTCTCCTCCTTCTTCCACTCCGTTCTCTCATTTTTCTTAAGTGTTTAATCTTAAAAGGTTTAAATGTTACTGCTCTAACCTCTCTGCAATGAATTGCCCCATTTCTCAGGCAAATGTTTCCACGTGCTTCCTGCATGTACTTCTCTGTATTCTCCTGCCTATTGTTTTCCTCTATGAACACATCAGCAACTTTTGCGGGCTGATTGCTCCCTTGGCCTCATCAGTCATTCAGACACATTCCTGCTTTCCCTTTCTAGTGAGCTGCAGCTATATATGTTTTTTGAAAATCTCAAATATTCCCACTGGGACTTGGGTTTAGTTAGCTTTATTTAAGGTTTGCAGGGTTTTGTCCTCATCTGAATGCTTAACATGCCTGTACGTTTGGAGCTCCCTCACTTTCCCCCTCAACTATCCTTGTTTGTATGAATAATGCATAAAAATCCTTACAAACCAATAACAAATATAAGTGCTAAAGACTTCTCTTATGGTTCGGTTAACATTGCATTTTAATTCTCTTTGTTTTAAAATATTAGTGCATGAACCAAGAGGCACCTCAGTGGCTCATTCACCTTGATGGTGAGAAGGGGTCCTGCAGGGACATCCCTCTTCCAGTGATGGTAGGCAGGAGCACTGCACTGTCACAGCTCTGTCACTTGCAATAAAGCATCTAACCTCTGTGAAGCAACAGCCCTTTGCTGATACGTAACTTCTTAGTAATAGATGCTATATCACTAGGAGATAAGGTCTGTAAGCTTCCATTTGAATAAATGCCACTGCTGATGCTAGTTTTTAAAGGAAAGGAATTTCTTTTGACAGTAAACGAGTATATTTTATTTAGATGCCTACCACTATTTGACTGTTTTAAGTCCTTTGAAAATCAGCTGAAATAGGTAACCAAAATATCTTTACTGATCTGGTCCTCCACATGTCTGTGTGTGGATAACCGAGGGAGACAGTGTAATCAAAAAGCTCAGAAGAACATAACAATATCCAGGTGCACTAGGTCAGCTGCTTCTTCCCATATCACTGTCCTCATTCCCACCTCCCTTCACCCTGTCTCTGGCATTTCCCCAGGGTATTCTCCCAGGCTCAAACAATTTGCAGTTCAGTGGCAGTGTCTTTATACTTAGTGGGATTTCATGAATTTTTCCTTCCTCAATTTTTCCAGCTCATCATTGTAAACTTTTGGTGTCTACAATGGCCTGAGGTAAAGAATTGTAAAGAATTCCACAGCTCAGTTATTCATTAGATGACCAAAGAAAAAAAAAGGAATAAATAATTTTGTTTCAAATTTTTCACCTGCTAACTTCTATTAATGGTTTCTAATTCCTGTATTGGAAATTACAGTGGACAATATTCTTATAGTAAACCTAACTATGTACCTTATACTTTTATAGACAGCCTTACCCTGTCTCTGCTGAATCATGTCTTTGCAATAATGGATAGTTTTGGTCTCTTCAGTCTGTCCTGGTTTGGGAGAGGTTTGCCTCTCTGCTCATGTCTACTTACTCTCTCCAAGCATTTTCAGAGCTACTCTACTGAATCATAATTTCTGTTTCTAAAATCCAGGCTGACTGCGCCCAATATTTATGTAATACTTTCCAATGTGGCCGTTAATTCAAAGTTTCTAGCACTTTGCTCAGTGCTGTTCTGCAGTTCCTTCTGTCTCCTCTGAACCTTTTGAAAACAGATATCAAATTAACTATCTCCTAGGCCTCTGGTACCAAGACAATTTTAAACAAGAGGTTAGACACTGCTGTTGCACCATCAAATACTTTATCCTTGAATTATTTTAAAATTTTTTGGCATATCTGCTTCTGTTGATCCTTCTGATATGTTATCATTCATTCATTCTATTTATTCCACAAACTTTGCTATCTCCATTTCAGTTTGAAACAGAGCATCCGACAAGTCTCCTGGAAGGAACATTTCCAGTGTGGGAACCTCCCCAAACTCCTCCAAAGTAACTGTGTGTACAGAAGATTTATTGCAGGTTTTTTTCCCTAGAATATCCCTGTCTTTTCTGAGACTTTTATCAAAAACTTCTCAAAGACTTTATACTTTGATCATCTTCCTGGACTTCTGGCAGATTTCCTCCTTCTGATGTTTTTTCCAGAAGGATTAGTAGTTTTTATGCCTTTTACTAACTGTTCCTCAAATCTGTTTTTTTTTGGTTCTGCCTCATTATGCTTGAATTCAAAGTCAATTTGCCAGGATATAAAGTCTTCTCTTTCTCCCTATCTCCAGTGTTCACAGATCACAGCTATAAACCTAATTCTGAAGGAAATATTTGAACTTGGTAAGGGCCCAGTGTTCCACTTGCTCTTATGAACAATCATATTAAAGGTTTGCAAACTCAGACACTGTCAAATATTTGCATCTCCCAAGACACATGGAAAAGAAAAATTAGTAAATTTGCTATCCCAAACCCTGTTACAGGAGATGCAATATTTTAGCCCACGATTGCTGCATTTTATCTCTGCTGACGCAGCAGTAATAAATTCTGTGAGACACACTAATAAGTGAAATGTTTATCTTAGAGCATGAAAGAAACTATGTATTTGTTCCTGCTGGAGAAAAATCACAGCCTCTTCAAATGTTGCCTCTGGCTGACGGCCCCTAATCCTTGGGAATGTTGTGCAATAGCACTTCAGGGCCTGACAACAGCCTTCATTTCAAGCACACTATGGATCAGTGTTGTCAGCTCTCATGATTTCACTGTGAATTCCGCAATATTTTTAAATAGTTACCTCAATGTGAAAGATTTCGACATTTTCCTAAAAAGAAGTATTGAAAGTACACCTGAAGTGAGGTTTGAAGATAAAATAATTAAAAGTAAATTGAAAACAAATCCACCACTTCAGCCTTCTGCTGGGACTCATGCCAGGGCCAATGTACGGGGGAACCTGTGCCCAGACTGGTCTCCCACAGCCACAGGGACCCATGAACTGGATGTTCAACCCAGATGCTCACCAAAGGCAGGAGAAGGCTTTTGATACTGTTAGCATTGTTCCTTCTTCAGGCAGCAGGACTTGACAATCATGTTGTAGAGTCTGCTCTACGTACTACTTTTTGTTCCCAAATCCCACCCTTGTGTAGAAAGGGAAACCAGAGCACCATGATTTTGCACCCCAATCCCTGACATTTATGAGAGGAAGCTTTCTGGATCCAGCACAGGCACATCATCTAGAGACAGCACTTCAGCCCTGCCCTGGAAAAAACAGTCCTGGAGGCATAACCTCTTTTTGAGGTGGGCAGACCCTCCTTGGACTGTCATGGTGACTTCTTGTTGTCAGCACAAGTAAGGCTGGTTTGTGAGAGAGGAATCAAGAACAGCATTATCAGGGCTTCACTTTCAAATGCATAAAATTCTCTCATTGTTCTTTTAAAACACACCAGACCTGAGCAGATTAATTTCAGGCCCCATACATAACACTGTTTCTAAAGCTTTTATGTGAGGAGAAATGTTTGAACACATGCTTTTCTCCTTTCTGCAATGTTAACCAGCCTTCTGCTGTCAGATTTCTAATTTGACATATTTAAACACCTTGATAGGTTAATAATAGTGTCTGGGATCATAACGCTTGAAACAGCTTCATACTCCAGGCAACACTTTCAGATGTATGAGTACATTTTACTTACTGTGTAGATAATATTGTATAATTTGCTCAGGAAAGATTTATATTATGGCTGACACTGAAGAAACACATGCAGAGTATCTACAGTTTGTAAATACATATGCACAAGACCTGGAAAGCTGCAAGCATGAATATCGTCAAAGCATTTTTTCCACTGTGTGCTCCAGGTAATATTAACTACTTGGACTGTGCTTCACAGTGTGATACTCTAGTACTTTGGTACATTTGGCTGGGAAGGAATTACCATGTAATGCTGTGTATAAACACCTCCTTCAACATCAAAGGTTGCAGCTGAGCTTAGATTTTTCTATGTAAATACATTGTAGAGAAAGGCAACATGTATAAGCCATCCTGAAGTACCAAGAATTCTGTCTGTCAAAATAAAAGAATAAGGAATTTCTTTTAAATTGGATGTACACTTCACTGAAAAGTGCCTGAGTGTAATTCCCCCTGGACGTGCATTCACTCTGGGCCCATCTTTGCTTATACTAAAGTCAAGCACAAAATGGATTAAATGGCACCAGGGCCCCTCTGCACCCACTACGAAGAAATGGTTTGTTTCATCAACTTCGTAAAAAAATTGTTACGAGATGCAATTTTTTAGGTGCCTTCACTCAAAAATATTCGAAGGGAGGAGCTATTCTTGGGGACATGTAGGACATTTGGTGTTTCAGCATCCAGGTTTCAAGCTGCAGAAATACAATCCTTGCCTCAAACACTAGACCTTCAAAGGCCCTAACGTGAGCGTATCCACTTTCTCTTCATGCTCTCCCCTTTCGAGATGATTCATTCCCTATATGGAGGGTTGGCCATAGTCTACGGCAGGAGGTACACAGCCACACACCTGCCTGAGTCCTCCTTAGTCCCTGACCTGGAGTGGATCTGTACTTAGTAGCATTAAGGGGAGCAAGGAGGGGGAATGATGCCTTTAAATCTTTGCCCTTGATGTACTGACACAGTAATTACCAGTATTCAGCAGACACTTAATGCAGATCATCGCTATGGTCCTTTGGCTCTTTAAAAATATAGAACTTATGGGAAATTATGTATGGAAAGATACAAAATTGCAGCTAGTGATTTCCAGCACATCAGTCTTGGGGTGCTTCAAACACTCAGGCAAGTGAGTTCCTGCTCATAATATTACCAGATAACATTGACATAATTAAGGATTTTTTTAGATCCATTCAGCAATTCATGCTGACATGAGCAGGAACAACCAGCACTCAAATCGTCAATGTATGCAGTGATTAAGACAGTTAAATTGAACTGTTTGCACTTCAACTGTAGTCCATGGAGATGTGGTCAATACAGTCAGAGGAGTCTAGGTTACAATTCACTCATCAATTGTACGTGCCTGCTTCCAGGTGAGATGAATAGCTCTTCAGGTTGCACTGACTGTATTGACTATATCTCCAGTAACTATACTGGGAGTTACTGGCCTCTGAGTCTGCATGTAGCCCTCCGCGCATAGGCATCTAAATTGAAGTATTAATCTGCAAGCTGAATCCTGCCCTGTGCATCTTCCTTGGTTTTATTAACACTGGCACTTGAGCAAGTAAGGAAATAACACATCTCTGACAATGTCTGGGACAGAATAAATATTGGTCAAGAAAAAGATGGTAAACTGGAATACATTCCTGCATATTATCTGAAACAAGTCACAAGTGATTTTTAATTAGAGAGACTTTTTGAAGTACAATACACATGCCAGAGAATTGGAAAATACTTTAATTTTTTTCTAGGGTGCATTACAAATTTTTTTCTGAACTAATGTTTCTGAAGTCTTTCTTCTGGTCCGTCTCACATAACGTTTCTGCAGTGTAAATCCAAACCGCATGAAGTGCCATGAAGAAAGCCATAATGTGCTAACTGTAGGTGAGGAAGTCCAGTGTACCCATGCACTACCAACATCTCTGTCTTTAATTACAAATTTATTCATCACCCTAAGAGGTTTTGTCATGCCTCTTTTCTGTCTCCTACTCCACGGTCTAGGGATTTATTTTCCTTTGCTGTAGAAATAATAAGCCAGGCAGCAAAGGTAAAAGAAAATAAATACTTTGGCTCCAGCTGTGTTAAATATACTGTCTCTGCTCTGTTAAACAAACTGTGTTGAGATGGGCCAAGGTTTGGATGCTCTTATGTTCTTGATAGATCATGAATAACTATAATCATATTAGAAGGCATTTTGGCCTTATTTCACTTGTAGTTGTTACCTTACAGCATTGTTTTTTTGGATGGTTTACCATTTCTGACTGAACAATTGTTCAGCATGTTTCTTTTTAAAAAAAGGATTAAAAGTAAAGCCTACTTAAGCCTTCTTAAATACAACTCCCTTTATATTGTTAAGAGTTTTCAGCTCCCTCAAGCATATCTATTTCCAAAGTATGTGAGTTTCCATTTATACACCAACCATAGACAAATTCTGATCTCATGCAGTGCAGTTACACTGGAGTTAGTCTCATATTTTAAATAGAATAATGAATGTGCAATAAATTTAATATAATGTTAACAGAATCCGGGCCACAGAAAAATGATCTGGCTGGAAGGAATTACAAGACAGATAGCTTCAGAGATAGAGGATGGCAGTTCATCTTATTCAGCCAAGGGACATTTCAGATAATTTTACTCAAAAAATTGTTTTTCTCTTTCTGGTCAGAGTCTTCTCCAGCTGCAGGTAGATGCCTCAGAGGGATTTAGGCAATACACAGCTTTCCATCACAAACTGCATGATCATCTGCCATATAATAAACTGCATGCTTATACTCATGCATTAGATAGGTTTACATGTTGCGCTCACGGCAAGTGGTATCGATTTAACCAGATTTTAATATTTGACTTGGTTAAGCCAACATTTCTAATATAGAAGCACTATTTAGTTACAGCTTGTCTGAAAAGACAAACATTACTGCAGGCATTGGCCTCATGTTTTTTAACTTTTTTGTCCCTGATGGAGTTATATAGGATGTGTATTAGCGCAAGATTTATTCTATTATTCTTCAGCCCTTTCAGTTAAAATGCTGAATATGGCCCCAAAATGACTACTAGCTTCTGGATAAGTTGTGCCCAAACATTTAAAATGCAAATGTACTCTGTTTGATAATTCCAAATATTATCAAAATTGAAGTGAAAAATTTTGTAAACTTTTGGATTTTCCTTCTTTTGATCTTTACCCCCCCACCCTAGAGTCATGCATATAACTCTGTTTTCTCTTTAATTAGTACCAAGACATTGTTGGTATTTCAAACACCTCACATGCAAACGCTGAAGCAAATTTAAACAATAAAACACAATGCACTGAAGGTGCAAGGGAGGTAAGTCACACCAGATGTGGGGACCATGACCAAATATCTTAACACTTATTGCGTTTGCAGTCTTTAAAAGTATAATTTTTCCCCTGATAAACATTTTATTTTCTTTGAATGGAAAATTATGAATAGACAATTATTTTTGTCTGTGAGCAAAGCAAAGGTAACCCCAGCAGCAAGATCTAAACAATAAAAAGCATATAAATGCCGATTGGAACAGAAGTGCCCCTGCTGAGAGTAGTTTGGGAAATAATTTTTAAAAATGTAATTATACACTCATTACATCAATGCCACTTTCTCATTAAACGATACACTTTCTGTACACAATTCTTTTAGATTATGAGTGATGTTCTGTTTTCCACTTGGAAGAAACTATTTATCTCAGCAACAAATTGTGTCATCCAGTTTGTCACATTGTTGCTAGTTATTAACCACAACATTATGATTTTGACTGCAATACAGAACTAGAAAATTAAAGATAGAATTTAAGCAACATCTATAACGCACCAACGGTAACACAGATACTGAGCTACTAAAGGCAGGTTGCTACAGGCAGTGTTTTGCCTATAGCACCTGCACACACACAGCTCTGCCTGTGATATATGTTTACTGAAATGGTAAATTTAACCTGTAGATTTCTGGATTTAGTGTTCCTTAGCTAAAAATGTTGTTTAGTGGGGAATTACTGGCGCTGATATCATTGCAGCTTAACACATAAAAGTACATCCTGGTGTCACTGATATATCCATCTGGTGAATTTATTCTTCAAGACATCCTAGTCTTATAATGTAAGATTATGACAAGCCTGAACAAATTAAAGAGCTGTATATTCCTTACAAAGAATCTGAAATATTTTCATATAGATGCTTCACTTAATGCTGTAGTGGAAAGGAACAAATACATAGTGTGTTTTCAGGGGGACAGTATATATTTCCAATTTGTAACATCTAATAGGAGTAACTGTTGAACTCAGCTTCAGAAGTCACTCTTAAATTTACTCACATTAGCACTTTTCAAACAGGCTTTTGCCCAAATATTCTACAACCCATAAAGCTCACTGAGCTAGAGTTGCATTCTCTAGCATTCATTTAACTACCTCCAAGTACTATTTTTTCATACAGAAAATATGAACCTATGCCAAATTTGCTCTTCCACTAAAGAAAAAGGCCAACTAAAAGCAAATTTACACATCTACTGCATTGCAAGACTAGCTTTCCTTCTGGCTGCCAAGGAGAATGAAAATCAGTTTCTGACCCAACATGGGTGGATCCAGGATTAGTTTTGTCCTTGAATTCAAGATTGCTGCCTCAACGTGCAGGGTGCTGCTAGGATGGAGTGTGATGACTGTTTACTGTGTGTTATTAAGCTGTTGATTAGACTGTGGGGATTGACGATTGAGAACTGTACATAAGTCAGTTCAAATGAGCTAAGCGTCACTTGATTAAACAGTAAAATCTAAACACAGTGTGCAGGGAATAGAAAAATAGTGGGTTTCCCTGCTGTTGATTCATCAAATTCAGATCTTGTGAAATATGTAGTAGTTAGCAGTAGGGAATATACTCTCACTCACATTACTTGTCATAGAGCACTGAAATGGAAAGATACTTTCGCTGAATCAAAGAGTTTGCTGCTGGGGACTGCACGTGGTTTACTACCCAAGGGAGATAGATGGTAGAGGGGAAATCTAATAAAAATAAGGGTGGCAACAAGAAGGTGATGGGATAGTTCAGTGGGGCATTAAGATATTATCACATTTGTTTGCTTAAATTTCTCTCACTTTACATAGGGAAGATGACAGAAATGAATACTCAGGAGGGCACTGAGTGAGGAACGGAAAAGCTGACCTGTTGACAGATGCTTTGGCCTTTGAGAGTACAAAGAGTGAGTGGCTGCTGGAAAAGAGACTAGACTAGGTAGAGCAGGAAGGAGGAGGAATGAGAGGCTGTCTTGACAGAGGAGACTTTGTTGGAGAGATGGAGAGAAGACTGGTAAAAGAAACTCAGAAAGTGCAGCCAGGAAGAGGCATATGGGAGGAAAGAAAAGAGTCAAAAATATTATGCCAACAATAGGGTACTCCTCAAGAACAGCAAAAGTAAAACAGTAATGGGAATACCCTGGGAATATCATTGTTCGATTTTTAAGTGAATGTGGAGTCCCATTTCAAACTAAACAGCAAAATAATGGCCCTTGCTATTAAAATATTTCTGGAATCTGGGTCACCATTTGACTCTTTCCACTGTTCTGCTCTCTTGGCCTGTATTTAACCCATGTATTATCATTTCTGTGCAGGTGATTCTGTCGTTTATTTTTCCATCCTGTCTTATTCTTTCCATTTCCGTAGTTACAGAATCGAAATGATAACTGTTTGTTCAAGATAATTAAAATAGACTCTGTAAATCGTGTTGACGTTCAACCATTTTGAAGTTGCAAAATATTAACATTCAGGTTATACTGAGAAATTGGTATATGGACAGTGCTTTAACTAATCATGTCCTGAAAGAATGTTGAATTCAGAGAATTCAACATGAATGATGTGCATACAGATAACTGAGAGGATAATTAGGGAATACTCTTACAAACAGCTGTGCAGGTTCATCATTACTTCGTGTGTCAGTTCTAAGTGCTGTGAAGTGGAAATGTTGGTTAGTGTTTAATCCAGTGACATTAAAAATACAGGCTAAAAGGTTTTTGGAAGAGCAGCAGAACTAGGCAATATTTTTATAGCTTTGTGTTCTATATCGCTAGCTCTCAGATGCAGCACCTCACTGTCTCCAGGTCTCTTCCTCTTCTTCTTCAAATTCCCTAAGCATAAAGATATCTCTGTACTCTCTTACCCCCTAACTGCTGACCAGATAAAAAGCAGCAGATGCTGTAACTGGTTCTCAGCTCCATGCATGCTTATTGACTTGTCAGTACATGGGCTGTCACTAGCCAACCACGAGGTCAAACTGATAACCACCAAGCTTTCGTTGCTGTTTTTCAGCCAGTGAATATACTAATTTGGGACTCTTTTATCAAACTAGTCGATGTCAAAGCTCTCAGGGAGTTATGACATTTGGGTCTCTTCTGTTAGATCTGACTGAGTATGCCCATGGATAATAAAATTTCTGAGAAAGACATGACAGATCGGAAGACAGCATGATTGCATATGCCTCATTTCAAGGGGAAACCAGGCTAAAAATCTTGTTATACAGAAGAGTCCATAGGGTATTTTTGTTAAATATTACACAAAGCTAAACTGAAAGCTCTCTGTATCTCTTGCTTTATGTGGCTTGTCTAACCGATTTTCATGTGTTTCTTTCAGGGTCGGATGATGTTGACAAGCTGAATGTGACAGCCTAGCTGGGCACTTGTAGGGGAGCCCAAGTCAGAGGCTGTCTGAATGAATCACCCTCCAAGTACCCTTCTCTCTCCCTCCAGTGTTACTGGAGAAGAGCCAGTTTCTAGACAGCTACAGTTAGGTAAAAGGAATCTCATCCAAATTGACTCATGTGACTAATTTTAAATATTTAGAAAGTGTCTTTAATGGACAGAAGGCATGTAAGTGTTAAGAATGAAAGTACACTCTCCACTTCTATTTGGTGCCAACTTTTGTTGTATTACTTTTAAGGGGTTTTTTTAGCAGCAAGGCTCCCATCCTGCCAACTGGGTGTGTAAAACTTACTGAATTCCTCTTGAAGACTATGAGTCAGTAACATGAGAGAGTGCCCCCAGAGACTTTTGTTTCTACTAATGTCTTCTTGGTCTTCCCATACTGATGTAGCAAGCCCAAGACCGGGAGCAAGACAGCTCATCGGTGTGGACCTATGCCCAGAGATATTTGCTCTGCTGAGGAGCAGAGATGATGACCTGGGCACAGCACTCTACTAATGTGGCTACAATTTACGGAGCCAGCCACTACCATTGTGCAGCACTGTGCTGTGTTGTACAGCTTGTGTAGTTATCTTAGGTGTCCGTTAGATGGAAGTGCTTGTACAATTGTCTATATCCTTTGACAAGGACAGGACACCATGACTGCCTTCAGACCAGGGGCTTCACTTTAGCTGCTAGGATGGACAGTTGACTTTTCACTGTGGTATCTTTTGAGAAATTAGCCCTTTGCTTGGAAGAGATGAGCTGTCTGTTCGTTAAAGATCATCAGCTCCTGATCCATCACATAGAAAATCTTCCTTACTATTTCTGAATGGAACATTTTTATTAAAGCCAAAAAATAAACAATCATTAGTCAATAACCCCATGCCAGGCCTGGATATTGGAAAACCAAAGTGTTCCCTAATTCATAAAGCTCAACTTGCACTCTGTCTTTCAGGTAAGAAAAAAACCCACAACATATCCTTTGAAGGTTTATTCATCTTAGTGTCTACTTTTTCTGCATCCAGCTGTCAAAGACAGGATACCAGATGCAAGGAAATTGCATTTTGATCTAAAATGGCTGTTTCTATGCTTCTATAACAGACATATGCCAGAACAGAACATGCTAGGTAATGCTGGTGTCAGAACACCATATAGTAGTTGACAAAACTGAAGAGACTAATTTCTCTTTTGTGGAATTATGTAACATAATCGGGTAAAATGCATAATAAATCACCTTTTCCCTTTTACACAGCAGGAATATTTGTAAAATAAGAAAATCCACCAATAATCTGTAAGTGCAAAGGAAGTTGCTAGCCAAAGCAATGCTATCATGGAAGTATTATGGAAAGAACCACACAGTGCAAACATTTAAGGATGCTTACTGCCAACCATTCCCCACAAGAGCTGGAGTAGATGTTGTGAAACCCTCTGTGTAACCAATTTTCATCATCCAAGTGGAATGAAAGGCAGTGTATGTTAAGCATACATTACGAGAGGGAAGAAGGAATGAGATTTGCAATATTTTCAACTGTAACCTTCTAAAATGGGGTGGTCTAAATGGCAGCCTCTGAGAAAAAGAAATCATTGCATCTACAACAGCACTGGAAGAAATGGTAGGGTGGAAGTATAAATATGAGAAAGTGTTTAATCCTGCAAGCTACCCCCATTGCTTTCACATAGCTGGTAAAGGGGATTTTGAAACTGTTCCCTAATCACTCCAACCCGCAGTACTACAGGTAAGAAAGCTCCCACCCTTAACTCATCACTGAGACCGAAGCAGCAATACAGAATATACCTTATGACCACCAAAAGCAAAATTTCCCTATGTATTCAGAATATCCATTTTGCTTAAGATTACTAAGATGTAAATCAAATATTCATCTAATTTTACACAAAAGCTGCATCTTTGGTAATGAGGCACAATGATGTTTTCCCAGTTTCACCCCTGTTGATTAAGAAATACTCCTCTAATTGTTTAAAAAATACAAACATGCATATAGTGTAAACACTACCATATTAATGTAACTTAATAAGATTATGTTGTTTTTTACTCAGACAAAAGCTCATCCATCCCCTCTAACCTTTACCACAGCATAAAAGCAATAAGACACTGTGTTTAACATCAGAAATTCACACCTGAATAACAGAAAGTCACTGTAACCAGGGAAACCGAACAGTGGCACGGACAGGCTTTCATTTAAGCATAGATGGGGGGAGAATTAATATGATTATTACAGGATACTGGCTTTGATCTATAGTAGTTCATTTTAACCCCAACATTATTTTTATTTTGATAGTGAGGAAGAATTCTGTGTCTAGGGAGAAGTATTCAAAAGCAAGTATTTTGGCAAGGGCTATACAGAGTTTCTGAATAGATCAGATTTGCTTCAGGTGTAAACGCCTTTGTGACAGACCATGATGGATAAGATATTCTTGTCTGGCAAGCACGCAGGGACGGTGCTCACAACAGAGTCCCCTGCTAACAGACACAGAAGCTGGGCTGGGGACAGGATTACCACCACAAGCCATTTTCCTTCCTCTCTGCAACCCTCAACTGTGACAGAATCATGAGTATATATTTAAAATGTTCTTGGCAGCCACTTTTACAGCCTGTAATGCAGGGAAGGGTAGGAGCCTGCTCTCACCGTGGTTTTGAGAGCGCGGTCCGTAGCTAGTGGTGCTCTCCTGTGACAGACAGACACGCAGGCAACAACACTGGCAACAACCAGAAAAGCACGATTACAAAAAACAGAAAATAGTGTTTGGCTATTATTTCAACCTTCTGTTGCTGAACAAAGCAGGTTCTCCCCCCGGGATCTGTTGATGTTGGGACAGGGAGACAGACCCCTCCCAACAGTTCCTGCCTCTCTGAGGGCTGACCCAGAGGGTCCATGTCTCTTCTCCTCCCACCACAGGCTGCCTGTCACCCATTTCACACTTCCCAGTCATGGTGGCAGGCATCTGAACCTGGGCACGATGACCCCGTGTGCTCCTGGGGCTCAACAGTGGCTGTTTGGCAGTGACTGATGCTGTTTGGCAGAAACCAGAGCGCTGCCTGTCACCCATTTCACACTTCCCAGTCATGGTGGCAGGCATCTGAACCTGGGCACGATGACCCCGTGTGCTCCTGGGGCTCAGCAGTGGCTGTTTGGCAGTGACTGATGCTGTTTGGCAGAAACCAGAGCTTCTTGTGGGGTTCTTGGCACTATGGAGAACTTAGGCAAGGATTCACCTGCTCAGCGGCATCTGTCCTGCCTCACATGAAGCATCCGGCAGCAGAGCTTCTCATCTAAGCCTGTTCTGTGTGACTTCGTGGAAAGAAGAAGCAAATCTGGCGACTGACTCATCCCGTGCTGCTCATAATCTCAGCATGGCAAGTTTCATTCCTTGGAGGTACAGACCTTTACTGTATCTACTAACTGTTGAGGAAGCCTAGAAAGCCAACTTATATTATATTAACTTACTTAAAGCAAAGCCCAGTGAGATGGCTTTAGCCTTAGCTTTTTGCTGAGCATGGAAAGAAGAAGCAAATCTGGTGACTGATTCATCCCTGCTGCTCAGGCACTAATCTCAGCATGGCAAGTTTCATTCCTTGGAGGTACAGACCTTTACTGTATCTACTAACTGTTGAGGAAGCCTAGAAAGCCAACTTATATTATATTAACTTACTTAAAGCAAAGCCCAGTGAGATGGCTTTAGCCTTAGCTTTTTGCTGAGCAAAGTATCAGCTGTTCAACTAACACAGTATTTGTAAGACGATACAGAGGGCTCTCACAGCCTTTGCATAATGTCTGCCCCTTTGGGGCATTTTCTTGCCAAAAGCTGCTATTTGAGCAAGGCTGGTCAGTTTGGTGGCCTGAGGAAGCCACCAGTCTATAATTTAGGAATCTTTCTAAAGAATAAAATATATATGGTGAAGCCTTTCTGCTTCACATTCCTCTTTATTAGACGGGAGAACAGCAGCTGTACATCTAACTGTCATCCCATGATTTCTACTTACAATTGGGAGGTCTAACTGTCAGCGCATGATCATAATATTTATATCACCTCAGAGGACAGCAGAACAACAAATGCTTCCTAGATAAAATAGATTTTCTTCTACAAACACCTGAACATTGAAATTTGCAGAATTAAAATTTTCCAAAGAAGCTAAATGTTTGTTCCAACACTAAAAATAAAGAAAGAGGTCCATGGACAAGTTTTGGACAGGGCATAGTAAGAATGAAGCTTAGATTTTATTTTTTAATTTTTTTATCTGTGACCTTTTTTAAATGTGGGACCAGAGAGGGGAGAAAGAATTAGAGAGGAAGGGCAGAGATCCTGGCCTTGAAAAAGAAGCCATGAATTAGAGGATGGGGTCTTGGACATTTCCTCATGTAAACTGGCTCCCGGCGGCTCCAGTTCTAGTGGGAGCTGCTATCGCTATGTGAAAGCAGATTATATTAATTAACTACTACAGTATGTATTCACCTGCTGTGAGCATCCACGCTAGTAAAACTTCATCACTCAAATGTTTATGAAAAACAAACACTGGGTGGAAGTCAGCCCAAACTGAATTAGTTATTTGAAAGTACAGATTGATCAGAAAGAGTTTTTCTGTAATGTTTGACTGATTTTTATTAATTGGAATAAGTCTAAATTTTCCTCAGGAAGGCAAATTCTCAGTCTCCCCCTCCCTATCCAGCTGAGTTTTTGTAAGGGTAACATGCCAATACAAGACCCAAATCTTGAAAAGCCTTTTTAGAAATAAGAAAGGTTTGTTAGTCCCTAATGCAGAAATACACCTAGGTAAATCTCTTATTTTTAGCTTCCTGTGTTTCAAAACCAGGGAGGAGAGGCAAAAAGTCTTTTTCTTTCCCATGCAGACAGCTAACAGGGGTATTCTTTGCTAGCAATACCCCTTGAAATAACTTGTAGAGGTAATTAGAGGAAAAGGTCTCTGAAGACTTAGATTCAGTATTCTCCAGATTTTTAACAACTAAAACCTTGAAAATATCTGCTTTTTTTACCAAGTTGTTCATTTTTCTATCAACATGTCCTAAAAGTAAAGTTACAGCTGTGCAATTTACCATTGAAAAGGTTTTTTATCTGGATTAGTTACTTTTTTCCTTCATTTCTCTTGTCTGCCAACTACACCTACAAAATCCAATAACAGATCAGAGCTGCTAAGTCTCTGGAAGCACTTGCATTACCTTTGCTAGCCTTCCATCAGGCTTTTTATTTATTCGTCCAGAAACTGTTAATTGTAGATTATTGAACAGAACATTTTAGACGAGTGTCTCTCTAGGAGAATTTAGTGTACGTATTCATTCACCCAGGCCACACATTAGCCCTTAGTTTATTTTCCGTTCAAGCTTCATGTACAAAATTGCACCTTGCACTTCTAGATGTCTGCATCTGAAAAAGGGAAATTCAGTAGGGGTCAAACTATAGTATCCACATAACAAAGTCCTGGGCCAACACTGCACTGTCCCCATAGTGAAATCTCTCTGTGCAGTGGCTCACATCACACAGCTTTAATGATGTCCCCACGTTGACTTGAGCAAACCATCGTGCATTTTATTTTAGCAGAGATTTTTTTTTTTCCAAAATAAAAATTGTATTCAGAGGCTACAAGATTATTACTGGAGCCAGAGAACCGGTATGTCTGTTGTGGGTAGCAATATCTCTTATACTCAGGAGGCAAAGGAGCCTTCTGAAAGCAAGATTTCATTCTGGCTGGCACAAGTGCAGCACTCATCAGTGTCACTCCAACCATTCACCTAAATGGAGAGAACTCAGAAAATTATTCAAGGCGGGGGGGAAAAGATCTGAAGTAACAACTCCATGTGGTAGCTTGAAAAGTGTGTTACTCTGCTTTCTGATACCACAAAAAAAATAAGAGCCTAGTTTGGGCTGCAGTTAACCGTGTTTCCCGCTCACCATGCGATAGCACTGCTTTAGCATCAAGAGCAGCCTGGTGACTCAAAATATACACAGCCCAGCACAGCACATGGTTTACAGACAAGAACCAGGACCCTGGGGACTCAGAGTCTTCTTCCTACCACATGTAGCCAAAAACACAGCGTAATGTGCAGGATTATCTCCTTGTGTGATCAGGTTGAATACAGTCTAAGCAGGCAACAAGTATTTTGCTAGAGATTTCAATGATCACCTTCATAGTCCCCCCATAACATCTGGAATTATACTAGGAAGTATGGAATAAGTGCATCCATGAGTGATAGTCTATGGCTGGAATCATTTTAACAGAGTCATTAAGAGCTCAAGCAAAACAGGCATATATTAATCAGCAGATTTTCCTACCAGACAGGGTCACATAGGACCACTCAGGTGACATGAAAACACAGACTGAATTAAAAAGCCAAATGAAACCAAGCTGAGAATTCATGGAGTAAATATCCATAACTTCACAATTCCTCCTGTATGGAGTATGCTGAGTTTAGTCTGGGCTTCAATCTGGAAGGCAACTGGCGAGATAGCTTAAAGCATTCAGACATACCCGTAAGTGATAGGATTTTTCCTGATAATCATAAGCACCAAAAAAATTTGTGATGCTTCTAGTCAAAACAAAATGCAGACTTTCATCCCATGATTTCTACTTACAATTGGGAGCCCACCCTTTTTTCTCACAAACCATCCCATTAACCTGAACACTGCTATTTATATCTCTGCAAGGCTTACGAGTGTGAGTAAGAGTCGCTGGATTAGGCTGTGTGTTTGGAGTGTGATTTTTATTTTAGGTGTGTGGGAGCAAAATCCTGAGATCACAGAGAGACATGCTGGTGTGAAATGCTGAGGCAAGAGCATCCACTGAGCCCGGCGAAAAGCAGATAAAGAAATAAGGGAGACAGAGAGACGCAGAATGGGCTGAATGATAAAATAGTCTCATATCAAGCCCCAGACATTTGAATATTTATTTTGAATTATCCTGGTTTTGATAGCCCCCAAAGAGCACTTTTAAGTCCTTAATTTGCTTTGCTCCATTGATTTTAATTAATCTTGCCCTAGGCTTTCAAACTTGATGAGCATGGAGAACTTAGGGGTAAAAAAAAATAAAATAGCAGCCTGTTTCCTCACTGTATAATATTCCTCAACTGCCACACAGCACGGGTGAGCATAGTGGGGATGTGCCAGCCCCAGGCACGAGCACTCACCATGCCATGGGCAATACCCTTCTTAATCAGGGTACTACTTTCACAGGCTGACTTTAAGGGAGAAGACATATATCTACTGCTGAAGGCTTCTGGATGGATGGAGTTGATCCATTTCCTCCTTCAGCCAACAAAACACTAAATACCTGCCTGCAGGCTCTGTGTCAGAGGCATGAGGCAATCACAGAATCATAGAATAGTTTGAGTTGGAAGGGACCTTTAAAGGTCATCTTGTCCTATCCCCCTGCAATGACCAGGGACATCTTCAACTGGCTCAGGTTGCTCAGAGCCCCCTCCAACCTGCCTTGAATATTTCCAGGGACGGGGCATCTACCACCTCTCTGGGCAACCTGTTCCAGTGTTTCACCACCTTAGTTGTACAAAATTTCTGCGTTATATCTAGTCTGATACTGATACTGATACTGAAACTACCCTATTTTAATTTAAAACCATGTTGTACAAAATTTCTGCGTTATATCTAGTCTGATACTGATACTGATACTGAAACTACCCTATTTTAATTTAAAACCATTACCCCTTGTCCCATTGCAACAGGCCCTGCTAAAAAGTCTGACGGTGCTCCATCCCTTAGTGCCCTTGAAGTACTGAAAGGCAGCAGTAAGGTCTCCCCAGAGTCTTCTCTTCAGGCAGAACAACCTCAACTTTCTCAGCCTGTCCTCATAGGAGAGGTGCTCCATCCCTCTGATCATTTTTGTGATCTGGACCCATTCCAACAGGTCCAAGTCTTTCCTGTGCTGAGGGCTCCAGAGCTGGACACAGTACTCCAGGTAAAATGCGACAGCCAAAGCCATGGGCAGCTCCGACAGCGGTGACTGTGTCCAACAACTCCCGCTGCTCAATTGGCTGGCATGAGGAAGCAGCTGGGAAGAATGAGAATTTATTTCCAAAGCCAAGTCTCCACAGCATCCCAGAGTTACACTGGGTGAGCAGACATCACACATTTGTATTGTGAAAGGCACCTGTAAGCACAGAGGCATGTTTAAAAAGAAATGAGAAAGAAGGATTACAGGAAGCAGATGAGCTTCTATACCACATGGTAGGAGATGCCTTGGCTTTAGGAAGGAAAGGTGAGTGATAAATAAAAATTTAGAGGATCCTCTGTCTCCCCAGAATGACTGACCCAAGGCAGCCAGTTCAGTGAGACACCTAATGCGACAGCCAAAGCCATGGGCAGCTCCGACAGCGGTGACTGTGTCCAACAACTCCCGCTGCTCAATTGGCTGGCATGAGGAAGCAGCTGGGAAGAATGAGAATTTATTTCCAAAGCCAAGTCTCCACAGCATCCCAGAGTTACACTGGGTGAGCAGACATCACACATTTGTATTGTGAAAGGCACCTGTAAGCACAGAGGCATGTTTAAAAAGAAATGAGAAAGAAGGATTACAGGAAGCAGATGAGCTTCTATACCACATGGGAGGAGATGCCTTGGCTTTAGGAAGGAAAGGTGAGTGATAAATAAAAATTTAGAGGATCCTCTGTCTCCCCAGAATGACTGACCCAAGGCAGCCAGTTCAGTGAGATGACTCTTGAGAGCTTTAAAAGGGGCCAATAATGACTGATGATGACTGCAGCTTAGGAAGTGTGAGACTGGTATCAGGTGATAAAGGTGAATTTAACTATTGCCAAGTAATTGAGTGGTGTTTAAGCAGGTGTTAAGCAGCTGGGTGATGCAAAGATCTTGTTTCAGAGTTACTAAATCTGTTGTTTCATGTGGGCACCAGTGATACTGCCAGGAGTAGCCTGAGGAATATCAAGAAGGATTTTAGAGCCCTGGGAGCAGCAGTCAGAGACTCTGGAGCACAGGCAGTTTTTTCACCAATCCTCCTGGTCAAAGGGAAGGGGGTTGTTAGGGCCACTCATATCTGGCAAATCAACAAATAGCTCCAGGGATCGGGCATCCACAACTTCTCTGAGCAACCTGTCCCAGTGTCTCACTCAGTGAAATATTTCTTCCTGATATCTAATCTAAATCTCCCCTTTTTCAGTTGAAAATCATTACCCTTCATCCTATCACTACACTCTCTAAAAAGAGTCCCTCCCCATCTTTCCTGTAGGCCCCCTTTAAGTACTGGAAGGCTGCTATAAGGTCTCTCTGGAAGTGTTCAAGGCCAGGCTGGATGGGGCTTTGAATAACCTGGTTTAGTGGGAGGTGTCCCTGCCCAGGGCAGGGCAGTTGGAACTAGATGATCTTTCTATGATTCTATGAAATTTTAGGTTTAAGAGAAATTTTCTTCCAGCAACTTCCATTAAACAGAAGAGACAGAAATCCCAGAGAGACTGGTACCTTCGGTCTGACAGCACATGGCCACTGTGCACAGGATGTGTGATGGGACCAGAGACTGCAGTGAAGACCTGCTGCTTTCGTGCCTTCCTAATTAAGCAGAACCAATATCAATCGGGTGACCAATTTTCCATCATCTCTGCCAAACCCTAGGCATAAACATACTACCTCTTCTGAGAACAGCAGCCTCCAAAAAGCCCTTGGTCCCTCAATATACCCTCACTGAGCAGGGCTGCTGAGTTCTGGAGGGGACACAGGACCGTCACATCCTGGGCAGCACCATGGGAGGATGCTCTGGTAGGACCAGGCTGTGGCAAGGAGCCCTGGCCCATCATGCAGGAGGATGGTAAGGTCAGTCATCAACTGGGATTTATACCTTGTCCTCCTAAAAGGCAAGACACTGACCAGCATAAGCTAATCAGTGATTAAACTGTTAGTCAGAAGCTGTAATTTGACATTCGTGACTTCTCTAATTACTACTGTCTCATTCTGCATCTTGCCTTTCTGGGGAAGGTTATTAGAAGGTCATATGTTTTAGATAATAATTAGTTCAATCTCCTGCCTATGAATAAGCAACGTCAGATTTCTAATGTCTGAAATTCTGAATGTGGCTATCTGGATAAACCATTCTAAAAAAAGAGAGGAAAAATAATTTTCTTTAGCAAAGGAAGGTATTGATAACATATACACACAAGAGACTTAAAAAGAAACCCACAAATAGATTAGAGTAATTCATTAAGAACATTAATCAGTTTTGGACTATCACACACTGTAGTAATCAATCATTTTAATTAAAAGAACTGTGCATTTTCTCCCTGTCTTTTACCTCAGCCCATCTTTGCACACGTGCTGATCAAAGACGTCATATTTCAAAGATGCTGAATACAGTCTCTATAATCTTCATTAAAGAATTTCATGAAGCAACAATATCCTCTGTTTGTATTGAAGCACCTGCCTTCTTAGGGAAGCTTTTGCTTTTGCTCAGGAGGAAACAATCAGATAATTGTCCAGCAGCTCCAGTTCCCGTGCTCCATGTAGGGGAAGAGAGAAGACCCAACTGCCTTACAACAAGGTGTACTGACTCACCCTCCTCTCTCCGGGACAAACCTGGCTTTTCATGCACACCCAGGCAGGTGCCACCACTCCATAACTGTCCTTCTTCTGTCCCCTCAGAGAGCAGGACCCTGCAGAGGGTCTCCATTCTGCCCAGTATGTCTTCTTGAACAGCTGCCAGTAGCAGACAGCATGGAAAGAAAGAAAAGACAGGGAAAATATGCAGGGACATTTCCCCACTCCGCAGCATGTGCAGGTCAGGGACATCTGGAGCCAGAGGCAGTGTTCAATGGCTATAATGGAATTTTTATGCCATGCATTTCTCAAGTCCCTTTTTGAATCATGTAATGAGAAGAAATGAATTCTTTCTTTTTAATATCAGCTTCTTTGTTCTGCAATTTTCAGGGCAATCTAACACTGAAATGATGGGAGAGAATAAAACATTTTGGCTCTTATAATAAGCAAGGAAACAGTTTTGTTACACTCATCTATGTGTTGCAATCTTCTAAGATTGAGGAGTGCTGCTACTTTCCTTTTAAGAGCACAGAAAATTGAAAAAAAAAAAAAAAAAAAAAAGGAAATGCATTTGTAAAGTAGCTCTATCTTCCTTTCCTAAAGTTGATCCCGGTATTTGAATACCTGCTGCTTAGCTGGTATCTGGGTATCTGCCTTTGCTTATCAGCATGAAGTTTCAAAAGATGTCTGGCTTCAATGATATCTAAAGTTGATTTAATTTAAGATAGAGAAAGACAAGGCAGTAAAAGTGAGAATCAGTCAACAAGAAAGGCGTAAGTCAAATGTTGTAGCAGGCAGATTTTTTTCAGCTGTCCTTTTCTTGAGTAACAGGAACAAAAGGCAACTTGATCAGTCACAACCGTGGTTCTTGCACCCCTTAAACTGCTGCTCAGATGAAGGGACTCAGAGGGATCGCTTCATTTTTCACCACCCTACAAGATAGCGGATGGAAACAGAAGCAGCTGAGGTGGTTCAGCAGCACTTTCAAAAAGCCACTGACAGAGCTCTGTACAAGAAGATAAGTAAATCATGGTGTGAAAGATAAGCAGTGATGTGGCCTGCAAACACAGTAAGAAGGGATGCATCAATAACGGGGTTCTTCTCAGTATGATGGAAGGTTACACTCGAGCATGCTGAAGTCCCAGACTGAAGCTAGTGGGGCTAATTATATTTATATATGACCTGAGAGAACTAGAGAACAGACAAATAGAGAAAAAATTCTTTAGATTAATCAAAACTAGAAAAAAACAGGACGGGCTCCTCAAGACATCCTGATGAAGTGGTGTGACAGCTAGGACACTGACAAATGCAAAGGAAATGGTCTGAACAACTCTGCGTTACGAGCTTGGAAATGTAATGTAGCCACAAAGGAAAAAGACCTCTGTGTGTGATCAGTACAAATTCTGGCTTACAGGAACAGTCAAAAAGTTGGGCTGTGCAAGGAACAGGACAGACAATTCTTAACTGGTAAGATCCAAAGTAAACAAGATGCTCACCCTTGCCTTTAACACCGTGTCCATTCTGAGCCTCATATCTCAAAAGAATAGAGTTTGAATAGAGTTCAGAAAGGGACAGTGCAAATACTAATGGCCATAAAATAATAAAGGTAGTAAATAATTACTACATTACAGAGGAACCGAAAAGCCTGTGACTGTTTAGAGAGCAAGTGAACCAAAACAGGATATATTAAAAATATTTTATAAGGGTCTTCCTGTTCTCTGTCCTGTCATAAGTCAAAAGCAAAGTAACATTTCAAGTATTTGGAATGCAACATTTATCTAAATCTGAGACATGGAAATGTTCTCTTTGTCAGAATAGCTATATAACCCATGGATGTTGTTATTTCAAGGTACTAAGTAACCAAGACCCTTACAGAGTTAACAAGAGCATTTATAGAGCTAGTAGCACACACCAAGATTAGGTAGAATAAAACAGAGATATAAACTTTTATCTTTCCAAGCTAGACATTAGCTTGACTACTGTAAGATTTTTACAGTTTTAGACGCCACTAGGAACAAGCGCAACAGCATGTGGTGGAGACACAACTGAATGAGAAGAGACTTGTGCTTCTGCAGCACAGTGCAGCACTCCCTGGGCTTCACCATCTCTGATGGTCCAGCCACACCAGTACAGTGCTTTACCTAAATCAAAGAGTGCCAATTCCAGCTTCACATGGCTACGCTGAATCAGGTTGCAGGCACTGAAGACCACTGATGACTGCTCCACCATCCTCTCCACACCAGCTCTCTGCTGTGCTCCACCTCACTGTGGGCACAGGCTCTCAGGTATACCTGGTGGACCATGTGGACACCTAGCCTTATTTCATATGATGCTCCCTGTGTTTCCAAATAGTGTTACTATATTGATAGTAACTCTACCACTAGACACAGAGACTGCAGTCAGACTGTATTTAAGCCACAATTAGAACAAGTCCAACTCCCTAGCTCCATTCTTCTATTTTGCCACTTTACTGTTTATTTTCCTAATCCAAAATAAACAGCACTCCTCATTGCTACAATCCTCACTGTAATGCAGCCAAAATATTTTGCAATTTAATTCTGTGTTCTAAAAATTCACTGACTTCAAATGATCACACTTGAGGTTTCCTCTAGTGAACCACACAACATTTGCAGACTGCAGACATCAGCTTGTCTCTGGACAAACCATAAAACTCGTAAGATGGGAATTAAAATGAAAAGAAGAATTCCTGTATGAAAACAGATGGTGAAGACTGACACCTGTTGCATTCTTTTGACAGAAATACCATGTGGATGACCTGAACATTTGTTTTGGTCTGTAGTAATGACCTGAGAACGGGTGACCTATTGAAAATGAACTCTTACAGAAACTTTTAATCTATCTTTTATTTTAAAAGGAACATGATTGCCCATTTTCATTTAAACAGACATGAGACATGGTTGCCCTACAGAAATGGGCTGGCTCACTTAAAGGGACTTTGCACGAAGTGTACAGCTCTTTAATATTTATAAGACTGTTCCCAGGTTTGCTAAAGTACAAGTACACATCTCGTTTTATTGCATGAGACTCAATATTTAGAGTTAGTTAAAAATTTATTTGCACTAACGCTGATGTGAACAAACTATTCTAAAACAATCCAGCCAGGGAAATCTCAGGGCAAAATATCCCAACTTCCCCTGCTCAAACAGCTGGTCCACCCCTACATCCAGCCCTGCAGCACATGTAGGTGAAAGCCCCCTCAGCGCTGCTCCACGTCACAACATATAAGCTGCTGATTGAAGGTAGATGTGTTTGAACTTAGGAAATCTCTGACACTCTTGCTCTTCAATTCTTAATGCTACTGTTTCTTTGTTTTCAAATTCAATAATTACTAGAATTGATAATAAGAAAATGGTTGGCAGACCTTGAAAAACAATGCACTTTATGAGTCAAGCCTGTCCATGGACAATTTATAAGCAGAATATTGCTCGAGTTTTGCAACAAAAATAACAGCATAGGTACAGTTTCTACCATTAAAATCACCCTTTCCCTAGTATTTTTTATTTTTCTATAATGTGTTCTCTTTTTCTCCCTCTTTCCACAAGCCATTTCTGTGCTGGCAGTTAGCCAAAGGCATGCAAGAATGAATTGCACTGTTGTGGCATTTAAATTATATCAATACTGAAATGCAGAATAGAGTCCTTTTCTATTTTATCTCTAAATTGAATGCTTTCACAGAGAGGTACTGTTATCTGCATTACAATTTGAGAGCTACATTAGTAAATCTTGAATGCTCTGAATTAGAGTATTCAACTTTTGAGATGGACGGTTGAGGTCACCACAAAAAACGTATTAAGCTGGAGATATGGCTTCATTTGGAGTGAACATGAATTTTGAAGAACATTTATGATTCAGCAACCAAGCCTAAATTTCTGGGGGAACCCGCATTCAGATGAATGTTACCCCCTTACTTTTTAAAGTAAATCTTTTTAGATTTTCCTGTCTAAAGCTATGCCTGCAAAATGATTCTCCAGGTACTGCTTCTCTGTCAGATGGGGAAACTATGTAAATTCCCACTTTTACACAATCATCGGAGCAGACTGAAAGCGCTGGCTGGGAGTGGAGAAGGTTCCCACCTCTTTTACGGCACAGTGTAAATGCACCAGTAACGCTGCAAGCATACTGATGGGGCATGCGGCTGCTAAACAGCTGTACGGGTCTAGAGAAACAAGTTACATCTTCTGACAGGTACCTCAAAGGCTTTATCCTCAGGACTTCAGTGACACAGCAGCCCCTCAGTATCCCACAGTCACCCATGGACCCTTCTGGCCTTTAACTAATCTGGAAGTTTTTAGGTTTCCGCATGCTGAGCCATGTGTATCTCTGGGATATGCCTGGAAGTGCCATGCTCTCTGCTCCTGACTGTGAGAGCAGAAAGGAAAAAAATTCCCCGCTTTCAGATAGTGCAAACAAGTGCATTTAAAAGCTGTGTTTGTGGAAAATGTAAGGGTCATGATGACAAAATGGTGTGATTACCCTGAGATAAACAAGTCTGGTTTTGGGAAATGTGTTATGAAGCATGGTCTGTATCTTCTTTGTTCATATGTAGGTGATATTTGGTGGCAAATATCCAAAGGGCAGCCCTTTGTTGTAAAAAAACAGCATGGAAAGACTTTTTACCTCACTTGGGCTCAGATGATTATTTCTATGACCCAACTAATAGTACAAAAGAAAAGTTTCCCCACAATTAACAAAATAACTTACACTAACATGTCCTTTGCCACTAAAACTCATTTAATTCAGGAAACTGATGTAGGTTATCTTACTGTTATAAAATGTGTCTCCGGTACCAGGACTTTTTGATAAAGCTGACCCAGAAACTCCTCTGTACATAGAAAAGTCCTTGGTTCAAAAAAAAGACTGAAGGACTTCGGGGACGAAAAACAAGCAAGGTTTTGTTTGCAACCTGTAATAAGGCAGATTTGAGAAAAAATGCAGAGAGACCTGGCCGCGGCTGGAGATGGATCAAAAGCACTTGCATCACAAGGAGCCCTCTTCTATGTGGCTGAAAGAAGGTCAGGGTTGGGGCTGGAGTCCCACCTGTGCCACAGCCACGGAGACCTGGTGCCCAGCTGGGCACCACCAGCTCTGCCACCTGAACCCTGGCAGGAACAGCAAGGGACTCTGTTGGAATTTTTAGTCCTTTTCTTCAGTTATCACATGTCCGTAGCTGATTTTGCTCTCTTGGTAGCTCCTTGCACCAGGGGAGCCATGCTGACCTTGGTGCCATGGCTGCCCTCTGGCATCATGCCTGGGAAGAGCAGGATGTGGTGCTCCTATGGTCATTGGACCCCGGTAGCATGGTTCAAAACCAGGCTACAGCTCATCCTGGCCTCTCCCCCCGTGATATGAGATATTTTTTTGCCAGTGCGTGAAACTGTCAAATGTTGAAGTTCAAAAGATCCCTTTTTCGGACCTGTGGAGAACACAGGAATAAAGAATCTTTTCCCTTTAGTTTGAAAAATATTTATCTCCTGGATGGGTTCGCATCTGCTTTTCAGTTTAACAAAGAACCTTTTTTTTATTGAATTGTCTGCTGGTGATGCCCATGAGGGAACCTGTTAGAGGTTTCAGGTGAAGGCTTGATTCCGACTCTGTGGGGATGAGGAACAGGTTGTATACTTTGATCCAGAAGACATACGCTGCCTGATCTTCCTGTGACCAGAAACTTTGCCTGCAATTTTTGTACAACATCAGATATGGATTTCTTTTTCCAAATAAATCTATGGAGCCATCTCCTAGCAGAAAGAGATAGCCCCTAACAGGGCAGGGTTGCAAACTGTTGTTTCTCTAAGACCTCCAGCCTCACCTCTCCTCCACCTGTTAGAGCCAGCAGTTACAAAGCAGTATTTTCAGTTTCTTATATCAGAGTCATGCAGGAGCCAGATCGACTGCTTGCCTGACAGGCTTGCACACTCACTTTCTATATGTTTACTGTGTATAAAAAGCACAACTTTCTGTAACACATCCCTGATATAACTGAGCATGTGATACCACCCAAGAAGTATCTGCCAAAAACTCTTGTGTTTGTCTCTTTCTTCCTGGCAGATGCCCCTCAGCTGTGGCATTTCCAGCCCAAGTGGGAACTGATAGTGTTGTCTATCACGAAGCAGTGGAGGATGTGACACATCATTATTTAGACTCATTATTTGTTTGATTTGATTCATTGCCTATTATGGGGCTGATGCTGCCTGAGCCCATTCCTATCTTTAGCAGAGAGCTGAAGTGATGTTCATCTAGTTGTGCAGATCAATTGTCCCTAGGAAGAAGCACTGGCCCTCTCAGCACCTGGATGCTTACTTGCAGGAGTCTGTACTTGTGCACCTGTAAATCTGATGGGATAACCATTAGCTGTACTGGAGATGTTGGTTCTAAGCCTGCAGCAGAGCTCAGTCACCTAACTGGGTGATGACATGAGTTAGTTTGTCATCCTGTGTTCCCCTTCCAGTCCCTGGAGAGAGACAGGTGCCTTGGCAAGTCGCTCCAGAACCCTCCATTCGCAAAGAACACAAGGAGATGTGGCCAGAGGCTCCTAGGGCAACTACACCAGCTGGAAGTGTATGTCTCTTCACTGAAGGTACCGGGTCTTGGTGGGAAATACAGGTGGTCTGAGGGCCCCTGGTCATTTTCCGTGGTGGCAGTGATGTTCCCAGAGCCCTTGATGGGTGAAGAGTGGCAGATGACAGAATCAGATCATTTTCCAGCTGATGCATGGGTCCAAGGCATGGATGAACTTGACATCCACCATGCTGTGGACACAGGAGGGGAGCTGTTTGCCAGGAAGGATAAGCTGACCACACAGTGTTCCTGCTAGCTCTCCAAAAAGGCACATCATATGAGGGTGAAGCAAGAGCCCTTCTTTTGGCTTTGCCTGGTTCTTTGTGTTGAATGCACATCAGAGGAGAAAAACTGGTGGGAAAATTGCCTCCTACAGCAAACACAGCGCTCTGATACAGGCAGACAGAAGGCTGAAGCAAATCTTTGTTCTGGGACTGTTAATGCAAGGAACAATTAATTTTCTTTCAGTACAATGGCATACATAAAAACTAGCTCCAGTGAAGCTAGAGCTTAGATTAGTGTGGGTCTAAGGATTGGTTATGAATGTCTAATTGAAGTTCCCAGAATACCAGTATTTTTTAAAGATTCCAGCAGCTACACTGCAGCAAGAAAGACCTGAAATTTTACATAAAAGCTTGAAAATGGACAGGTGGGACAGAGCAGAGCAATGTAGCAATGAGAGTAAGAACCCAATGTGTGAGTAATACAGAAGTACCATGGTCCAGAGAGGTAAAGTATCAACAGAAAGTAATGTGAGGTCTGAAAGAGGAAGGTGATGGCACCGTACGCAACAAATACATCTCCAGGAACATTTTTTATATATTTCTTGGGATCCATCTCACCAAAAATCATCACTGTTACAACTGGTTTGCCTAAAACCTCTTTACTTCTTCCTCTTAACAGTCTTATTGAAGCCAAAAAATGCTCTTGGACCGCTGTAGAAAGCATGACTTCCTTTTAAATTGATAAATTATATAGCATAGTATCTTGCTTTCTAAACACTGCTAATGAAATGCTTCCAACTCCGCAAAACACTTGTAACCTCCCTTTGAATGGATTCTGTCAAATGTGAATCTGTTTTGGTTGATTATTGCCTGAGAAATTAATGTATGAGAAATTAAGAAGCTAGTCTCTACCTCAATTATTTCCTTGCCATGATTCCTGATGCTTCGACTTGCTAAAGTCACAGGTGCCTGATATGCATATATCTACCTGTATCAAATGGAACCTCAGCCCTGCAGCTGTGTGGTGGGGTCCTTCTGCCCTACTGTAGACATACCCAAGGTAACTTTCCTGGCTGACATGAATATTCAATTCAAATTTGAGCAAAACTTGCTGAAAATACTCAAGCCTGCACAACCCTTTTTCCTCCTGTGGCTACTCTGCCATCACCCCTGGTAGGTTGGAGCAAGCTCAGATATGTCCCAGTGGACCCCATCTGCAGCTGGAACAATGGTCCAGGGTCAGGGTACCTGAAGAAAAAGGATGTTGTAGAAGAACCTCTGAGCTACTAAGAATGAAATGTATTGTACAAGGGCCACAAGGATGATTAGGGGGATGGAGCACCTCTGCTACGAGGACAGGCTGAGGGAGCTGGGGTTGTTCAGCCTGGAGAAGAGGAGGCTCCGGGGAGACCTCATAGCAGCCTTCCAGTACCTGAAGGGAGCCTACAGGAAGGCTGGGGAGAGCCTGTTTACAAAGGCCTGTAGTGACAGGATGAGGGGCAATGGCTTTAAGCTGGAGGGGAACAGATTTAGATTGGAGATTAGGAGAGGGTTCTTTACTGTGAGGGTGGTGGAGCACTGGAACAGGTTGCCCAGGGAGGTGGTTGAGGCCCCATCCCTGGAGATATTCAAGGTGAGGCTCGATGAGGCCCTGGGCAACCTGGTCTAGTTGGGGGTGTCCCTGCTGACTGTGGCGGGGTCGGACAAAATGACCTTTGGAGGTCCCCTTAAGTTAGGCAATTTGGGGGAGTATCTTCTATCATTTATTTTTGTCTCTTTTCTTCTTAAGATAAGAATATACCACTTTGCTTAGCAGCTTTATGAAAACACACATCCATATTCACATATAGGACATAACAATTTTCTTACAAAAATGGCTGTTTTCTTCATGACTTACTTTGATTTCACAAGAAATATTGTTGTGTAGACAATCAGAAAGACTGATTTTTTTTCCAATGTAGCTGACACTTTTTTTACAGTTTGGGGCTGAGAAACCAAGAAAAGAGTAAAATGTACTCATATTGAAGTATCAGAAGGTATCCCTCTTTGATCTTATTTTGGCTAGGATCAAAAATACCCAACAGCTTAATGACACCTGTGGCATTTATGAAGTAGAGTACTAGAGAGGCTTTTGCCTCCAGCACTCCTCCCTGTTGCTATAAAATTTATAAGTTCTGTATTCTACCTGGACCAGAAGGTCTCTGCTCTTGCAGCATTTACAAGCTTTGCAGGAGTGCCAGCCAGGGAGTGAGGACCTCTGAAATCTTCTATTGAAATTCCAGAGACATTCACCAACAAATCTGCAATTCTTACAACCTTCTTTGCATAGGAAATAGATTTCCATCAATCAGGATGTATAGGACACTTCCTATGGGAGTACCTAACTAAAATTAGCCCAACAATCTCACTCTGAAATAGTAAAAGGCTCCAGTCTGAGCTAACATAACAAACCACAGTTATTAGATGTAGCTAGCTTTGAGATAAGATTTCTGTTGCCTTTCCTCCAGTTATTAGTAGCAACATAGAAAGATGAAGGTTAACCATGATTTTTCCAAAGGTAGAAAACTCAGGTATGTGTTAGGGATTGTAAATGATGAAAACCAATGTTAAGTAGCCCTGACAATCCTCCACAGCTTCCCTGATTAGCAGAAAGATTTACAATGAATCAATTCGATTTTGATGTATGTTGAGGTAGATTTGTCATAACTGGCATGACAATAAAAAAATTATTACAATCTTAACTGGGAAGGACTTCTGCCTCTTTGCAGCAAGACTGGTGAAGCACAGTCATAAAGAGAACCTTAAAAAGCAACACACAGTTCAGTTACAGTCCCGCATACCCTGTATGATTCGGTGTCAGAGACAACACTGAAATAATGGCAGACATAATTCTGAAATCCATCCTGACTGTGAAACCGGTGAAGTGATGGATGTCCAGGAGAGAGAAATAAACTAAAATCTAAACTGCTTCTTGGTTTACTGCAGACTCTTGAAGAAAATCCAAAATTTACGCTGATTATTCTCTTAAATAATGTTTTAAAATATCTAGATTAATTTTTAAAAATTGAATTGAGTATTACATTGGGCCTCCCATGTGATACAGAGGAAGAAAGACCTTGACTACACTAGGGCAGAAAAACCTTCAGATGAATAAAGTTGTACCTCCTCAATTAGGAGCTGTGGGACTGTAGGGGCAGCCAGACTACGAAAAGAAACACCACCATCCAGCAAGGATGATTAATCTTACAACGAAACTTATCATCTGCAGTCTCATCTACCCTGACATGGAGGAATGAAAGCAGGACTGAGAACACGTCTGGCAGGTGAGCTGAGGTGCTAATTGTGTAAGATATCAGCAGATTCACAGGAGGGAGAGACACCTTCAAAGTCCTCAGCCTGGAAAAGGGTGAGGGGGATGGAAAACATTTAGAGATATGAAGAAGGGGAAAGCTTGAGTCAAGTGCTGCTTCCTGTCACTCGCCTCCTCTGTGCTAAAAAAGTACCTAGAGGTACAGCCTCCGAAGGGTCTGGCTGCAAATCAGTTAGAAAAGCCAGATGGGTCTCCATCAGCCATGAAGCACCATCCTCCAGGTCAGCAGCAGCAGCAGCCTCTGGAGGAAGAAGTGTGGTTGGGCTTAGCTGGAGCTACACAGCTCTGCCCTGTGAGGCCCGGTAAAATGTGCCATGGTTTTCTATATCTTGAGTGATCCTGAGTATCTTATTTAAATATTTCCACCTTCCAGCAGACCTGGGAAATACTCTTTCTGTAGAAATTCCGGTTATTCTCACATCACTCTGGACTACACTGAAAGGCATACTTATATGGGTCCCCATCTTCCCTCTGCTGCCAATAAATTCCTAATCCATTTGGCAGTTTCAACCATATTGGACAAAAGAGCAACAGTCTCAAAGAGAATCAAGATCCTCCAGACTCCATAGAAAGCTGTAAGCTGCGCAGAGGAGACACTATGGCTCAGTTACCCACACTTTTGAGTCTCGGCTGAGATGCAGTCAAATGGCTGCCTCCACGTTGCTGTCAAATTACTCTGCGGGAGGAAACTGTACATATATGCAGGGACAAAAGAAAATCTCACTATAATTCAGTCATAAAGTCAATCAAGCAAGAGACATAAATCTGTAGGAAACTAGGCTTTGTTAGAACAGGTGCTTGCAGAACTGCTTGTTAGCAAATCAAGTTTTCTAGCCATTCTCTATGTGTTGTTAATAATCTCCCTGTGAATGTTTATTTTCTGCCTGAATCTACAGACCAAAACTGTAACTGAAAATGCACAGGATAAAGTGATAATGTTAGCATTGCATGTTTCTCCTGATGGTGTACTGAAGACTAAAGTCTTTAGTCAGGATATCCCTGCTGGCTTTTCTTCCCATACTGGCTCAAATGGAAGTTCCATCTATGAGCAGTTAATATGAATCGCCAGTGAAATCATTAGTAGCTGTGCAACTGCGCAGGGCACTTTAGTCCTGAGTTTAAGTTATCAAAACCCATGAGCATGTTCTTAAATGTGTGCTTAAGAGTTGTGCTAAACTAGGTTACAGTCTAGAATGATAACCTAAGCCAGTTGCTACTCAGTTAACACACAGACACACAAACAAACAGACAGACACATACACATGCTCATTCCCTACACACCCCCAATGACTACCGATGCTTCTGAAAGGACAGAAATTAAAGGTTTCATGTTCACAAAGAAACAGTTTGTGGAGAAAAAGGAAGAATTTCAGGGAAATTAGGAAAAGTTTATTGCAAGGTCAGAAGGGGAAATCATGAAGGTATGATTTTGAAGGTAAAGTGAAAGCAGGAAAGCTAAAATGAAAAGATAACCCCCTTTTCAGACTGGGGGGACTAATTCCTTGTGTAGCCTTACTCAGCTCAGTAGGAATAATCCTGGTATAAGGTAATGTTTCCCCCAGTTATGAGTATCATAATCACAATTAGTCATAGATGAAATGTAAAAACAAGGGGTATTTTCCCTTCCCTACGAATTTTGAAAAGCTGTCAAAAGGTATTTTATCTGTCCATTAGCTCCCATTACAGCCCAATTACAGCTCCTATCACAGCTCAATTACACCAAATTACAGGTACAGACTTTTTTCCATGATTGCATTGAAAGATATGTCCAGTGTGCTAATTTGAAAACAAACTGTGAAAATGTAGGATGAGTACATAATGTACAGTTTCACATATAAAGTAAAATTTAAATTATGCACATACACAATTAAAGTTTCTTGGGATATAACTTAAGATCTTGCTAGCTCCTATTTTCTTCCTAAGTCAAAGAATTTAAACTCCTTACATCGTCTGCCATTTAAATGGGAATTTTAAACAGCCTGAAACTAAAATATTTCATCATTAGACTATCAGCTGCAGACAGTGGAATGAAAGGATTTGAAACTGCATCACAAAACTTGCTCTGAGTTCTAGTGCAAAGCTTTATATTTTGGATAACTGTGTCTCTGAAGACCTGAAGGTCAGATGTTGCACAGTATTTCTTTGTATTTCAGAGAACTATGCTTTGCCCTCTTGGAATCATGAGAAGACAGAATTGCCATCAATTAGAAGCTGAAACATCTACAGCTCTGTAGGAAAGAGATCTATAAAACTCATTAATAGATGTTCCCAAATATATTAATTATGCAGCTAATTTATTTTTAATGTAAGTCACAAAAAATGTTTAAAATCAAAATGCAAGTTTTTGTAAGATATCCTAATTAGTTAAATTTCATAAATTACTTCTTTAACATTTGTCTTTGCTGTCTTATTGACCAAAAGAACAATTTCATACCTGTACATGAAAAAAATATATTCATAAACAGGGTGAATAAATTTCACTGTATTTCCATGTCTTCTGAAAATGCTCAAACCCAGCCATTAACTTCTTTCTAGAAGAATAGCTTGCCATTAATTATGTGCTAGATGTGCAAAGGGACACCATAGCTAAAAAAGGATGCAACTATACAATTGAATTTTTGTGTGCTATTTCTCTGTTAGAGATTCCAGCTATGCCTTTTGCCAATAATGGACCTGAAAGATATCAAAAATGCGTTAGACACAACAGAAACATATCATTATAGAAAAGCCTGGGAAAAGGAGATATGACAAATTACATGGGCTAATTCTCAGCAGTGTGGAGTCCCAGAGGATCCCATGAAAAATGAAGCGTGTGGATTGACAATACGGGCAGCAGAATGTCTCTCTCCGGAAATAAGACTCGATCCAGCTCTCAACCATTTTTATGTAACGGAGGAGCGTCTGACTGAGGCCAATAGTTGTGTAAAAAACTAGCAGGAATGAGATCAGAATAAAAGGGCAGATGTCCTTTTGTTAATTACTGTACTTGCAAGATACACAGACAACCCATGTTGGCGTGGTTGCTCCAGTATGACATTGTGGTGCTGAACTGAGGTCTGGGGCTTCAGCTGGCGCCTGGGCAGCAAATATGGGCAAAGTGGGCACCGGCCACTGCTAGGAGCAGGGAGCCCAACTCATTTGCCACACAGGACAACACTCTTACCTTGCCAAAAGCTGCTCTGCAATGACAAATGTGAAGGAGAGAAGCCCGTTTCTTATCTAGTACAGCAAAAACCAAGCAAAGAAAGATGGAACAGCTGACTCGGGATGATGCAGAAAGGGAAGGGCAGCAGTAGGTTTTTGGGGAAGGACAGTTTTCTCTTTAATCCCTCATTTTACTGCCTGGTTTTGGTATAAGGTGGCACAAGTTTATTCTCTGGCAGTTTATGTTGCGAGGTCTCCAACGTTGAAGAGGAACTAGAGCAAGTAGCAAGGGGAAAGACATGCTAATCCAGAGCAGCCCAGGCAGAAATGCAAACTACTAAAAATGATGATGATGTTAATAATAATATGATATGTGAAATAACTACAGCTGACTTATGATCTATTGATTAAAGTCTTTCATATGACAGGATGTCAGCCAGCAGAAATAGGAAATCAATACCTCATTTAACAGCAAAGAACGACTCAACCTCCTCCAGGCCAAAGAGAGACTGGGATGTTTAAACAGAGACAGTATGAATTTATTTGATCTATTTTTGTGAAAGAGAACGGATTAGTTATACTAAATAATGTGTTTCCCTGAATTCAGCAAGGAGGGGAGTCTGTCAGGTAGCTTATGAGCAATTAGTCAGTCTAGACAAATAACAGCTGTGTTCATGCATTTCAGTGCATGTTTCTGGGATGTCAGGATTTTTGGATAAACCAATGCATTTCAACAACTGTGGATTCCAATAAACATGGATTTAAGTACACATAACAAAGGCAGGAAAGGTGATGCTTTCAGGGCTTGGATATTATTTCTGTATTTGCTGCAAAACACAGATTCTATCCCAAAAGTTGGATGACTGCCACTGGCAGCTGACAAGTCACAGAAAAGGTGCCCGTGAGGAGGTCCTGATGGAGCTACGCTCTCCACACTATATGTAAGCACATTCCTCCAGGGAGGAGCAGATGGGTGCATTGATTGTTCCTGTTGGTCTCCTGGGTCACAAGAGTTTTCTGATCCATGCTACCAGACACACATACAATCGGGAGCTGTTTGTACAATCCATTTTTATTAAGGCAAGTACTTTATTTCTAGAGGTTTTCCTCTAAAAAATGGTCTCCATTTCTAAAAATGAATCTTTGGTGAAAACAGAACTAGAAATAACTCATGCCTTTGTAATGGGGAGAGTAATATAGCACAGGAATACATGATCAATGGATGCGGTAGACTATCACCTGGCATTTTTATAACCAGGTTGCATACAAAAGATGTACTGCTTCATAAGTCCAAAGTTACTGAGATTCATGAAGGACCCAAAGGGAGATAATTCTGTGAATTGTGGGTTGTGATCTGTGGGCAGCTTATAGGAATTATACTTGCCTTATTTCTCTTTCTAAGAAGAGAATAAAGTGATAAAAAAGGCATGAATACAACAAAGCAATTTGTAAAACTACATCGGAAAGCTCCTCGCTGCAGCAGAAATATTGCATTTTCATACATACAAACCACAAGTGATCTGCAGAGAAAACTGATTTTCCAGTTTCACAGAAAAAAAGGGGTTATATGTCTCACAAGGGAAGGTTTCCTGTGAGCACTCTTTCCATCCAGTATCCCCCCCTGCTTTTTTTCTGCTCCCCCATAGCTGGCTTCTCCTTGTCAATCCTGAAAAGAGATCCTTCAAAGGCACACTGGTTACCCTAGGGTGCAGGGTGCATGTGTGACAATGCAACTCACAGGGACATGAAAAATGAGCACCTCAATAGCGCTGAGGTTTGGGTGCTCATCCTTGGAGGGGAACTGTGATTACCTTGAGTAAATTAATTATTTTATCATTGCCCTTAGAACTTAACCTCACCATAGTGTAGCTATTGCTATTTCAGTTCCCAGGATGGTCGCACTTTGGCTTCCAGTCAATAAGGGGTTCAGGGAGGGATGGAAGCATTTCCACCATGTTACTCTTCTTTTGCGTATATCTCCATCCTGAACAAAGTGCTCCTCTACTGAACAAAGCTAAATTCCAATTGTTTCTTTTCAAGAACTGGAATTAATGTTTTTTCTTTACTCTGTTATATAGTCTATACCTTGTTTTAGTAAACATACCAAGTATTTCAGAATTTACATTCAAGTGGGTTTTACTTAGGATATGATTTACTACCAATACAATGGTCCCCTGACAACACACTGCTGTAAATAATGTTTTCCTGCAGCCGTGTTGACAATCTCAGTGAAAAGTCAAAGATCAAAAGAGCACAAAAGCTAAATAACCTGTTAATAAAAAATACTAGAGCTAAAATTCACTGACAAGGTATTTTGGGGAAATCCATACAGTTGTTGCAAAACCCTGCCTGTTCTCTGCTTTAGAGAGGCATCTGTCTCCAGAGCAATAAATTGTTCACAAAAAAATAAATTAAAAAACAGACTATGGAGAATTAATTAATCCATAATTTCAGTATGCAGAGATTAGGATAAAAGCTCGGTATTATGCAAGCATACATTTTTATTCTGCTCATTTTTGTAGCATGCCCAGCAAAGAGCTAAATTATTCTTGATTTATGCAAAAAAAATATAAATTTAAGCTCACACTCTTGACTTGATTTAAAGTTTTCCTACTGATACAGCTGTTTTCTATAACTATCAGTACCAAGTACCACATCCAGAATATCGTACGTTCTCAGGTTTTGGTACAGCTAACTAATTAAACCCTACCCCGCACCATTAGGAAATGCAATAGCCCAACCATGTAATAGGCTCACTAGTTATAAGGAAAACAGCAGGTCTTTGGGGACACTGAAAAGGCTCCGATATCTAACTTGCCTTTTCTTAGCAAGTGATTAGCTAGCAAATATGGTGACCTCAGAGTCCGTGTTCCCTGTTTCAGGCAGAGCTGCTGCAATTGCCCTAAAAGACACCAGCCACCATCATGCCCCCATGCTCACATCTCCAAGCCTGGTCTGGCAGGTCTCCAGGGCTGGGGGAGTCCAGCCACACATTCACCACAGAAGCCCGATCTTCTTACCACTGCAGAAACTGGGGCATGAAGTGAAATACAGCACTGTCCAGTGAGCAGCTCCGTTATCCTTAGGACTCTTTGTGACTTTCTAGGATTGTTCTTGAAACGATGCAGTTTAAATATTTCATGCTGTAATGCAGTGTAGCAGCTGACATCTCAGGAGGAATTTTTGAACTGGTATAAATGAATTATTCCTCATACCCACAGATCATTTCTTTGGTAGGTTTGGACAATTTGTTAACTACTGTCTAAAAAGGACTTAATTTTTCCCTTCAAAAGCTATTTTTCAGTTCATGTTGTATATGAATAAGTGTTTTTTAGTATTATTTTCCATAGATTGAGTATTTTATTTAAGATTCCTTGAAGCTTAAGTCTCAAACACCAAAGCTAGATAAGAATACTTGACTGTAGTTTTGGATTTCAACCTCAGGCGGCATGAAAAACCAAGGAGCATGGGAAAGCTTATGTTTTCTATTAAATTCATTTTTTTAAGAAAGAAAGGACAGGCAAGGAAAGAGGGGCTGGAGATTGCCCTCTGCATCAAGAAACAGATAGATTGTGAAGAGCTGTCTCTGAAGAATAGCCATGAGCAGGTTGAAAGTTTATGGGTAAGAAATAGAGACCAAGGCAACAAAGGTAGCCTTGTGATTGGTGTCTACTACAGGCTGTCTGATCAAGGGGAGCCTATTGATGAAGCCTTCTTACTCCAGCTACAGGACACATTGCACTTGCAGGCTCTCATCCTGCTGGGGGACTTCAGTCACCCTGACATCTGCTGGAAAAGTAGTATGGTGACCTGTAGGCAGTCCAGGAGACTCCTTGAGTGCATTGAGGATAATCTCTTAAGCCAGGTAATATGCAGCCCTACCAGAGGGGATGTGATAGTGGACTGGATGGTCACCAATGCAAGTGAGCTAATTGGTGATGTCAAGACTGGAGGCAGCCTGGACTGCAGTGATCATGCACTGGTGGAGTTCACAGTCCTGACGGATATGGGTCAGGCAAAGAGTCAAGTCAGGACCCTGAATTTTAGGAAAGCAAAATTCTAGACTTCAAGGAGTTAGTTAGTAGGATCCCCTGGGAAACTGCCCTCAGGGACAAGGGAGAAGAACAGAGCTGGGAGATCTATAAGGATGGTTTCCAAAGAGTGCAAGAGCTCTCAATCAATCCCCAAGTGTAAGAAATCAGGAAAGGAAGGCAAGATTCTGGCATGACTGAGTAGAGACCTGCTGGTCAAACTAAAGGGCAAGAAGAAAATGCACAGGCAGTGGAAGCAGGAAAAGGTATTCTGGAAAAAGTATAGGGACACTGTCCAGTTGTGTAGGGATGGGGTTAGGAAGGCCAACGTGCAGCTGGAATTAAATTTTGCAAAGGATGCAAAGAATAATAAGAAAGGCTTCTACAGGTATGTCAGCCAGAAAAGGGAGGTCAAAGAAAGTGTACTCCTCCTGATGAGCAAGACTGGCAAACTAGTAACAACGGAAAAGGAGAAGGTTGAGGTACTCAACAACTTTTTCGCTTTGGTCTTCACTGGCGACCTCTCTTCCCACACCTCTCAAGTGGATGGACCACAAGACAAGGAGTAGGGGAGCAAAGTCCCTCCTGCTGTAAGAGAAGACCAGGTTCATGACCACCTGAGGAACCTGAACATTCAGAATTCTATGGGACCTGATGAGCTGCGTCCCAGAGTCCTGGGGGAATTGGCTGATGTAATTGCCAAGCCACTTTCCATGATATTTGAAAAGTTATGGCAGCCATGTGAAGTCCCCAGTGACTGGAAAAAAGGAGATACTGCATCCATTTTTAAAAGGGGTAGAAATGAGGACCCTGGGAACTACTGACCTGCCAGCCTCACCTTTATGCCTGGAAAGATCATAGAAGAGATCCTCCTAGAAGCTATGCTAAGGCACATGGAGAACAGGGAGATGATTTGAGACAGCCAGCATGGCTTTATCAAGGGCAAATCATGCCTAGCCAACCTAGCGGCCTTCTGTGATGGAATGACTACATCAATGAACAAGGGAAGAGCCACAAAAGTCATCTATCTGGACTTCTGTAAGGCCTTTGACATGGTCCTCCATAACATCCTTCTCTCTAAATCGGATTTGATAAATGGACCGTTGGGTGCATGAGGAATTGGTTGGATGGTCACATTCAAAGGGTAGTGGTCAACGGCTCAATGTCCAGATGGAGATCAATAATGAAAAGTGTCCCTCAGTGTTGACAATTGCACAAGTACTGTTTATTATCTTCATCAATGGCATAGAGAGTGGGATTGAGTAGACCCTCAGAAAGTTTGCGGATGACACTAAGCTGAGTGGTATATCACAATAAGTGTGGCCAGCAGGTCAAGGGAGGTGATTCTGTCCCTCTACTCCGTTCTGGTGAGTCCCCACATGGAGTACTGCGTCCAGTTCTGGGGCCCTCAGCACAAGAAAGACAGTGACCTGTTGGAGCAGGTTCAGAGGAGGGCTACAAAAATGGTCAGAGGGATGGAGCACCTCTCCTATAAGGTTGAGAGAGTTCAGGCTGTTCAGCATGGAGAAGAGAAGGCTCTGGGGAGAACTTATTGCTGCCTTTCAGTACTTAAAGGGAGCTTATGAGAAAGATGGAGACAGACTTTTTAACAGGGCCTGTTGCAATGGGACAAGGGGTAATGGTTTTAAACTAAAAGAGGGTAGTTTCAGACTAGATATAAGGCAGAAATTTTGTACAATTAAGGTGGTGAAACACTGGAACAGGTTGGAAGGGGCTCAGAGGAACCTGATCTAACTGAAGATGTCCCTGGTCATTGCAGGGGGATCGTACTAGATGACCTTTAAAGGTCCCTTTCAACCCAAACTATTCTATGAGACCATGATTCTATGATTGATATCAGATGGTACATGTATCATATGCCATGAAAACTGACTCTCTGGGTTCATCAAAGAGAAAGGCAGCAGAAGCAGCTGCTCATGGACTGCAGATGGCACTGGGGAAGCACAGGGCTGGGATCAAACACCCAGAGAATGGGAAGATACAATGCTTACGGGTTTGGCTTTCATTACAGGTCCAGCCCTGGGCAAGGCTGACATGCACTGGTAAGTGTTAAAAGAACTTGCATTAGTATGGTGACCTGTAGGCAGTCCAGGAGACTCCTTGAGTGCATTGAGGATAATCTCTTAAGCCAGGTAATATGCAGCCCTACCAGAGGGGATGTGATAGTGGACTGGATGGTCACCAATGCAAGTGAGCTAATTGGTGATGTCAAGACTGGAGGCAGCCTGGACTGCAGTGATCATGCACTGGTGGAGTTCACAGTCCTGACGGATATGGGTCAGGCAAAGAGTCAAGTCAGGACCCTGAATTTTAGGAAAGCAAAATTCTAGACTTCAAGGAGTTAGTTAGTAGGATCCCCTGGGAAACTGCCCTCAGGGACAAGGGAGAAGAACAGAGCTGGGAGATCTATAAGGATGGTTTCCAAAGAGTGCAAGAGCTCTCAATCAATCCCCAAGTGTAAGAAATCAGGAAAGGAAGGCAAGATTCTGGCATGACTGAGTAGAGACCTGCTGGTCAAACTAAAGGGCAAGAAGAAAATGCACAGGCAGTGGAAGCAGGAAAAGGTATTCTGGAAAAAGTATAGGGACACTGTCCAGTTGTGTAGGGATGGGGTTAGGAAGGCCAACGTGCAGCTGGAATTAAATTTTGCAAAGGATGCAAAGAATAATAAGAAAGGCTTCTACAGGTATGTCAGCCAGAAAAGGGAGGTCAAAGAAAGTGTACTCCTCCTGATGAGCAAGACTGGCAAACTAGTAACAACGGAAAAGGAGAAGGTTGAGGTACTCAACAACTTTTTCGCTTTGGTCTTCACTGGCGACCTCTCTTCCCACACCTCTCAAGTGGATGGACCACAAGACAAGGAGTAGGGGAGCAAAGTCCCTCCTGCTGTAAGAGAAGACCAGGTTCATGACCACCTGAGGAACCTGAACATTCAGAATTCTATGGGACCTGATGAGCTGCGTCCCAGAGTCCTGGGGGAATTGGCTGATGTAATTGCCAAGCCACTTTCCGGATATGGGTCAGGCAAAGAGTCAAGTCAGGACCCTGAATTTTAGGAAAGCAAAATTCTAGACTTCAAGGAGTTAGTTAGTAGGATCCCCTGGGAAACTGCCCTCAGGGACAAGGGAGAAGAACAGAGCTGGGAGATCTATAAGGATGGTTTCCAAAGAGTGCAAGAGCTCTCAATCAATCCCCAAGTGTAAGAAATCAGGAAAGGAAGGCAAGATTCTGGCATGACTGAGTAGAGACCTGCTGGTCAAACTAAAGGGCAAGAAGAAAATGCACAGGCAGTGGAAGCAGGAAAAGGTATTCTGGAAAAAGTATAGGGACACTGTCCAGTTGTGTAGGGATGGGGTTAGGAAGGCCAACGTGCAGCTGGAATTAAATTTTGCAAAGGATGCAAAGAATAATAAGAAAGGCTTCTACAGGTATGTCAGCCAGAAAAGGGAGGTCAAAGAAAGTGTACTCCTCCTGATGAGCAAGACTGGCAAACTAGTAACAACGGAAAAGGAGAAGGTTGAGGTACTCAACAACTTTTTCGCTTTGGTCTTCACTGGCGACCTCTCTTCCCACACCTCTCAAGTGGATGGACCACAAGACAAGGAGTAGGGGAGCAAAGTCCCTCCTGCTGTAAGAGAAGACCAGGTTCATGACCACCTGAGGAACCTGAACATTCAGAATTCTATGGGACCTGATGAGCTGCGTCCCAGAGTCCTGGGGGAATTGGCTGATGTAATTGCCAAGCCACTTTCCATGATATTTGAAAAGTTATGGCAGCCATGTGAAGTCCCCAGTGACTGGAAAAAAGGAGATACTGCATCCATTTTTAAAAGGGGTAGAAATGAGGACCCTGGGAACTACTGACCTGCCAGCCTCACCTTTATGCCTGGAAAGATCATAGAAGAGATCCTCCTAGAAGCTATGCTAAGGCACATGGAGAACAGGGAGATGATTTGAGACAGCCAGCATGGCTTTATCAAGGGCAAATCATGCCTAGCCAACCTAGCGGCCTTCTGTGATGGAATGACTACATCAATGAACAAGGGAAGAGCCACAAAAGTCATCTATCTGGACTTCTGTAAGGCCTTTGACATGGTCCTCCATAACATCCTTCTCTCTAAATCGGATTTGATAAATGGACCGTTGGGTGCATGAGGAATTGGTTGGATGGTCACATTCAAAGGGTAGTGGTCAACGGCTCAATGTCCAGATGGAGATCAATAATGAAAAGTGTCCCTCAGTGTTGACAATTGCACAAGTACTGTTTATTATCTTCATCAATGGCATAGAGAGTGGGATTGAGTAGACCCTCAGAAAGTTTGCGGATGACACTAAGCTGAGTGGTATATCACAATAAGTGTGGCCAGCAGGTCAAGGGAGGTGATTCTGTCCCTCTACTCCGTTCTGGTGAGTCCCCAATCATGCCTAGCCAACCTAGCGGCCTTCTGTGATGGAATGACTACATCAATGAACAAGGGAAGAGCCACAAAAGTCATCTATCTGGACTTCTGTAAGGCCTTTGACATGGTCCTCCATAACATCCTTCTCTCTAAATCGGATTTGATAAATGGACCGTTGGGTGCATGAGGAATTGGTTGGATGGTCACATTCAAAGGGTAGTGGTCAACGGCTCAATGTCCAGATGGAGATCAATAATGAAAAGTGTCCCTCAGTGTTGACAATTGCACAAGTACTGTTTATTATCTTCATCAATGGCATAGAGAGTGGGATTGAGTAGACCCTCAGAAAGTTTGCGGATGACACTAAGCTGAGTGGTATATCACAATAAGTGTGGCCAGCAGGTCAAGGGAGGTGATTCTGTCCCTCTACTCCGTTCTGGTGAGTCCCCACATGGAGTACTGCGTCCAGTTCTGGGGCCCTCAGCACAAGAAAGACAGTGACCTGTTGGAGCAGGTTCAGAGGAGGGCTACAAAAATGGTCAGAGGGATGGAGCACCTCTCCTATAAGGTTGAGAGAGTTCAGGCTGTTCAGCATGGAGAAGAGAAGGCTCTGATAATGAAAAGTGTCCCTCAGTGTTGACAATTGCACAAGTACTGTTTATTATCTTCATCAATGGCATAGAGAGTGGGATTGAGTAGACCCTCAGAAAGTTTGCGGATGACACTAAGCTGAGTGGTATATCACAATAAGTGTGGCCAGCAGGTCAAGGGAGGTGATTCTGTCCCTCTACTCCGTTCTGGTGAGTCCCCACATGGAGTACTGCGTCCAGTTCTGGGGCCCTCAGCACAAGAAAGACAGTGACCTGTTGGAGCAGGTTCAGAGGAGGGCTACAAAAATGGTCAGAGGGATGGAGCACCTCTCCTATAAGGTTGAGAGAGTTCAGGCTGTTCAGCATGGAGAAGAGAAGGCTCTGGGGAGAACTTATTGCTGCCTTTCAGTACTTAAAGGGAGCTTATGAGAAAGATGGAGACAGACTTTTTAACAGGGCCTGTTGCAATGAGAGTGGGATTGAGTAGACCCTCAGAAAGTTTGCGGATGACACTAAGCTGAGTGGTATATCACAATAAGTGTGGCCAGCAGGTCAAGGGAGGTGATTCTGTCCCTCTACTCCGTTCTGGTGAGTCCCCACATGGAGTACTGCGTCCAGTTCTGGGGCCCTCAGCACAAGAAAGACAGTGACCTGTTGGAGCAGGTTCAGAGGAGGGCTACAAAAATGGTCAGAGGGATGGAGCACCTCTCCTATAAGGTTGAGAGAGTTCAGGCTGTTCAGCATGGAGAAGAGAAGGCTCTGGGGAGAACTTATTGCTGCCTTTCAGTACTTAAAGGGAGCTTATGAGAAAGATGGAGACAGACTTTTTAACAGGGCCTGTTGCAATGGGACAAGGGGTAATGGTTTTAAACTAAAAGAGGGTAGTTTCAGACTAGATATAAGGCAGAAATTTTGTACAATTAAGGTGGTGAAACACTGGAACAGGTTGGAAGGGGCTCAGAGGAACCTGATCTAACTGAAGATGTCCCTGGTCATTGCAGGGGGATCGAACTAGATGACCTTTAAAGGTCCCTTTCAACCCAAACTATTCTATGAGACCATGATTCTATGATTGATATCAGATGGTACATGTATCATATGCCATGAAAACTGACTCTCTGGGTTCATCAAAGAGAAAGGCAGCAGAAGCAGCTGCTCATGGACTGCAGATGGCACTGGGGAAGCACAGGGCTGGGATCAAACACCCAGAGAATGGGAAGATACAATGCTTACGGGTTTGGCTTTCATTACAGGTCCAGCCCTGGGCAAGGCTGACATGCACTGGTAAGTGTTAAAAGAACTTGCATCATGTTATACTAAGCGTACATGCTGTCACGGCCGTGCAGCAGTTGGAAGTGAAAGTGAGAAACTAATAAATCCAAGTGTACCTGCTCCGTGTCTGCACAGACAAACTCCCCTTCGGGGCCCTACCAACACACCTTAACTTTAATAACCCTGCGATGTTCACAGAGCAGAGGCTTCCAGCTGTGGCAGTGACTTTCTACCATGCTAGAAAACTCCTAGCTATATGTTAAACTCCGTTAAGGCTCGAGTTGGAAGGGTTTTCTCAGGACAGATGTTAACTATCCTTTTCCAGTCCCAGGTCAAGGGAAGAATTAGCCAAGTACCCCCAGGGACTTGTGAGCCCTGGGGTGTGCTGCCTGCAAAGACCTGCCTGGACTTTCAGGACCAGTATTTGCCACCCTGTAACATTCCTGGATGCACAGGAACTCTTCCTTGAGAGATGGAGAGGGCATGAGTGAGAAAAATGCAGCCAAAGGCATCACTACCTTTGGGATTTTCTAAAAAACTCATGCAATGTCAGCAGTTAAAGCCAGAAAGTGATCTCTGAAAGCTTTGCTCATTTATTACCCAAATCAGTAACATCTTTTCTAAGGAGGAAATAAATCACTGTTAGTTTTCTTCTTTCCCATTGTAGAACAAAGGGCTGTTGAGGAGAATTTGTGTGGGGGCTGGTGAACTTCCTTGACAAAGATACAAGGCTGACTTTAATGTATTGCTATTACAAGCGGTGAGGAATGAAAGGTGTTATGTTGAGGACATTTATTAAAGAACACTGAACCCTAAAACCTAATTTAAAGCTGGTAAATCTGATCTTTGGTTCTACGACACATGTATGAAATGGGGGAAGTCTATCGGCTGCATGACAGCTGCTGTGACTTCTCTGTGTGAGTTACTTCCCCACCACCACCAAAGCGCTTTGCTCCAGGAAAAGCACCAACTGGGCAGCAGGAAATAAAAGACAAGCATTATCTGCCCAGACCTAATTGCTTGTAGGTCAATTCTTTATTGTCAATTACACGACAAGAGATGTTAATATACAGTAATCTCACACCCTACGATAACATCTAGACCAGAAGACAAAATTAGCCTGCACCTACACTGCAGCAGTCTCCTGCATGGTTTAACTGCTGCAATAGTGCTGGGAAGGACGTGATGGGAGTGGGGAAAGGAGGAGGCACTTCTGATTTGATGAAGCATCACAAATCTGGATTTGTTTTCCTTTTTGGCTAAAACTATTTCCATGTTCAGTTTTTAAAGAAAACTTTATTTTGTCTGCAGTCACTTTTCACCAGAGTCTCAAGCTAGGTAAAAAGCTACTGGAAAATGTTTTGAAGGAAGACCTTGACCAGTCTTACAGAGAGTCCATCAAATCAAGTCCTTAGATTTGATAGCTGCAACAACAAAATTTTCATTTGGAAAATCTTATTGTATCTTCCAGATGAAACCAGTACAGAAGAGGGAGTTAACCTCTACCCATATAACCTATGTGTCCCACAAAACACTGATACTTATTTTTAAAATAACTATCTACCTGTGCCAAATATGCTCTCTAATCACAGGACTTCCAAGAGTATTTGCACATTTTTTCCTTTTGCAAATGTCAAGATCACTAAGAGATTAAATGTAACATTTTATAATTACATCACTTTTGACTCTCAGCAGTTCATACAAAACCTCTTACACCACAGGAATTTTACTTTTCTTTTTTTTTGCCAGATTGTGAGATCAAACACAGCCAAACCAATTATCTACAATTCTCAAATGACAAACATGCAAACAAAAATATTTGCAGCAAAGCAAGGAAAGTGCCAAATTTCTTTGTAATGCAACAGAAAAACAAGGGTTGCAGTACTTTTAAGTGCTGTGATTAAAAGTTATAACTCTCAATGGGACAATACGTCAGATGTTACTGCGAAGTCAGCTCTGCTGAATGAAGCTGAACCATATTCGACCTTTGATTTTGCAGCAATGTATGTCCTTATGTCACTACTTGTGACTATTGCAGCACAAAGCCAGTGTACCATGTGCTCTATTTGTCCTTCGGTTGCTTCGTAAAGCAGCGAGAACAGCCCCAGGAAGGCACAGCCACGCCGTAAGTGTCATGGAAGAGTTGAGAGAAGCTCCTGAGCTTTCTCTTGGGAATACGCTTGCAGGACCAGCAGCAGGAGAAGAGTGGTCCCCTAAGGAGGCAGGTGGACAACGAAGCAGCCTCAAGTGATGAACCTGAGTTGCAATGATGACACATCATCACAAGTTGATATGGCTTCATGATTGCGATGAAAGATCCATCCGTAATCAACTTGGGTGTATGGAAATCTCCAACATCAATGCAATTCTCTGGCTGCTCTAAACTGAGTACTGCTGATCTGAAGAGTGCAGTAGATAGTTACGCAGAAACATCATTTATAACCTCATAGTCCAATTACACAATCACATTGCTATGTAAAGAGGGTCTCCACAGGGGGCTCAGTGGGCACACTTGATAATCCCCTCATACATGCAATATAAGGATCTGAACTGCCGATATGCAGTGAAGCTTGAAATGTGAAAACAGCATATAGAAAGTTCAATATGCAATTAACCATAGAAGCAACGCTGCCTCAGTTTTTAGGAGCATTTACAATATGATGCTTGAGCTGACTTTTTTTCCTTTTATGGAGCCTGAGCTGATTTTTTTTCCTTTTATGGAAAAGACAGCAACTGATGTCTCTCAGAGGAACAGAACAAACGCAAGTATACTTAAGTCACAGACATGTGACAAAAACCGTAAGTGGGAAACAAATGACCAAGATGGTCAAGATTTTCAAAAATTGTCTATAATTTTGAAGATATTTGGGATATTTGGGGTAGTCAAGTTATAATAGAGGCCTGTTTTTCAGAATACACTGAGTAGCCTTCGTCTGACAGGATTGTCACTGTGTGGTATCTCAAGTCGGGCACCCAGGAACCATGACATCTTCAATGATAGCAGTTTTGGATGCCAGTCACCAGAAGGATGAAGTGCTCAGAGGCAACACTCTGTGCTAATGCTGGACACAGTCTGCTCTTCTGCCCATTACTGTGAGACCCGAGTGCAGCCTGAGATTACTCAGATTCATTTTAAGTGGGGGCATATTGTATTAAAAGAAAGGCCTTTCAGGATTGTTCCATTTGTTTGTTAGCAAAAGAATGATGACCTGTGTGGGAAAGGACAGTTAAAACCCTTCCCTCACTGTGTTTTGCATCACTTCTAAAGCTGTGGAAAATATGTGCATGCAGGATAGAGAAAATCAAAAAGGTGAGAGTACCTCAGGATGAGAGAAATTTGTGGGAATGCTTCTGTCTTTGAGTCCTGATAGAAAGACTGACAGCTTGAAACTTTGCGAGATAATCCAGATTAATCCCTGTTCATCTTCTCTTCCTTTTCTTCCCTTCCCTTACCTCTCTCAACCTGCCACCTCCTCTCTGGCATAGCTCATCTCAAATTCATCCTTTACTTCAAATTCTCACACATGCAAGTTTATTTCACTCTTCTGAATGGAAGCAAACAAATTTTATTTTCATGGCTCACTCTCCCAATGCCTTCTGCATGGTCTGATACATTAATTCAGATTATCATTCTGTGCACTTTTTGCATTAATTCTCAACTGACTGACCCTCTTCATCTGTAATTATTACCATGAAGGTTTTGAATATCATTAAACTCTTCTCACCGACTGCATTAACTTTAAAAGGTAATTTGATTAATTCTGCAAGCCAGTGGTAGATGGAGATTTAACGCCTCATGGAATTTCTGCATTATCAGTATTTTGCAGCAACTAGATCTGAAAGATAAACAAAATCCTTGGAGACCAGATGAAAAAGGTTGGTTGTTTTGTGAAAGATTTTAAGTAATTTCGTTAAGCTTTAAAAACAGTGTTCTAAATTGTTTTTCCCAGAATTACAAACAGATCATTCCTCTGCATTCCCCTGCAGTACTGATTTAATAACTTTTCATTTCTGTGAAATGCATATATTTCCAGAGCTCAGCCAAAGGTTCTTCACTTGGGAAAACACAATGACTGTGAGGCAGCAAAAGTTATCAACTGATAAATTGTAGAACAATATAGCCTGCCAAAATAGTCAACATGTAAAGACTTCACCTAACTTCAAAACTTCTTGGAGACCAAAGAGGCATGCTAATGCAGTCTTCAGTGACTGGTGTCATCTATAGCTGATGCTAGCATGTTTACATAAAAGTGCTGGAAGATGGTAATGGTGTAAAAGACGGTGCATAGTCTTACTGAGCAGCAATGTGTTGCATTAATGACCCCGTGTAAGGAATTGCAGACAAAAATTCTCTAGCAGAGATTTCCAATGTCTCGTCTGCAGGCATGTCTGATGGCTGTACTGGCAACCAGCTCTATTCTGTGTGTATTACTTCAAGGGTAGCAGAAAGCAATATTCATTAAAATTTCATAAATGTTAATAAAGGCTCAAATTACAGATTAGAGCAGGGAATTAGGGCTACATGCTTCTTTGCATGCTGTATATTGAAGGGCAGTGCAAACAGAAATGCCCCAAGGAACAGGCATTAAAGGAGAGGCAGCATCTGTAGAAACCATCCTTCTGACCCATGCTCACACCCATTACCACACATCAGCTCCAAAGACAAACTGCTAAGCCAGTGAGGCAGAGCTGCTGGAGAAAGGAAAAGTTGAAGGGATGGCTGCTCCACAGGGAAGTGCAAATTTATCCCAATTTCCATTGTATAGGAGAGAAAAACCCATTCGCTACTGTGACAGATGCTAATGAGGAGACTTACAAATAGGGTGTGCTGCTGCCGGGCAGTGCCAGTGGCCAGTGCAGGAGCAGAAGTATCTGGTCAGCCCCCAGGAAAAATCTCCTTAAGTGTGCATGTGTAGAAGGGTTTCTGCAAGGGCTGGAAGGTGCTCCCTTGCCATGCTCCCATCCCTCTGCCATCACTCTTTCTTATAGCAGGGTGGCACAGAGCAGGCTGTTGAATGGCTGCAGATCTTTCTCGGCACGGAGCTGCTTTCAGAGGCAATGGGGCTTTTTGACTCTAGAGAATCCTGCAGAATTTGAGTTCGTTTCTTAAGGCTGTAGATCTTGCAGGTGCAAATATACTCTTCAGTATGTCATGTGGCTATAACAAGCACATGGCCAGCAGGCTGGAAGACAACTCTCTGAGGAGCTTGCTGTTGTCATATTTATGTCATATGAAGTCTCTAGCTACTAACTGTAATGACATCTAATTAAGGAGAGTCAAGAAACAATACTTAAAGATAAGTCAATACAAGTAAACCAAACTGCTGGGGCTTGGGTACATGCACTGGCCTGTCATTGTCCATCATTTTTCACTGTTACTTCGATTTCTGGCGTGGTTTTGGCATGACCATCTGTTTTTCTCCCACACAATGCTTAGGAACGGCTCAGGGCTTAGCATGCCAATGCCAGTTCAAGTAGGTTGTTGGATGTAGTCTGGTAGATTAGCTATATGTTTGGGAGCCATGTCCAGCCAGTTGGCCATATGGCCACAGAATGGTCGTTGGCTCATTTTAGTTACCATGACAGATCCAATGATTTGAGGATGCGAAAAAGAGAAAAGGTGGACACATTTGAAAGGACAAAATCAGAAAGATCTTCCCAGTCTCTGTTTCATGATTTTTCAGTCTGGTATCTCATATGGATTAGATCTCTGGAAGAACACCACCGCTTTTCTTCTTCCCCCAACTTGCTCCTTTGGCCTAGCAGAACTTGTGGTTTTGCCAGTAAATTTCAGTATACCTCATGGAATTAAAGTCCTAGGAAAGAACTACTGGGCACTCTAAATACACATCTGTAGTTTCATTTGAATTACACACTGAAGACCCTAACTAGGACTGCAGAGAAAACATGAGAAAAACAAAAGATACAGAGAAATTGAGTGTTTTTTCTGAGGTCTAGTAATAAGTACAGAAAAGGACCATGATCCTATCAAGTGCAGTGGTACTATTAAACACACAAGACACTGAGTTTTCAGAGGGCTGTAGCTGGGGGCTGATCTCTCTTTCTCTCCATACCAGAGACCTGATAAAAAAACCCACCTTTTTCCTTGGGGTTTGGTTGCTTAGGCTCAGAGCCAAGATAGAGAGGCTGCAGGTGTCCAGTCTGAAAGACAGCTGCGGGAAACCTTAGCATGGATGCATCTGCTTTGCTCAGGAGCCACATTTAAGCTGAGGCTCCCACTCCTGGTCTCTGTCCGAGCTACACTGCAGGACAGCCTGTGCCCTGTCTCCCAGCTAGGCTGGGTACAACAGTGGGAACACTCCTGTGCTGCTGAGACTGGTGACAATGGGAACCTGAAGGGCATGAAAAATGTGCACAGGGAATGCATTTTTGCTGTTTCTAGTAACCCAACAACTATGAAGAATACAGTGAAATTGTCAAGCAGTAGGTTTATAGCAAATAAAAGGAATGATTTTTTCCCCTACAAAATAAGTAATTGAACTGTGAATGCAACACTGCAGAATGCTGTAAAAAATAAATATATGAATTAGAAAAGGGGCTAGACAAATCAATTTACAGAGGAAAAATTCATACTCGTATTCCAGGCAGGTGGAATAGATGATCATTGTAGGTCTGTTCCAACTGCACTATTCTATTCTATTCTATTCTATTCTATTCTATTCTATTCTATTCTATTCTATTCATTTTTTATAAGTTTTTTTGGAGGGGGAAGTCAGGCCAAAATCTGGTTGTCGTCTTTATGCTGAACAATTATTCAGTAATAACAGGGATTCATGAATACAATTTATCACTTTAGCTTTTTGGGATAATAATTTTTTCCTCTAAAACTAACATGTTTGTGTATGGTAATTGTCTGCTCTGAGGTTTGTCCAAGAAAAAGTGCTGTGGGAGCAAGTGCTGGTCACCTGCTGGAGCAGAAGATAGCAGGGTTGATTAAATGCTGGAATGCTTGCCCTGTTGGTCAGCAATGTGAAGGTTCCACTCCAGCAAATGGGATCCACACGAAATGTACTCACTAGCTGGCCATCAGAAATAGCTTCAACTGCACCCTCAGTTACAGTCGGTCTATGTTCAAACTACTCTTGTTTCAATCTCTACAAGTCATAGAGTCATATCTGCTAATAAGCCCTATTGTTACATCAATACAGAGAAACTGATCTACAGAAGTAAGTCAGGATTTCTCACTGGTCAGCCTGGCTTTGTTCTCAGCTCAGGAGAAGACAGTATACTTTTTTTTTACCCTATTCCAAAAAAAAGCCTGCCTGCTTCAAACTGTGCTCTTCAAACGGTCACTTAAATATATAGACATGTCAGTTGCCATAAAGCAGTGTATTAAAATGCATAATCCTACTTCATTTATTGCGGGTAGCTCACTACCTAAGCTACATGGTGTTATTTCTGCTTCCTGACTGGACCAGTTTAAATAGTGAAATAACAGATAATGGACAAAAAACTTCAGAGAAAAATTTTTGGATAGATAACACTGCTTTGATAAAATATTTTTCTATTATTAATATGTTTTAGGTCATTAATTTTCTGTGTCAATGCAGTGAAATGGACCTAGGTTTTTTCCAGCCCCACATTTCTATTATTCTGCAACATATTCCTGTATCAATCAAGTCTTGGAAATAGCAATATGTCAGACATTTACAGACAAAAATATCTACAGCAAATTTGCACAAATAGAACATCATTATCTTAATTAAACTTCAGTGTTGTCTGTAATTCCTAATTTTTAAAAATGTACACACTGTGAGCTATGTAGTGTTTCTACTGGATATATAGTTTATACAGAAACATGGTGTTCTGAAGTTCTCCTGAAAAACTCTGTATGATATTTGTAAAATCTGATTTATCAATAAATATATTAATGAGAGGAAACAATAAGCTCTTATTTCCACTGCCAATCATTCTTTTTTGGCCATCCTGCCATCACAGGGCTGGTGGGACCCACAAGAACCCACCTTACCCCTACTGCCCTCTCAAAGCATATGCCTCCTGTCTTATATTCACCACTTCATCTCTTTCCTTCCCAGCAAATCAGAGCAGAGACTTTCCCATTCACCTGTTATTACTTTCTGCATTTCTAAATCCCTTACTACTCACTGGGTTACTTCAATGCACATCACATAAACTAACCATGCATCAGTTTCCCCCCAGTCACCATTCAGTGTGGGTTACAAAAGGCAGTTTATAATTCTCTCCACAGCCTTGGCATCAGCTCGCTGGCAATGAATCCTTCCCTTAAAATCTCATTGAGTATTATTATTTTTAATGTTGTACTGTGAGTTATGGGTGTTGCAATACCGTATTTATACAACTTTAAAACATTGGAATGTAGAATTCACAACAGATGGCTTCCATTACAAAAGTAATGGAAGATAAATGAGCAAGAACTGATTTTAATATTATGTGTTGAATATCCGTATGAGAAGGACTGGGCAATGGTAATATCACACAACCCACAACATTTTTTAATGTGTTTTGTGACCACTTTGCAGACAACACCAAAATCCAAGCTAACATATACTTCAGCGATACAAAATTGCCACTAAAAATTCCTTTCAAAAATTTGCGTCCAGATGGGAGAGGAAACTAAACCAGGTTTCTGAGGTACAATCCTCTCCCGAGTCTCCCCTAAAGCGGGAGCAATTTCGTCTAAAGTATCTAGGAGTTTTTAAGTGGGTTTGGATAGAAAGAAGACACATGTAACTAACTGCTGAGAGAGCCAGAGCAGGAAAATGAGCAAAATGTTGGTAATGAAGTGTTTATGCAGCAAACACATTGTGCCATGAAACAAGCACAGGTCTTAATTAGCAAAACATCTTCATCCACGACCAACACTTTAAAATCTGTGAGATTACTTACAAGTAACTGAAATATTCAGAATATGCTGTTTGTCAACATCTATTTTTCATCCTGTTGGTTTTGAAAGCTCTTGTACTGTAAGAAGCGAGTAGATATTTGTTGCACTTCACTACCAGAGTCCGTGAAAGTAAGGTATGGATACATTCCAGCATTAGGCATTGAGAAAACAAGAGCTTCAAGTCATCTTCGTAAGAGAGACCTTATCATGGGAGTCACTGGGATTGACTAGACCCCAAAATATTTTTATCCCTGACCTAATTCACACACAAACCCTATGGAAATACATGCAGCAAATTCCCTCAGATAAGGATTTGGGTGCATTATGGGATGCCTGGATTTAGACATCATCTAATGTAAAACATAAGTGGCTTCATTTACCTCTGCCAGGATGGCCGATTCTCTCCGTTTCACTCGAATGCTCATAAGCCTTCTCATCTTAACTACAGAGGGAAATTTTGATGGCCACAGACTACTCCAACAACCACCAAAATCTCTTAATCTATACCATAGTAATGCTATTAAGCTTAACCTGCCTTTTCTGAACATTAGATATATACACAAACTGGAAAAAAAACCAAGGAAAATTGAATAAAATACGATGACCAGGGATAAAGTTTGTTCCAAACATAACCGAATAGTGGAAAAAAAGGGATTGAAGGTGATGGAGAAGATGTGATGGTAGACATGTGGGTGTCACATGCTGTCACACCTATGTCTTCATATTTTGGTTGCTCTGAATGATACTTTACTAAATAGGGCACTTTATTACTCAAGAGCAAGATTTTTTTTCCCAAGAAACTTCAGAAAAGGATTGCCTTTGTTTTCGTTCTGCATCTTCTCATCTTCTGCTGTGGTTACAAGTTGTATATTGCTATTTCTTAATCTAATGGCTAAATCTAATAACCGTTGTCCCTTCATGCTTACTTAGAAGGAGGATAGCAAAGGAACAGTTCCCTGATTCCAGATCTTAGATAATGGCATTATCTAAAAATCTGTAGCTTTTTAAAGACAAATGTGTTCCACTTTGTCAGCATTTTGCCAGCTTTTTCAATGCACTGACACTAAACTTATTTTCCTTAACGAAATCTTTGCCAGGATGGAAATCAGCATTCCTAAGTAAGAAAAACACGATAGCTTGCTGAGTCTCCTGACAATAAAGGAAAGCACAAAAGTCGCATTTTTATTAGTTGTATCTTTACGATGGCATTTAAATACACAGGTGAATTCCCAGCATAGAAGTAAGCATTTATTACTAACACAATAAAATATTTACAGCATTGACAAGTCAATCAAGAACCTAGAAAATATCTAAAGCTTCAGTATCAGGGTGCTTGTAAATGAATACATAAATAAAAAAATCATGCCTTAATTTAAATGCATTCCTAATTTATATGTTTTGCAGCTTTTAAATCATTTTAAGAAGTTAATTGAAAGCACAGAATATTTTAATAATTTAAAATGGCTTCCTGATTAATTTATAGGATTTATCTCCTTTCATTTTTGCTGTAAACCTTGCACAGGTGAGCTGCTCCACAAATGAGCTTATAGGCCAGAAAACAACACAGGGAACAGCTCTTTCCTCCAGTCAGTAGATTATTTCAGATTGTTCACAAATGTTTTCTTGGCTGGTAAAGTTTGACAAAGCTAAAGATCGAATGCTACCTTGGATCAGATACGGAACACGAGCAGCTTGCGTTAAAAGTCATATAATCTTTGCTATTCTGGTGTTTTTGCAAGAGGAGCAGAATTTTAAATGTGTCCTTTTTTGAAGATGACTCAATGGGAAAATAGCTGGGTTTCGCACTCAAGCTAAAACGTCCTACAGACGTCTAGTAAGTGATAGTTGCCACTGAACATTCTTGCTGTGGGATCAACCTTTTGTTAAAATAAAGAGGGTGACTAAGGTAGCAGTTTCAGGTATCTGAGATATTTAAGCACAAAATTGGCTAAAGGAATTTATCACAACACCTTCTGAAAGTGGGACCAAACCGGAAATTCCTTAGAGACGTCTCCCACTGAGGATACTCTCAGTTGCCACTAAGGCAGCTGCAGAAACGAGGTAGGTGTTGGTGAAGTCCAGGACAATCTGTCGGAGGAAGGACCGTGTGAGAAAAGGATGCAGTTTTCATGCAGTTTTACAAGGGATTAGGCAGGGCCGTTAACAGATGAGGAAGGGGAGTAGACAGGGAATGCTGGAAGAGTGCAAGGCACTGGCTGGAGAAAGTGGCCAGACTTGCATGCTCTCCCCAAGTCCTCTTGCCACTGCAGAATTAGGAGGATGGGGTGGCATGGACCCTTTTTCTGCCTAGGATGGGATTTCTTATGTTTACCTTTTTACACTTGAGATGCCGAAGTGAAATACTAGCGAGCAGAAAAAAATAAAATCACAGCCTCACAAGAACTAATCAGAGTTAGAAACCACAGAAAACAGCCTGGATATTCAGCAATTTTATGTGGGAGAGCCCATTCACTGACAAGTTGTGAGTGCAGACAAACGGAGTAGTTGGCCTTGGTGTAAAACTGCTCCCACAGTAATCTCATACCATGTGCCACGGGGTAACTCACATAAACATTTCGTTCACTCATCAGGGACTATCAACACCTCAGTTACACGAGATAACACAGAAAAAAACACTTTTCACTGCAAGAGAAGCCACGCTGCAAAATGGCTTTCTACACCCTGAAAATCTACCTCAGGCTACCATCAGGGCAAAGGATGCCTCTGTCCCATCGGTGTCCCTTCTGCTGTCCACCCACACTCAAGCCTGGTGCAGGGGCACTAAAAACATCTTCTGGGATGCTCGACACGGCTGGAGGGGAGCGCAGCCTGCCTGACCTGCATGCGCCTTCCTCTCTGAACCAGGGAGTGGGAAAGGCATAAAAGCTGTGCTGAATCCATCCTGCCCCAGCCACTCAGCCCACACCAGCTTGACAGCACAGGCCAGGGATGCCGCTTTGGCCCTGGGACATGTCGTCCCCTGAACCCTGCCTGGGCTCTGCCTGGAGAGCTTCATTGCCAGTGGCTGGAAAGCGGGCAGGGAATTGCACGGTGGTACCCAGCTCACCTTCACCAGGCACAGACTAGTGCTAGTGCCCAGTTGCCCCCTTGCTTATTAAGTCTTCTCCTCTTGCTCCATGCAGGTTGTCCTCAAAAAATGCTGGAAAACCTCCTGGAAGAGGGTGTCAATGCCACTCTTGAAGGACAATGTCTTTCCTGCTTCTGTTGTCCACCATGGCTTTGGCTGCCTTCTCAGTATAGCGGAGACCAGCTTGGTCTGCAGCGCAGTAAGGGCAGACTTTATCTTTTAATGTAAAAATAATATTAGGAGTATATATGTGCTGAGGAGACAGCGCTGTCAACACTATAAATCATGCATGGGATCTTCACTGGGAATGGCACTTTGATGGGGTTTAAATATTTCTTTATACTCTGAATATTACCTATTCAGAAAGACTGACCGTTATCTGAATTTTCTTCCTGACTGATCTTCTGAACAGCTTCCACTAATATTCTAAAGCAGCCCAGATAGCACCCAAGCATTTTGAAGGCTTTTAAAAGCAACATGCCCTGTTCCCAGGGGAAAGCACCATGAGAGAGTGGTGCTGGGCTGAGGAAAGACTCACACCAGCTCAGGAGAGGTCAACCCACAGATTTCCTGACGGCAAAGCAACAGGTTTGTGTATTCAGCTGCTAATAGAAAAAGCTGGATGGATCCTTCCGGCAACCTCAAAGCCCACCCCCTCCAGCAAGCACTGGGACTGGAGGTTAGTCAGCTGCAGGGACCAAAAATCTCCAGCTTAAGGGAGAATGAGACAGCTGGTTGGATCCAGTGACATTTGGTTTCTTGCTGCTTTAGATGCAAGACAGCTGGAGACAGGTGGTGGAGCTCGTTGTGGTGTGAGGCTGTTGCACCCAGGACCACATCATCTCTTTGCACAGGGAGAGGAGCCCGGGTCTGCTCCACCGCCCCAGGAGCTACCAGGCAGGCAGGCTGCAAGACAGCCTGTGGGGACGTGCAATTATACTCCCTGAGACAAAGCTGAAGAAGTGATAACGAAAGAAGCTTGTGGCTTTTCAACTGTCTTTGAGGGATAAAAGCCAAGAACCATCATTTTTTTCTGCTTAGAGTGCCTGTGTTCAGAAGAATAATGCTGCAATCTTTCTTTGCTTTCAGCTCTGAGCTAATTATCCCCTCTCCTCTCCTCTTTGTAAGGGTGCCTTTGCCATGTATTTCATTAAAAAATGAGTTGGGAGTAGTTCCTGCTGCGTTGCCTGGGAGTTCATCACCATATCTCTGGGAATCCCACAGAAAAGGAAACTTCAGGGGAACTGAAATTGTCCTGAGATTTCTGCACGTGAGACTGATACCAAAACGTCACTGCTGAGTGAAGACCCTCCTGCCTGGCAGACGTGAAGGGTGATAGATTAAAGCACTTGTAATCAGAAGACACAACTAAAGTTAGAGAACATGGTTAGGAAGTTAATTTGGTGCACACATCATCAACCTGTTATCTACAGCATGAAAGTGCAGAGAGCAAGGTCCTTTGAGGAGAGGTTTTGCTCCAGCCAGAAGGTGTGAAGGCAGGATGGCTGCAAAACCTTCTCTGTGCAGCTCCAAGAGGGGATTGCAGATGGACAGGACTGAACAGGACTGCAGAGCATGAAAGTCAACACATTTTGAGGGCGTTGATATCAGTCGTGCCCAGGGCTACACTCATGCTCTGCATTTTTCCCACTGGTATGAGATCACCTTTTAACTTCAGCTGAGAATTAAGCTGGTGAATCCTGTCTCTGATTCCAAGGCAGAGTCCTTGGCAAGGACTCATCTCAGCCAAGACACGTCCGGAGCAGCTCAGGACCAGCCAGAGAGAGACAATTATTATTATTTGGCCCACTTCTCTCTATGGATTAAAGGGAGTAGGTGATTTAGACAACTACATCCAGTTCGGATGTCTTAAAAAATCTAACTTGACAGCAGTGAGGCATTTGATGAACTATATTATCTCACAGCTTTTTGTACCCCTCTGAATACATTCATCCGTTGTCTTGTCTTGTATTATACCCGGCGGCCTTTATGCTCCGTGTTTGTGCAGTATCCGGTCCTGCCGTGTGATTAGGGCTTCTCTGAACAACAGAAAAGCCAATAAATAATAACAGGCTGTGGTAGAAACACAGCGTTTTACCAGGGTAGAAATTACTGATCACTGGGAGCATCTTTTTAGGTACGTTACAAAGCTGAGCTCTCTGCAGGCTGTGGGTGAACCTATATTAAGTATAAACCTCCCTGTTGCTGACTTTTGTCCTCCCAAGAAGTACAGCATGATTAATTCTTTGCAGATAGCTCAGAGGCCTTAAAAACACCTTTCAAAAGCTCCAAGGGATAGGACAGCAAGAGGCATGTTCATCCTTGCCAGGTACAAAGGGGACAGATTTCACTGTTGAAGCACGTCCATGGGGCTTTCTTCACCACTGCCACTGCTGGGAACCCTCCTGTCTGGGCTGGACGGCAGCAAGAGAGCAAAGCAGACCTCTGGAGAGTGCAGGAGGATTGTGATGTTTCTCATTACAGCTCTAATTTCTGTCTGAGCACTTAGGAGTCCCAGGCCAGCCTAGAGCTTTTCTCGTGATTTAAGACGCTGTAATATACTTGTCATCCTTCGGGCTTAAATGCATCTCTGAAGTTATGCAACTGATCTTTACACTTCTAAAGTCAACTGGGAGCTAAAATCTTACAAAGTATGCTATATCCATTTGTACTAAAGAGAAATTATGTACGCTTCCAAGTCCACTTTTTGTTAGTGCAGAATATATCAGTTGGCCATATCTGTATTATTCATTTTTTCTAGACAAATAAACTTCATTTTTTTTACTTCTCAGAATCTACCACTCTTTCTTCTGTACTAACTCAGAAGCAGCTACTAAGCTGGATGTTACCAGAAAGCTGAACATTATTTGAGCCTCAGAACAACCCTGTAAAGTGCTTTATTCTTGGAAAAATGCTTCAATTTTGAAGTCTGTGGTCAGAGGTGAAGTCTGACCACAGTAAAATATAAAGTAAAAGGAAAAGTGAAAAAGAGGGTTCTGGGAAGGGAGAATATCTTAAACTACAAGCATAAATCACAGGAGTGAGTGAATAGATGGAAAAAAACCCTACCAAAAGCCTTGAAAAGGACAATGTTTTGCTTCCATTTCCACCCCGCACAAATCAATTTATTGCAGCTGGGTTGTTCAAGTGTTAGATTTGCCCTGGAATATTTCTGACCCCGCTGGACTGCCAATTTCACTGTCTTTTTGTCACACTCCTGCAGCAAACACATATACAGAGATTTCATATTGCAGAAATACCAGAAAAACCTTAAAAAACAAGATAAAAGAATAATTGTAAGGCCTGGGCTTCTTTCACCTAGCCCTTAACTTCAACTGCACACTCTAGTATAAATACCATCACTATTTGAGGAGCACCACCTTGCCTGTTTTTCTTTCTCATGCTCCCTGCCAGTTCACTCTTTCCCAGCTCTTGCCTTTAATGTTAACTCAACTTTTTGCCTCCCCATGGCAGCAAGTGCCCAGCAGGTATGTGCAGTGGGGTATGACCCTGCTGGGTGGCTTAAGTACTGCTGTTGTGCAGTGCCATAGTCATTGCTGAAGATAAAAAGCTACCCGTCTCTAGTTCTGCTTCAGCTGTTGGGATGCTTTGTCTACATAGAAAATTTACCTGCAAAGTTACAGGTTTTCATATTTCTCCTGGAGAGGCAGCCCAGGCTGTTTCTAGGCAGTAATGTTACAGCTGATGGAGTGGCTATAGGAAACAGACAGAAACTCTCTGCAAGGATCAAATGGTCCCCAAAGCCTGAATACCATTTCATTAGGGGCACTCAGCAAGATGGAAATCAAGAGGAAAGTTTCATCTAAGTCTCATTGTAATTCAGTGATATGGAACTTAAATGTGCCTACAAAATTGACTTTGCACCTTTGCCTTTGCAAGGTCCTTCTTCAATTTACCCAGTTCCCTTTATTTTCTTAACATTTTCCATTTGCTGCTATGTCCTTTTTTCACCCTTTCATTTTCTTCCTGACTCCTGTGTACTTCTCCTCACAGTCCCACAGGAACTTAGGTTTCTACTCACTTAGAAGAAATATAAATTTCAGACTGGTTTTGATGGGATAAATTCTGGATTGATTGAGACCTGTGGAAAACCTCATAAAAGCAGAAAGGTTTCTAAAAAAATAGAGGGAACAGGTACCAGCCATGATCCGCTGCCCTGTGAGCACAGATTATATCTGCCAGGAGGAGAATAAACCTCTTGCACAGAGTTGCTTCTGCTCGTTAAATTGGATCTGAATTCAGAGCAATTCTTTGTACAGATACTTAATATAACAAAGTCCCCTCAAAGAAGTTGGCAAAGGACAAGACCATTCCATGGAAATTTGACAGCAGTATCTGATACAATGGATCAAAAATTGGTTTCTCCATAAATGTGGTGCTGAACTTGAGGGAAAGTAACATTGCCTTTCCTGATTTCCACCTCTTGTTCTCTGTTGTACATTATGGTCCTCTCAATTTCTTTTTAGAGCAAAGACAGTTTCCACAGAGAGAAGTGGCTTCTTGGGACAGATGAAATACATTTTGAGCCGGTACAGTGTTAAGCATGTATGTCCTCGTGTCTCTTGTCTTTTGCAAGGTATTGCAGAGGAACTGGAGATATGTGACTGCGCTTTGGACCCAGTTGCCAGCATCAGGCACCCCAAATGCTAGGCACTGCAGCACTTAGCTGGTAGATGCCTCCTTCTTTTCTGGATCTGGTCCAAATCCTTCATTACAGTTGCTTCTTTCGGTATTGGAAAAGTTTCTTCTAAGATTAAAATTTATCGCTTGCAAAAGTTCAGCCTTTAAAGAGTGGTGATGTGCATTACTCTAATGCTGTGTGCTTTTTTCATGTTGCAAGAGCAATTAATGAGTGGCAGGCCTCCACGTTTTGGCAACCGATCTAGACAATTTCAAAGATGAATTATGTTCATGTGCGAAAGGTGAGAGACTGAATTTTCTGCTATCAGTCCTGTAAAGAATACGCTTTCACTGTGCCAGAAATACCCAATTAAAAGCTTAAAATAAAAACAGATTTTAAAATTAGTGTTAAGCCTGCCAACAGGTCAGTGCGGGTGCTATTTCAAAGGCCTAGAAGAGTTGCCCTTCATGCTCCTCATGCTGAGGAGCAGGGACGTGGAGGCTTTAAACATGCCTTTGAAAGGGACAACCACGAGTGGCTCTCGGGCAGCAATATGACCTGGCTGGTTGAGCACATCAAAATCTGCCTTTTGTCCAAGGACTGCTTCATGGCAGCAGCCTGCAAAGAGCACTGCAGGCATCCCCTTCTTTGGGCTGTGGTGAGGCTCCTTTGGGTCAAATCAACTCTCATTTCACTGCTGAAAAGCAACGTGGCCCCAGCAGTGAGTGTGATTGGTTGCTCATTCCTGCCCTCCAGATGGTAAGAAATCTGGGACTAAATCATCTACACTACAAATTCTGGCAAATTCTTGAGCGTTTGAGTGTTTGGATTCAAGGATGGCAACATCATCTCTTATTGCAGAAGAAAAATGGCCATGACAAATGGGTCCTGCGGGAAACTGTGGAAGCAGATATATACATAAAGATGTGATACAGCCCTGCAGTCACACAGATTTTATGTATTTCCCATTTTGTATGTGAGATGCGCACCAAACTGCTCAACGCTGCCAAGGCTGGAGCCATTCTGGACATGTTTCTGGTTCCAGGGAACCTCTGCATTAAAAACTTGGGTGTCAACAGCCAGACCCATACAAAGAGATGGGACAAGGATATTCACACTCTTGAACCAAGGTACTGATATTCTGCCTGAACTGCATGAACTCCATAAACTGCTCTGAGTTTTATGGGACCTTGAATCTACATGTAGCAAAGCTTAATACCTTAAGACACCCACAAAGCAAGAGAAAAGCAGCTTCTGACAGAGAAAGGGCAGTGGCCACAGAGAGCAAAGGGAGAAGACAAGGAACCAGCTTGTGGAGATGATGTGTGTATGAGAGAGACCCCAGTGATTTGTACAAGTGGGACCTTGTAAACATAGAGGACACCAGCCTGAGCTAAAAGGATACACTAAGGAAATGGTGGGAGCAGATATCTATAAACTGTATTTTGTCCAGATCTCTTATGTTAGCTCAGGCAGATGATAAAGGCAAAGGTAACGAGTAGGTCAGGTAAAATTGGTTTTACTCACAAAGAAAGCTTTGCTTAAACCTACATCAGATACAAAATAGTAGGTACATGGTTATTTGCAATATAAACTAAAAACTGTTTTGCTGACTGGCAAGGACTGAGGCCTTTCCAGAAACCAGCAATCCAAGTATTCCACACTGCCACATTTGCCAAAGATGTAAACTGTTATAATGCAAAGATCAAAATAGTTTTCCCAATAAATGCTTGCTCTGCCTCTCCCATAGTTGTGACTTTGTCTGCAAACCATCATTTCCATTACAGTTTTCCTTCTGCTATATGTGAACACAGTTTAGCTTGTAAAGTTGGTGTGGTTAGACTTCTGGAAAGCATTTTTAAAGAATAAAGTTAGACTGATTAAAATCTCTGCTTATGTCTATTGAGGGTTTGTTGTGTTGGTTTGGTTTTTTTGCCTATCACTCTAGCCAGCCAAACAAAGGGGAATTTGAGACTGAAAATGGATCGTGTGCCTAAGACCGAATACTTTTTGGACATCCTTCCCCTCACGTGAGTTGCTAGACTACATCACACTATTGCCCACTTCATCTAAATCTTGTTGCTGGTAATGCTAAATACCAGATGTTTAGGGATGACCTACAAAAAAGGGCTGATGTTAAATAGTGATGAGGTGATCTTTCTCCTGGGCAACTTTCCTCCTGGCACTGAATACAAGTCCTGAACCTCGAGCATTTACAGTTTCCCAAAAGTTTGTTGTTAGCCTTAACTTGTAAAGCTGTTCTATTCCAAGTTTCATCCATTTAAACATACAATCTGGTTTTGGATCCTACTAAACTCTTGGCTTCAACAATTTTTAATGGCATGGGAATGTCAGTTCTCACTACTTACATTTCCTAGTTCCTCTTTTGAATTCCCTTCTTCCAGGTTCATTGACTATGTCCTTCTACTTGCCATTTAAACTCATTGATATTATTCCAATTTTATGCCTTCTATTGTGAATCCTGTTGTCAAACAAATAACAATTTTTAGTACCTTCATGTGACATTTTCCTCCAATTGTCTTTGACAAGCAGATATCCCACAGGTTGTCAAAGACAACTTCTACTGGAGCCACTTACATTTGGGCCATGCAGTGACCCTCCAACAGTCTGGCAAGGTGTACCACCATCCCTATCAGATGGCTTGTCCCCAAAAACCACAGATCATTTGCTGAACCTGCATCATACTAGAGTTCACTAGTAACGGGGGTAGATCTACGGTTTTGGGATGAATTAAAAAGCACTAACATGCCACTTCATATGCCCTCTGGAAAAATAATGTAATTTTTCGTAGGAGAGCAAATCTCAGTACTAGGTAGCTGGCTGCTTTTCTGTGTGTCACACACAATCAGTGACGAGTAGTGTTGTGTTATCAAATGCTATCTATAGGCAGTAATGGAAAAAGGAAGAAAAGATCCTCAAATGAAAAGCAGTGGAAGCTATTGGTAGCTTTTAAGTGTTATCTGTTGTTTTCAGTTTGTTTGTTGAGCTTTTTTAAATTTCAAAAGAGAGAAGGACATTTCTGGAAATATTTTTACCATTTTCAGCATTTTCATTCCTAACACCAATGATGACGTGCTACATGGATTCTTCAAAGCAAAGGGAAGGGCAGGAAAAAGAGGAATGAGGGTAGTGTGTCCAGATGCCAGATATAATTTCAGCTTAACAAGTAATAACCCTGTTTAAATTTTTGTTAAGACTGGTAATTACACTGTAAACAATCCATCGCTGAATCTAGCATCAAATCTTTTCACTTGGCAATAGCCACTACAAAATGTGTCAAGAATGGTTGAATACCATAACAGAACTCGGGGACAAAGAGCTCCAAATACATGTTTTCCATTGGTAAATTTCTACATAAACACAAAATAACTTTCTTAGAATGACTTTGCTGGTACCTGTTTCTTCATCCAGCCTTTATACAACATGCATTTGGTAGAGAATAAACTGTAGTTTCCTCTTTAATAGCTATCATATATAACACCTGGAAGTTCACCTGGTGAAGGAGGATTAGTTACTTTAATAAAAAGTTTAGGATTTCTGAATTCTTTCAGAAAAAATAATTTGAAATGTCTGTCTCAAACGGTATTTCTTCAAGCGTCGTACTGTTCTTTGTATTTTCTGCTGCCTCTCATGGTCCAGTTGCTCTCAAGCTTTATAAATTCATCTGTATCTTTTCTTTTGAGGACTCTCTGTTTTCTTGCAACATCTTAATTACTCTGCTGGTCTAAACCAGGATTACTGAGCAGCCTGAGAAGGAACAGGCTTTAGATGAATCTGAGCACTTACTACTTGTCAAAATACCCTTTAATCCCTAGTAGGATTACTCTCTGCAGTGTTTCTTTGCTGCTAAATGACAAACAAATAAAATTTGCTATTTCAGTACAGCATGGAATGTTTTTTCCCTATTAATAGACCTGAGTGAATAGTCGACAAAGATACCAGAAGATTAAATCCAGTGAGGAAGTAGCTTTTTGAAGAACAAAGGTAAGGGTAAGTCAGGTTTGTGGTGAGCTTAATCCTGGACCCCTACAAGTTTCTAGCAGGTGGACTGCAACAGGTCTAACTGTGACACATCTGTTTCATGCAGATTTTTTCAGGTCTTGAAGCAGAAATATGTCTTTGTCTTTATACAACATGCATTTGGTAGAGAATAAACTGTAGTTTCTTCTTTAATCATCATATATCAGCTATCATATATAACACCTGGAAGTTCACCCTCTTTAATAGCTATCATATATAACACCTGGAAGTTCACCTGGTGAAGGAGGATTAGTTACTTTAATAAAAAGTTTAGGATTTCTGAATTCTTTCAGAAAAAATAATTTGAAATGTCTGTCTCAAACGGTATTTCTTCAAGCGTCGTACTGTTCTTTGTATTTTCTGCTGCCTCTCATGGTCCAGTTGCTCTCAAGCTTTATAAATTCATCTGTATCTTTTCTTTTGAGGACTCTCTGTTTTCTTGCAACATCTTAATTACTCTGCTGGTCTAAACCAGGATTACTGAGCAGCCTGAGAAGGAACAGGCTTTAGATGAATCTGAGCACTTACTACTTGTCAAAATACCCTTTAATCCCTAGTAGGATTACTCTCTGCAGTGTTTCTTTGCTGCTAAATGACAAACAAATAAAATTTGCTATTTCAGTACAGCATGGAATGTTTTTTCCCTATTAATAGATCTGAGTGAATAGTCGACAAAGATACCAGAAGATTAAATCCAGTGAGGAAGTAGCTTTTTGAAGAACAAAGGTAAGGGTAAGTCAGGTTTGTGGTGAGCTTAATCCTGGACCCCTACAAGTTTCTAGCAGGTGGACTGCAACAGGTCTAACTGTGACACATCTGTTTCATGCAGATTTTTTCAGGTCTTGAAGCAGAAATATGTCTTTGTGGTGGTCAGAATAAACTCTCCAACTTCTGTATGATGGGAAGCATGGATCACACCAACTCAATGCCAGAAGAAATATCAGGAAAGGCAGAGAACAGAATCACAGAATCACCTAGGTTGGAAGGGACCTATAAGATCATCTAGTCCAACCATAAAAAAACCGCACCAAAACGAAAACCACCAAAACAAAAAAAAACCAAACAAAACACACACACCAACACTAAACCATATTCCTGTGCACCATGTCAATTCGTCTTTTGAATACCTCCAGGGATGGTGCCTCAACCACCTCCCTGGGCAGCCCATTCCAATGCTTGATAACCCTTTCCGTGAAGAAATTTTTCCTAATATCCAATCTGAACCTCCCCTGGTGCAACTTGAGGCCATTTCCTCTTGTCCTATCGCCTGTAACTTGGGAGAAGAGACCAACCCCTGCCTCTCTACAACCCCCCTTCAGGTAGTTGTACAGAGTGATAAGGTCTCCCCTCAGCCTCCTCTTCTTAGACTGAACAACCCCAGCTCCCTCAGCCTCTCCTCATAAGACTTATGCTCCAGACTGCTCACCAGCTTCATTGCCCTTCTCTGGACCCACTCCAGCACCTCAATGTCTTTTTTGTGGTAGGGGCCCCAAAACTGGACACAGTACTCAAGGTGGGGCCTCACCAGTGCCGAGTACAGGGGGACGATCACCTCTCGGGTCCTACTCACCACACTGTTCCTGATACAGGCCAGGATGCTGTTGGTCTTCTTGGTCACCTGGGCACACTGCTGGCTCATGTTCAGCCTGCTGTCGACCAACATCCCCAGGTCTTTTTCTGCCAGGTAGCTTTTTAGCCACTCTTCCCCAATTTTTTTTTCCCCTCAACATTTATAATAGCTTAAGAAATCTAAAAAACACAGCCTGGGATGAGTATTTTGGGGAAAATTTTCAGTGTGGCAGTCACTCAGTTTGGGAAAACTGGAGGGTGAAATCATGGATTCATAGTTGTAAGTGGGGGTTTTGCCATCTAACTACAGTTGAGCCAGGGTTTCAGCAAACAGATGTTTTTTCTAGGAAAAGCTGATACAAAGAGGTACCAGCGTGAAGATGCCTCGTTAAGCTCTGGGGTTATGTCCCTCGCGTCAACACCCACACAACACTCATAGCCAGGTTTTCTGACTTTCTGAAACCAAACTCTGGACCAAGAGTGGCACACCAAGATTTATGCCTCAAAATGCTTCACACGCAGCAGAAGGGCTTATAAAAGCACCACTATAATTTTATTTCAAACAAGTGCTGTCATGAAGCCCTGATGACTTGTGTTTCTGATAGCTTGTAACAGTGATGGATGTAATACAGAAATCCAAATATCCATGCTTTTGCAATGACATTCAGAATACATTCCTCGCTACTTTTATCTCCCAGAATGTTACAAACATGTTTTCAAAGACATCTTTTAGCTGTTTTGATTTAGGGACATTCTACTGTTAGTAATTTTGTAGGATTTGGGGCTGAGTTTGTGTATACTCCTGGATCATTTACTGCTGGTCAATGCAAAGAACACTGTCAGAAGGCATGCTGTTCTCCTGGTTCAGGTATTTTTCTGGTGGGGTCTTGGTGTTCACACAGACCTCTTCCCAGAGCACTTTGTTATCTGCCCAGGTATGAGTAACTTGTCTTTCCTGTGTTAACAGTTTCACCATGTCTTCCTTTGTAAATTCTTTTTACAACAGAATTAGATAACTTCTTCCCATGTTTTTTCCCAGGAATGCTCTTCTCATTCTTGAAGTACTTGATGTCCTGCTTGTGCTTCATGGTAGTCATTTCCAGACCCTTTGTTCATTGTCCAGGACCTGCCCCACACAACTGTGCTATTCAACTTGTTTCATGACAGCGCATGCTAGACACTATCGGTACAGTAAATTTTGGGATAACACTTCTTCCAATTTTTCCTGCCTCTATTTTTACCTGTACATAAACAAAAGTGCTGCAGCTTCTGGCTCCATTTAAAAGCTCAGATAAAGGAGTGTGGACTACATAGCATACTGAATACAGACTCCACGTGCACACTTGTGACATACTCAAGTTCGTATGCTTTACATGGTTCCACTAATGCAAGCCACAGATTTTTTCCTGCTGAGTTTGAATTATCTCAATTTCCCTATTACAAAGCTTGAGCTAACCTCTCCTACTACAGAGGGGTGAAGAAAAATGCATGAACTGTAGCCTCAGTATATCATTTTGCATTGAAAAAACAACCAACAAAACATCCCTCCTTCCCAAACAGGCTGGAGAAATGGACTAACATGAATCCGATCAAATTCAACATGGACAAATGCAAAGTCCTGTACCTAGGAAAGAAACCTTGCAGTGATACAAGTTGAAGACTGACTGGCTGGGCAGCATCTCCACGGGAAAGGCCATGGAGTCCTGGCAGACAGCAAGCTGCACATGAGCCAGTGGCAGCAGAGAAGGTCAGCAGCATTATGGGCTGAATTAACAGGAGCAGTCACTAAAGCAAGTGATTACTTCTCTCTGCTCAGCACTTATTGGACCACGTCTGGAATACAATGTCCAGTTTGAGGCTCCCCAAAACAAGAATAGCATAGACAAACTGGAGTTCAGGAGGGGCTACCATTGCAGCAAGTGCTCTGAGGACAAGCTGAGGGCTCGGGGCTTGTTCAGCCTGGAGAGAGACAGCATTGCCTCCAGACCTGACAGTAGACCCCCAGTACCTCTCAGGAGGTCATTGAGGAGACAAAGCCACTCTGCACAGTGGAAAAGGACAAGGACAAATAGGAGGACAAGAGACAACAGGCAAAAGCTGAAACATCAGGGGTTCAGACTGGATATAAAGAGAAACTTTTTCCCCATGAGGAAGTCAAGCAGTGGGGCAGGCCACCCAGGGAGATTGCACAGTCTGTGGGAGGCTTTCCAGACCTGACTGGCTAAAGCTCTAAGCAATATCGTCTGATCCCATAGTTGATCCTGCTTGGAGTAGGAGGTGGACAAAACACCTCCTGAGGTTCCCTCCAGCCTGAATGATCCTATGACTGATCCTCTTGGATGAATTGCTACTGAATATCTCCACATCTGAACACATGAATCCTTGTTATGGGATTAGAAAGATTCAAACATGGGTAGTTTGGATGGAGCAGGAAGGTGGCAACAAGGGGAAGCGTGTCAGGGCCCACTTTGTCAGGACTGCTGAGTGCTTCCTATACATGGAAACACAGGGCACTTTGCACCAGAGCTACAGCCAGAAAAGTGATTGAAAATTTTATACCAGCTACAGTTTGCTTGTCCCCAGCCTTTCCTTCTCAGTGTAGGAATAAGCCCTGACAAGGTTACCCAGCGCTCATTGAATCAGTGAATCGGCTTAGATGGTTGCCAGTGTGGATCTAAGAATATCTGCCCTAAGTTTTTTTTTTAGTACTCCAAATACTACAAACACGCAGCCCAATTGCTTTCCAAAGGGATTATTTTTCTCTGCTGAAAAGCAGCCAGCTCCACAAAGCTGCTTGAACTCAGTTATGGTCTGAGCCAAGTTGATTTTTAACATTAAATAATGTTTCTAAATTGCTTTGGGGTCTACGGATGACAGTTCTTATGAATTTGCAAAGAAGAGTTTAACTCTGCAAAGACCCAAGTCACACAGGCAGTTCTTACTCAGTCATATCTCCCCTAATTTTCAATGGGACCACAGACTTTTTGTGTGAATGTGAAGTATCAGATTACCAGCCTGCCAACACCAAACATTTCAAAACATGAGTAAATCCAATGAAAAATAATGTCAGCTTGAAAATAATGAGATTTGAATATGCTAATTTTCTATTGATAATCGTATTTTTTAGGTTCACTTTTTAAGCACCACCTTGAAAATAAAAATGATAAAATCTTCACATTTTAAAAAATGGAAGTTGGTTTTGTGATTCCTCCAACAAAAGGAGCCAAAGGAGAAATATGGCAACAACTTCCATGTTGGTAACACAGCCAGTGTTTTGCTTAGGATAAACTCCCATTTTCCTGTTCTCAGTAGAACACACTCCTTTGTTATTTATTTGATGTCTAATATATATAATGGCTCTGCATCCCACAATGTTGGTTGCTTTTTTTTGGAGAACAATGACTGCTGACTCGTGTTCTGCCTTATAATCACTGCATCTCTTACATCATTTTCTGCCGCCCAGAGGATTCCGCTGCCGCATTTTTGGAGTACTTGTGTAACAAAGTCACAGTTAAAGGAGAATCCTACCTATGTCCAGTGCTTTGCAAGAGCTGCTGCCACTGCATACAGCAATGCAATGGAACTTGAACAGTATGCAAGCTCATTACTGTAGTTGTGCAAGTGGAGGAGCAAGAAACATGCAAGTGCAGCTGACACCAGCTAAATCATGTACTGACAAGCTGGATGTGTACAGCTTATGAAAAGACCAGCAGAGGTTTACACAGACACATACAGCATGGTATGAAGGGACGTGTACCTTGGACAATGTTCAAACATGAAGACAAACTGGACAAGCCAAACAGCTTGTGTGACTGTTTGCTTTACTGTATGGATACATATGGATAACATGGTTACCCAGTTAAAAGGTGCATGAGAGAAATGCACGATACAACATACATGGAACTCATTAGATGCGCAGGAAGAGAAGCTCAAGCTGGGATTGGTTTTGGTTCAGACTGCTGAACATGTGGGCTCAGCATGTTCTGGTCAGTCTCCTGTAGAGTCAAGCTCAACACCTGCCATGCTGTCTGGATACTGAAAGCCAAGTGACGGGTCCAGTGCCAAGTCAGTATTTTTCTGAGCAGACAGGCCCCCAATTGGAAGAACTGAATTAGAAAGAGGACCTGGAAGAAGCAACTGTGCCTGGAGGGTGAGCAATGTGCCGTGCAGAACTTGCCACACAGGCAATGGCAAGTGCTAGAGCCGGTGGCCAATGGGAGTGGGAGGCTGGGAAAAAAGTAAGCAAAACTTGCTGAATTGCATGCTACATATATCAATTTTTTTCCCACTCTGAAAGACCATTTTTAACTTTAAACCCGTCTTCCAGCTCCCTGTAGTCTTTGTCACATGTAGATTTCATAAGCACCCTCTTTAGTTTCTCACTCATGTCATTGATGTAAGGACTGGGCAGTATTAGGCTCAGGTCAGAGCCTTGTGGAGCTCCTTGCTGGAAATTAAACCTTGGACTTCATTCAGACTTTGGAATGGGCTGCCCAGGGAGGTGGTTGAGGCACCATTCCCGGAGGTGTTCAAAAGACAGGTTGATGTAGTGCTGGGAGGGATGGTTTAGTGATGGTGATGCTTCTTGTTTGTTGTGCGGGTGTCTATTTTTGTCAGTTAGGTTGACGGTTGGACAAGATGATCTTTGAGGTCCCTTCCAACCTAGAAGATTCTGTGATTCTGTGAACAAGGTTTCAGAAGCAAGCGCTCACCTGCCCTACCACAGTTTCACCTAGAGGGGACCTCCTTCTCCAGCTTGCTTCTGATATCTCCATGAGAATTGGCTCTGAAATCCTTATGTGATATCCCTTGCTCTCCCTCTGTCCACAAAGTCTCCTGCCTTTGTCCTAGGAGGGAATTATTTTGTTTTGACATGATTTGTTCTAGACAAATTGATGTTGGCTTTTTCCTGACACTGTATTACCCCTCTGTAATCCATTCCAAACACAGAAAGAACTTTATAAATACATAAATGAATTAACCAAATATTTCCCATCTAATCTTTAATGCAGTCTACTCACAGTTCATAAAAATATTTACGCAGAGACACAGTATTGTGTTTTTCTGATCCTTTCCACATAAACGCTTAACACAGCTGCTCCCTGCACAAATTAAATAAGATAATTCCCTGTAAATGAAGTAAAAAGCCGAGACTTAATTTGTGAGGTCAGTCACTCACAGAAAATCCTGAAGCAGTCTTTTCCAAATTCTGCGGAGGCTTTGGCTCCAAAAATTACAACTCTGATTTTGCCCCCGAACTCCTCTGAACGTCTATTCAAGTGTTGAAAAAAATTTCAAATAATAACATCAAGTACTGGATTATGCAGCAAGGTCCATAAATCTTTTTGGTGAACTTCAACAGTTTCATGAGTCTATTTGGAAGTACATAGGAAATATTTAATTAATCCATTAATTTATTTATAAAGCATTAAAAAGGGTCATAGGTAGTTTATAGGCATGTAATAAAGACATAACTAAGTGTTAAAAGTGTATTTGTCAAATCAATCTAATCTCCAAAGACAGGGCTTAATTAGCATTTCTACAAAGTCTCCTGCCCTTTCTGCCATCACATTGTAAATGTTACACTTTTCAGCAAGGCTAGGGTAAGATGTGGTACTCTTTCTTGAGCATTTGTACTACAGCAGTAACTCATAGTTTGCATGGCAGGATGCTGGGACTTTGATTAATATAATGACATATTTTATGGTATCCCTGGCAGAAGCTAGGAGAGATCACGATTTATACTGAAAAGTGAAGTCAGAATTCTTATTCAGAGCAGAAGTTTTCAAGATAAATGATACACTACCCTACAGGCTTCTTGCAATGGTTATCGATTGTATTTTATTAGGGAGTGGCATAACTTGACCTTAAGAAATACTGCATACATTCAAGATGCAATTTATTATCATGCTAGCGTTCAGACATCAAAAGAACACTCAGAAACCACATCCAGACATGCACTGTCCCCTGGATGCTTCTTGTGTGAGACTGGGAGAAGACCCACCCAAAGAGCTGAGGAGATTTAACCCTGTCTCCCTAGGGATGTCGCAGGAGTGGGAGGATCCAGCCCTCCACATAACGGTCATGAGCCTGTAGGAAGGAGAGAGTCTCCCAGTAGCCTACTGCCACAAACAGGGACCTTCAAACCAAAATAAATCACAGGCCTCCCTCCAACATTATTTTCTTAAACACAGGAAGTATTTTTGTCTCACATAATAACACAAATGATAATGATGCAGTCTTTTTAGCAAAAGCAACTAAACAGCATTATGTCACTGCCAAATAGCTGGGGAGTCAATGAAAACTAACACCGTGTATTATAAATTATTGTTTATTGCTAGACAAATAAATGACTGTCTTTGAAAACGGACCTACTTGTATGGTTAAAGTTTAAAACAGTGTTTATGATAGCAATTTAAGCTCTTAAAATATATGTTTTAAAAATAAAAAGACCCACTGTAATGTCTCTCAGCTGCATTTCTGCAGAATAGTCTTAAATCATTCCAATTACTTAATGCAGCCTGTAATTCAGTAGCCCAAATAAGTCAGGCTTGTGAACCACAGACCCAGATATATGCAATTGTTAAATTACATAAACTTCATGTATATTATGAACTCTTCATATATCAAATGGCTGCCTTTAAAATTAATAAGTGGTTTTCTATATGCAAAGAGCATCCTGATTCCATGTATCTGATTTTTTTTCTTAAAGTCTAATGTATTTTTGCACAGTCTGGGAATATGAGTGATCAAAACAGGGCTTGGAGTAAATATTGTAAATTAGGAACGATGGAAGAAAAAAATGGATGAGCCTCTTGTGACACATCAAGCCGCACATAAAAAGTTCACCCATGTATGCAGTGAACACCCAGAACTCCCAGTAAAATCAGAAGCAATGATAAATCTGACTCATCCCTTTGGCCAGTGCAGGTAGCCTCTGCCCACAGAGACCCACTGCAACATCATACTCAGCTGGGCTACAGGTGAACCTGTGGGCCATGGACAAGCTCTCCTGTGGTCATTACCAGCATGGCAACATGGAACTGACTCTCCCAAATGTGACCAACATGGTTCACCAGATTAGCTGCCATTGTTTGATATGACCAGTCCAATTCAGGAACATGGAGGCTACCACATGTACTCAGGCCTTTGTAGAACAGCTGTGTTGTAATGGGGCTTCATGGTTTGTGGCAAGGAAGTCGAGGGAAGTTATCCTCCCCCTCTACTCTGCCCTGATGAGGCCACATCTGGAGTATTGTGTCTAGTTCTGGGCTCCCCAGTTCAAGAAGACCAGGGAACTGCTGGAGAGGATACAGCAAAGGACTATAAAAATGATTAGGGGCCTAGAACATCTCTCTTATGAGGAAAGGCTGAGGGACTTGGGTCTTTTTAGTCTGAAGAAGAGAAGACTGATGGGGAATCTGATCAATGTCTATAAATATTTAAAGGATGGGTGTCAAGAGGAAGGGCCAGTCTTTTTTCAGTGGTAACATGCACAAACTTGAACACAGAAAGTTCCATCTAAACACGAGGAGGAACTTCTTTGCTTTGAAGGCGGCAGAGCACTGGAACAGGCTGCCCAGGGAGGTGGTGGAGTCTCCTTCTCTGGAGACATTCAAAACCCACCTGGACACATTCCTGCGCAACCTACTCTAGAAGGACCTGCTTTGGCAGGGGGGTTTGGACTAGACGATCTCTAGAGGTCCCTTCCAACCCCCTATCACTCTGTGATTCATCCCCCTCCACATGCCTGCCCAGCTCAGGTTCTTGGGTGGCCAGGGCTTCATATGCCAGAGAGCACTGCTGCTTCAGCCCTCTTGTCCCTACTTTTATGGATCAGAGTCCACTCTTTAAGGCCAAGAACCTGTTTGCCTTGCACAAAATAACCATTGAAGTAATTCAAAGTGCTGAGAAATTCAGCTCAAAAAAGACATATGCCCCTACATTTCTCCCTATGACATACTAGTGACTAAACAAGGTATGAACCTCAATTTCACCATTTTCTCCATATTTTCTCCTTTTTCCTGCTGCAAGTCATTCTTCATACAAGTTTTTCTTCTCGGTTTCATGCTATAATGTTTGAATACCAGATTTCATTGAAGAGAACAAATTTCCATTTGGTATTATGAAATACAATAGAATAAATAATTTCTGTTGTAATAACGAGTTCTTACCAAAGTTTCCTTTGTGCATAAAATGTATTACAGAATTTTAGGAAACACTTAATTTGATTAACAGTCTTCTACATTAATCCTTTGCTCAGTCACTCTTGAGAGATGCATTAATTTAACAGAAGCTTTGCCAGGCTGCCTGCATGGACATGGATCAATATCCCAAAAGGCAACTATGCATAAGCTTTGATTTGTGACTTTATGATCAAGTAAGAAAGTCCATCCAATATGAATACTAATTGAAATACCCAAACCATTATGTCTACTTTTCTAGATTACAATATTTAAAACTGAGCCATCAACAGATGCTGCAACCTCACACTACACTTTTGATATTGCTTCTGACTACGAATATGCTCAAAAGTATTTTAAGATTTGGATATTGTCCCAAGATTTAGGCAACACAGATCCTCTCAGTCCTGGAGGCCATTCTAGATTTTGTAGCATACACAACAATATTACACAGCCATACTCCTTTGCAAAAAAAAAAAAAAAAAAGCATCTCCATAAAGCCAGCACTACTCTTCATGTGAATGGGGAAGGAAATGGGGAAATGATCCTGTCTCCTCTAAGACGCCTGCTGAACACTTCCCCAAGAAGTAGGGGCAGAGTTGCAACCACATAAGGACAAATCAAATTACCTCAATGAGCTGCTGGGCAGTCATACAGTGATTTTCCTTCCTCGAAACCTAACCATTTCAGCATAAACAAACACAAATGTACATTCAGATAGCCAAACTGACATTACTGGTGCTGCAGGGTCTGTAATTGCTAAATTTAACCCTGCAAGCCAATCATAAAGAGTTCAAACCAACACCACAAGGTTAAGCACATAGTTAGGAAAGAAAAAATAGATGGTGGCTGTAAAAACAGAAGGGAAAACAAAGGAAGAAATTAAGGAAGACCTAATGTTTGCAGAAGAGCATTTAGCTCCTTTCATGAAAAAAGCCTTGGGGAATATTTGTAAAACAAAGATTAGCGTTAGTGCCACTGTGCTTGGGATTTCGTTATTCAAGGTGACCTCTCTATAACTAACACCTATTTAATATTAAACTGTATTTCTTTCATGTGGTTAATGGCTGATATAGGGACGGTTATTACTATTGAAATTTTCTGCTAGGGGTTGGAAACGCTGGAAGAGGAAGAAATAGGCTGCAGGAGCATAGAAATGTGTTTGAATTCAAGTCTTGGAGATTTCTGCTGGAGTTTTCCCATTTTCTGCTACTCCATTGCACAGATGGGAATTGAAGATGCACCATTGTGGATATTTTAACATATTAGCTCAAAATGCAAATATTAAAATTAACTAGTTTATTGAAAGATTCCTTTCACACTACAAATCAGTCTCACTGCACTCCTGGACAGCACGAGTGGATTCAGTATCATGTCCAGAACCAGGAGGAAGATTTAAGGACAATTTCATCTGTTGCTTTCTTGTCTCTTGGGACTATATGGTGCTCAAACTGTTCATACAATCTAACTGGAGGTATGCTGAAATTAGTTTACTCAAACTGATGAAATCCCCATGTAAGGATATGCTACCCTGGTTCCCATCAGTTTGTTTCACATGTGAAGTAATTTGGGACATTAATTAGGTGTAGCTTAGGCTTTCAACCAGTTTACTTTTCTTCTGTGCAACCACAAGTGCTTTTTTCTGTTTCTCTTCCTCATCCTTATGGTTTTGACTACCCTGCAGTGGTTCTGAAATTTTTTTCTTCCTACTGTTCTCTTTGGATTCAAAACTTCAGTTCCATTTTTCATTATTCTTTCAGTTGCTCATGCCAGTTTTTATTTTTCCTTGTGACTTCTTCTCTGAGCTGAGTGTTTTCTCTCTAACTGGCCAACCTTAATCTTTTTCAGTTTTGTTTCATTGCTTCCTCAAGGTGAATTTTGTCTTCATGTTAAATCACTTTGTCCCATCTCCACACATTCTCCACCTTGCATTACTGAGAAATAGGCAATTGGTAGTTAATCAGTGGCATGTGTCTCAGTCAGCTGTCTCATTTGCTTCGAACTGACCACCAGATCAGCAGATCAGCCCCTGGGCTCGAGCAGACGGCGCAGGATGAATAGCTAGGAAGGAAAGCGGTCAATAAGCTGAGCTTCATGGGCCAAGATCCTACTTAGAGCAGATGAAAAAGATACTCATAATAGAGGAGAGGGAGAACAGGGTATGTGGCAGGATTTGCAGGCCAGAAGACCTGTATGATGAACTTTTTCATGATGTGTTCCAGGAAAATGAAACTTCAGTGTTTGTAAAACTCTTTAATCACTTAACTTCACATTTCAATCAACTGTCTTTTTTAACTGCTCTATTTCTAGCTCTCTGAGCACGTACAGCTTTTTAATGTGGAATAGATAATTTGATCCATTAAGTTTTATTAGTAGATTTGGCTAAGTGCTGCTAAGCCCAGGAATAAAACCAGCGTAAAGATGGGCTGTACCGTGTAGCTCTGGTGGAGAGCAGGGAAATTTCATACAGTTTGCTTTCTCGGTCTTATCACCAAACACTACAGCTGTCCGGCAGTGCTCTCTAAAAAAACTTGACCCTTCATGGAGAAGAGTCAGATTCTCCTCTACGCTTTTTGGTAGGGAAAAAGTCCTGGGATTTACAGGAAAACAGCACCATTATGTAATGTTGTTTCATTTCCCAGGCTGTGATTCCTCTACCAGGCATCCTCTGGCAACCTGCCGTGAAGATGACACAAACAGCTAGCTGAGGTGACTCCTACCTCTCCTGTTTTGTCCTGGTTTGAGGTAGAACAGAACCAATTTTCTTTTCAAGTAATCCAAAGAGAGCATCTGTTGTTCATTTAGTGGCCAGTCCAGCCTAAACCCCGACATGTTTGCAACTTGGGGCAACAGGAAAGAAACAACAAATGTCTGTGCAAGACTGCGGTGTGCTTGTACACAACTATCCTTCATTTTAACACTATTGCACTGTGGTTTCACAGTTCCTTGCATTTAAAACCAGCTCCTGAGACTGCAAAGGTGCTGCTCTTTGGATGGAGGTGCCCTTCGGACCGATCCAGCTGTTACTGCTGGAGACCAGTTCCCCAGTTGCACCTGTAATTGATCCAGCACCTGGTCATGCTGAGAGGGACTGTAAAGCACTGTAGGAACTCTCCTGTTTCTAGATGCCTGGAACTTTATAAACAGGAGATAATCTGACAAAGACGCAAAAGCAACCATGAAATAAAATGGCTCTCTTCTAATCTACACAATGTACTGTTAACATGGACGAAAGTAGGTGTGGGAATGAAAACTAGTCATTGGTCACTCAAGCTTGGCTCCCCAGTTCTCTCAGCTCTGTCATCATTGCTTCTGTTTTGGTTTGTTTTGGTTTTTTTTTTTTACATTGTATAAGAAACCTCCAAACAACTGACTGTTGGAGGAACTAAAACTAATATGTAGAAGAAAGCTTCCTCCAGGGACAGCCAGACTAATGTTAGGGCTAGGTTAGCCCTTCTGGAGAGCCTGAAGGCCACACTGCACAGAGGCAGAGAAATAGATCCTGTATAATCATATCTTCAGAGTGGTAATAAAACACAAAAGTCTGTTGGCATGTTGGATTGGGTATTTAAACTCTGAAAAAACTCCATTCCTTATGATCTACTACACAGTTGGGGCATAAGAGGAAGGATGAAGGGGTTGAAAGTACTGTCAGCTTTTAAATGTAAATGAAACATAACATGGAAAGTTTTTTGAGCTTCCCATCTGTTGGGATGGGAGCTAGGGCTGTGGATAAGCATCCAAATGAGAGAGCAATGCTGAAGGGGCAATGCAGGACCCCAGCAGGTAAGCAGGACTCTTCTCAGATCTTTGGGCCAATCAAGCACTAACTACAAAATAAAGACATTTAAACAGGAAATTTTCCATGAGGAAGCCTGGATTGACAGTAATGGGTATTTTCAGAAAACAGCTTATTGAAACCACTTACACATGTTTAGGTTTGGAAATCATCTACAGAGCCTCCACATTGTGAAATACAATGGATGTTTGTACCAACTGCAATTGTCTGTTTATTTGCATGCCACTGAGTATCATCAGACACTCATACAGCCAGCAGTGCAAGGCTGGGAAGACAATAATACAGTGTCAAAACCAAGTCAAATCATATCAGCACAAATGATATACTGCAAAACAAAATAAATTGAACATGAAGTCTTAAACCAGTAGGGAGGGCAAACTTCAAGAGCTCACAAAATCAAGGAGCTTTTGGGATATTTCTAATTACTATGAGAAATTGCATATTAAGAACATGTTTGGTCACCCATGATTCAGCTCATTGTCAGCCGGTGTGCATGGTCAGTAGTCAAGGTAATCAACACAAATACAAACCAGCTGCCAGCTCCCATTTTGGTCACGTTGGGTCAATGCCATTTAGGAAGAGACCAATGCCACTGGAACTAATGCCTCCATTAATGGGATTGGCAGATTATTTAGTAGATTCCTCAGAGATTTCAAAACTAGGGTTGGACCTGCTCATTGACTGCCAGGCCTGGAGAAAGAGGAGCAAATAACCCAGCAGTAGATCTGACATCCAACCTGCTATGCTCCTGCTCATCCACCTATGCTGGATGACTATTATTTTACTCCTGTGATGTTACTCCTTATACAGGAACCCATTTAACTGACAAGTCTCCCTCTCCACAGCTACTGAAGTTGGAGTTATCAGTCTTCTCTTCCAAGCTGCATTGTACACAGGCTTCCGTTTAAAATAAATACAGTTATCAATGCCTCTATCTTGTATCCTGCTTTCAGCAGGAAACTTCTTGTATTTTGTTTCAGACCTTGGGGCAATATTTTTTTAAACATTTGAACTTTACATGGTTTTCTTATTTTTTTTTTTTCTGGGAGGAAGGGACATGGAAAGGCATCCTTTGAATGCTGAAAAAAATATCCTCACAACCTTTTGAAAGGGAACAGCTCTGAAGTTTGAGGTAAGAAATCAAATTCTTCTAGAGAACAAAGTATATTCTTCAGTTCAGTTAAAAATACCAATTAATTCTTGTTCTGTTTTGTAGAAGAGCTAGCCTCATTTACCGATTTCGCTTATAAAACATTTAATTGACAATAGATTTTTCACACAGACACGATTTGCTAATTGTGATGGTGATTCAGTTAACTGTATTTATTCATGAATCTTTAAAGCATATTTTTTCTTATCAATTTATTCATCAACTGTTGCTATACTTAAAAATTTTTGTTGCATTGTTCACTCTCTACTGTACATTAGAAGTTTTCTAATGGATTTTTTTGTCTCTTTCTTTAAGACAAAAGGCTCATTTTAGCACTTTCATTGTCATTGTTTTATGAAGCGAATAACCATTCATATTGCTGTTATTATTATTATTGATTTGCAGCAGCTGTTGCAGTATCCTCCCACTTTTTCTGTCGGATAACAGAGAATTATCTCAAAACCTGGGGAAATACCAACATTTTCATGAGGAATATGAACCAGAGATCAAAGGAAAAAAGGGAAGAAATACAGCATGCAAACCCCTGAAACATTCACTGGGGAGTTGTGTTTTTGCTTATCCATGTGGAAGTGCTAAAGATTGTGGACATGAAAGGTGCTTGTTGTTACACGTCTGTTGCTTTGCTTGTTCTTCTCCACTGTTGCAAAAATGCCTGTTTGTCCCCAAGTAACATTTTTGGGGCATAATGGAGATAAACAACTTTCCACATGATGAAAATACTAATATAAAGACAAGTCTGTGAAAAGTCATACTGGAAAGAGGTTCCTAAAAAGATAAATAAGTAAATCCAATTTCATCGTTAGACCAGCTAAGGAGTACTAAGCTGCCTCATTTTTCTTTTCTTATTAAGTCAACAGTTCTCACCTTTATTGTTTTTCATTAATATCTGACTCATGGAGTCTCATTATTCTGTAAAACTCAGCTTCTCTCATTCTAAAGTTTGTTTCCCTTTGAGAGGAAGGAAAGTAAATATCAGTTCAAAAGCAAAGGGTAATTTAATTTTTACGCTATTACAAATTTGATATTATGAATATAATCTCATTACTCTAAGCAGTGTAGTAATGTTTTTAGTTCCTCGGGGTTGAGCTTAGCAGTCCCCTGAAAGGGGGTATTTCTAGGAAAACAAACTATTTATTGGTGTGTGATTCATCAAGGCATTAATTTTTCAAATGCACATAAAAATAAATCCCTAGAACTATTTAATACTGAAGTGCTTTTATAGTAAGTGATTTCATTCAACAATAAATGCTATCTGTCTAAGTGCTATCAAGGGGAAGACAGATGATAACAATTCACATCACTACATACTGTCATGATTTTGGTTTGGTCCCTAAAATGCACATGGGGTGTGTAGCTGGAAACAGAAACCACTGCAGTCATAGGGCCCGCATTGCCTCTTCCGGGACACTCACGCACAGGGGAAATAGGACTGTTTATATGGAGAAAGGGGGTGAGGGGAAAAAGCACCAGATTTCTTGCAAAAAGCATTCTATAGCAATATCCTTTAACATCCCAGGTCAAACTGGGACCTCTGTCAAGTAAGTAAAAAGGTTTTGGTCATGTGTAGAACGTTGTATCAGACCTGTGACACAACAGGACAACTTTATCAGGCTGGAGATGTCATTACAGCAGAATAACTTCTTGGCTTTTCCAGTATTATTTCATACTCTTACGTCCTCCCAAGGAGTTTTAAATCACATGAAACAAACTCCAGCTCCAACTCCCCAACTTATTCTTCCTTTTCCTCAGTGCTCAGGATGATTTCCTGAGGTGCTGAGCTCCATCCTTTGGGGGCAACCCCTAGGAGACTCCTCTACTGTGGGTGAGCATTCAAAGCTGGACACCAAAGATGAGGGGCTGAGCCCCACACTGCATTATTGCTGTATTTGGTGCAACTGCTTTGGTGTAAGGGGCAAGCTGCACATTACCTGTAACGCAGAACCACTGCTTTGGCACTTCATCAGTGAAGACCTGCCCCAGATCCTTGAGATCACCTGACAACATTCACAAAGATGATGACATGCCCAGTGTGGGTAAGAAAGCCTCAGAGTACATTACTTTATTGTTATTAAATATTGTATGGAAATAACAGACTTCTGTTTAATCTTAGCTGTCTATACTGGCTTCTTGGACATACCAGAACAGCACCTAATGCATATTTCTCCTACCATATGCTAACTGTCCGAGTTTCTCCTTTAATCACTTTGAAATAAATAAGTTCATTTCTTCCTATTGTTCAGGGAATGAGACAATTCACTTCTAGCAAACACAAACCCAGTAATATGCATTTTTGGGGTGAAATTACGTCTTCCATGCTCTGCAGTTACTATGGTTACCATCCCACGGCATCCCTGCATGCACAGCTAAAAGAAACAACGCAAAAATAAATGTCCACATTAAAACAAAAGGGGAATCCTGTACAACAAACAAAAGGAGCCTCCCACACCAGCCCTGGGAGGAGATGGGGCGCAGACAACTTCTCTGGATGCACCTTACCTACCCTGCCTGGAGAGATCCCTGCATAGCTTAGGTATCCAGACACCTCCCTATGAATGTGGCTGATTTGATGGGGCCAGGGACATCCCTGACCTCTTCTCCATTCTGAAACATCACAGGGGTGACAACAGGATTTGGAAGGCCCACCTGTGCAGCTAATGGCAATCAAGTCCTCAGTTCTTCCCCTCCTAAGTGGGCTGCTCTGCCCCAGTGCTTGGCAGGAGGAAACTGGAGACTAATGGGAGCAAATAGAGGGAGCAAAACAAAACCTGTCTCTCTCTGATTAAGCTGCTGGTCCAGGAGGAAGAGACCTGAGTTGTCATCTTCCCACAAAGGCTAAGGCTTTATATCACTGTGACCACAGTGAAGGAGGCGGGAAGCTTTCCTGGGAGGTGAGGAGTGGGAGTTGCCTCACAGGCTGACTGGACCTCTGGGCAGACTGGTTATCTACAATACTCTCCAACACTCACCCATAAACCACTGCATGCTTAGATGAACATTTACGTAATGCTTCCAGGCAAAGACATCACTAACAGAAAGCCAAAAGCCACGACAGCTGTGATTTGAAGAAAGACCTTAGGATTGAATATTATCATTTCGACAGCACAGCAACTAAACAGAAGAGAAAAACCATCCTACAAGTAGAGATATGCTTTACAAAAATCTCCAGTATTAAAAATGTCACACATTTTGAACTTTGACCAACCAAGTGCCCTAAGAAACACATTGAGTTAATGGCTGATAATCCATTACCTATGTACCTAACTTTCCACTCCTATAAATAACTGGCCAGAGAACCAACTCCATTGCAATGCCAGTGGCATCACTGGGCAAGTGAATAAATAGCTTTCTTATGGTATAAAAGTACAGTCGTATGGCACGGAAGAATTCAGAATAAGTATAAATATGGGAATTGCTGCAGTCAGCAAAATTAAATGCATTCAACAGCAAATGGAGGGGAGAGACCAGGGTCCTCCTGGGCACCCAGAGGCAACTGGAAGCAGAACAGGTTGCAGCCTGTCCACAATGACCAGTGCTGGGTTTCACCGCACACTGGCATGACAGAGGCTTCCACTTCTGGTGTAGGGAAATAGCCTACATAGAATGACAATGCTGTGGAACAACCCAATTTATGTGAAACTTAGATGCTACCCCAATCATAGAAGGCAATAGTGTTATCCTGTACCTTCTTACTCTTGCTTTTTCTATGAGAGCATCACTGTATCATAATTTTCAATGCTTTCACTGGGGAAAAAAAATGCAAACTGAATAGTACAGTCTTATGGTATTGAAAAAGAGTTCCTAATTATTTTCTTCTGTTTGTTGATTTCAGATTGCAGCACCAAGAAGGTCATTGCATTTCAGGATCACCTTCTTCTTGTATCTGATCTACTAAGGTTGATTTAAAGCAGAGCAACATCTGAATGGTGAATTCTTCCTTCAGTGTGTATCTCAGAGGTAAGGTACAATTTCAAGCACAAATGACAACAAGGAAAGTTCTGGATGTTTCAGATTCATTGTCCCTGTTCTTCATTAACAAATGATTGGCATAGGGTGGTGGGAAATGTGAGGGAATAAAATAGAATAAAAGTGTGAAAACGCATCCTGAATTCCCCAATGCTTCTCTGCTGTGTCCTTAGGGCATTTCAAGACCTACCTTGGAAAAAGGCTTTGCATAATAATCACTGCTATGACTAGAGTGGTGTTTCACATTATATAATATGTACAGTTCACCTGATAAGCATTGCAAGAAGAATTACTTGCAATTAAAGTTTCACAATGTTCCAGCTTTTAGGGCTTCTCCCTCTCAGCCTAAAAAAGCAGCCTCATCAGTTTTCTCTGCAGCTCCTCAGTAAAACACACTAAAGAGTAAGATCATTCTTTAAAATTCCCTCTAAATGATCACAAATCCATAATAGCAATGATACCAGTGGCTCCAGGGCTATAAGCAGCTCATCAGTGGAACATTACTGGTCTTCAAAGGACTGCGACCTGGGAGCTGAGTAAAACCAGTTTTAGGACTAAGAAAAAGAATAAAAGCCAAATATCCACCCTGTGTAAGAGACTGTGTAAGGGATGTAATGTGGACTTGCAAACCAGTGAAGAAATGGCAAGCTGTGGTACATATTAATGAAGACAAAAATGATCCCGAGAGGGTTAGAGGAAATTTTCTAGGAGGAAATCACCAACATCTTGCAATTTGGGATGCTGAGGATACTCCATACCCCAAGACTGAAGCGGGACCCAGAAGAGCAATGGAAGGATGAGTATAACACCAGAGAAATGGATGGGTATTAGAACATTTTGTGTATATATAATAATTTTAACAGTTTGAACTTGTATTCATTGCAATCATTGTAACTGGAGGTAGTAATAACTATTTCATCAGGCTCTTAAGACTTTAAATAGGCTAAATTCTTAGCTTTACATATAATGACGTAAAGTATTAGCAAGGTTTTGCGTGTAACAGGCTGGTAGGGTTTCAAGCAACCTATTCTGTAGCTTAGATGAAGCAAACTGGTAACAGTCGTCCTGAGGATACACTGCTAGCAGAGTGAAACATGCACGTCTAACAACACAGCTATGCTCCCTTGGGGAAAGGCAGGTATTGCCTTCCGTTAATTCAGGCTCCCAAGCTGCAAATGGACATGGACAACACTAGTATAAGGGTACTAAGACAGCACATATGCCTGAAATAATTTAAGATAAGAATTTGAGGCTTCTTTTTCTATAGAGGGTATAGCAAAAAGAAATGAGATATAATTTAGGGCTGTCTTCTCCCTCTTACTGATTTATATTTGGCTTAACTGTATTTAGAATTATTTATGTTCTATATTTAGTTCTCCATGAAAAATAAGTATGTCCTTTGAGTCCTAAATCAATTTCAAATACTACAGCAGGTTTAATCATAAAGTATAGTTTTGCAAAACCTCCACTATGTACATACCGTGAATTATTTTTTTTTCTTTTTAGCAGCATTTATTCTACTAATTTAAAAGCTAGTAAGTAAGATTAAGTATTCATAGGCAATAAACTATAATTCTCAAGTCATCAGGGAATAGTTAGTGCTCAATACAAATGCTAGCAAGTTTAAACTTGATATAAGCTTTAAACTTGATATAACCTTTCTAGATTTAAATTAATCAGCAAATAAAATGTTAATAAAAACTTCTGGACTGTATCTAGATTTCTTTCTGCATTAGTGTCCTTGGTGTTACAGAAGGAACAATAACCCAAATCTATTTTTGTCAAAGAAAAATAGTTTCCAATACAACAAATAACAGTAAAGAAAGAAAATTTAAGTGAGAAATCCTCATTCATATGAACTGAATGCAAAAAAATACACTGCATTCCTGAAAGAAAAATCAGCATAGAAATAATATTAAATACTGTACATATGTTGAGAAATCCTCATGATGGAGTAATATATCGCTCCATCAGTGACACTGCCTTATCAGATTTGTAACCATTTGTAGCAGCCTCTAATCTCGAGCAAAATCCTGACTATCTCATCACATATGCAGGCTACACAGTTAATATGTTTACTGTCTTTGTTTTGGTTTTTTTTTGAGGTAGTGACAAAAAGTGCCTGTATGGAGAACAAATCCTGTGCTAGCAAATATCATAAACAGTTTGGCAATCAAAATTCTGAGTGGAAACTTTAGGGCTGGCTGTAGTGCAGCACTGCCAATGACCCGCAGTTAGGGAAATCCACCCGTTTCTACTCATCCTATAACAAAAGCAGCCCACATTTCAGTTACGCCAAAATATGAGATGTTTTATGATATAAAATATCCATGAATCTATGAGCCAACCAAACCACAAACACTTCCCGATACACTTTAGTGCTGGATGTGCTGCACGCAGTAGTCCCAGCCTGTAGCCCACCTTGTCGCCAGAGCAGCTGTCCCCAGAGTAGAAATGGGTTTGGTGGGTCCTCAGGTGTGCTGCTGGCCAGAGACACACTTGCCAAACCAGCCTGGGAGCAAAAGCCATGCTCAGCCATGGGAACTCTAACTTCAGCCTGGCAGACTGGGCATAGAGAGGTGGAGGGCAGAGAGACCAAAGTAGACCTAAGGAACATCTTCTCCAGGTACCTCTTCCTTCTCTTTTTTCAGGTATAAGCAGCTTCCCTGCATGGAGGACCTTATGCTTATTTTGGTGCCATCAGCTGCAAACACCATTTCTGGTGATAGCAGGGCCATCCGTCCCAGTCAAGTCCAGGCCAGCCAAGAGTGATGCCATCCAAAAGCTAGCCAAGAGCTGAGCATTAAGCTTTCATCTGAAAATGATGGTAGCACCCCTTACTCTAGTGCCAGCTGCAGAGTGAAAGGCTGTTGTCTACTTTGGGAAGGAGACTGTTCACAGAAAGGCCTCATTATAATAACAGTGGTGCTGGACACTCACTTTCTAGGTACAACATTAGGTAGGATGTCCTGTTACTTCTGAATAGAAATGGTTGGGTATTTTAAAACCCAGGCATCCCATATCCCATCTCTTCATTTGCAGCAGCAATCTCTATGGGGTGGGATGGGGGCTCTGGAGGCCATCTCTGAATTACTCCAAACTGTTCTTGCCCAGTTCCGTGGTGGAGCTCAGATACATGTGCTTCACTTGCCATGGCCCCAGTCTGTGGAAACACGACCGTGCTGTGAGCTTCAATTACATAACTGCAGAAACAATTTTGCCTTGTTAATTGAAAATCACTATAGCTTTCTCTAGAACGAAAAAGCCTGAACTACAGAAGCAGGGGCTCCAACGTATAAATACTGATTTATATTCACAGTCTGTCTCCTTGTTGCCGTATTATGAATATAATCCCAGGCATTCAGGATATTTTGTTTGCTTTGGTGAACAGATACTGACTTACATGTCTGATATTTTTTATGATAAACTATACAGTTATAATTCTTCCTGCAGACCCAGCAAAAATCATCTTGGATACTTTGAATGAACATGCCTGTATACACGCAAAAAACCGCCAAAACCTCAACCAGCCACAACACAGAGTCAGAACAAAAGTCCCAAAGAATAGATGTGGGTCGGTAAAGTGAAGGGGGGTCATATTTGAGAGGCCGGCGCTACACTGGAGAGAGAAGTGTGGCTCTGCAACATGTGGATGATTGCAGCAGAGAAGAAATGGTCAGTTCAGTGTGAGGACAGAGGTATGGGAAATGACACTACAGGATCAATAAAGTCTTCCTCCACCTCCCACAAAGGTGCTTGCATGCTTGCGGTGCTACACAGAACCGCCAAGATCAATTTCTCGAGCTTTGCCTTGCCTGCTGAAATCTGGGAAACACGCTGAGTTTTTGCTCACCAAATCCAGTAATGTAATTAACAGAGCAATGGAGAAAATAAGAATAAATCCTAAAAAATCAAACTGCATGCTATCTATATAGAATTTTGAATGAACATATTATTACTAAATTGACATACAGTTATTATTGCAGCAGCACTCCTAGGGCTCCAGTCTGCCAAGGAAGCATTGGCTAGGGTACGATGGAAGAGAGAGACGAAGGGTTGTCTTCATTATCAATTAGCTTAATAGGGAGTTTACACAGCCATGGCAAATCCTTTGAGCAAAATCATTCTGCCAGTCAATGCTCTACTTGCTGGTATGAACAGTCATGTATGGACATCATTTCTTCCATATTTTCTTAATTCTATAGATGATGACAGTTTTTATTGTCATAGAGGGAAACTTTTTACTGCAGCATTCACTGAGCAGCAACACTAACTGCCAGGAAGAAGTCAGGAATCCCCCATGAGGAAGCGTTTTTCCCTAAATGCACCATTTAATTGCACTTACAACTGTGAAAAATACATTAGTGTGGTTTCTTTTTGCAGCATTTGTTAGTATAATTCTGAGCTGTTTGTCTCCATTTCACTGCTTCTTGTTGAACAAAGATATTTGATTAGCAAGAACTATGTTGCTTTTGTGAAACTTAAAGCTATATTTGGAATTAGGACCTTTTTTATTAGTATGCATTAAAATCTGTTATTGATCTCCTAGAGGTGCTAATATAAGTGTCTCTTATAATATGAAAACAAATGAGATTCTGATCAGGTTCAAAGCGTTCAATCAAGGACTACCTAGCAGCATTTTTAAATGAAATGCAGTTTGTGTTTGGCATTTCAGATCAGCTATTTGATTGAAAGTCAGGAAGAATTCCCAGCGATATAGCATCTCTCTCCCTTCACTGGGCATCTAAAATGCATCTAGCATTCAGCTGCTGCATAATGTTGACATATTGTTTTGTTCAGTCCAGAGTACTTTGACATTTAATGTATACTATGGCGGCTAACTTAAAAGGGACCACTGCAGTATATTTGCTTAAAAAGCATTTGCTAAACATTTTAAACCTAACTTATTTATAACTAAAGACTTCCACGTTCATTAACAAAATGCATATGTGTAATGTATTACTTCTTCTACCGACCATAGAGTTTACTTCTACTAGTCTTCACAGAGAAATGATAAAATAAATGAAGCTATAGTACAGTGACCCTTTGAGACATCAGATATGCTTAGTGACCCACTGTGCAAGGTGCTGTACGTGGGGCTCTGAGACATGGATTCTGTCCTTAAAAGCTTATCATTTATATTTTTAGAAGGTAAGGCAGATACGGTATTTGTGTCATAGCCCAAATGCCGTTATCAAACAGCAATGTTTTCACCTCACCTAACTCCATACCTGAGTAAATCACTTCAGGGCTCCATATAGTCAATAGAGAGAAACACACACTTTGAGGGTGCAGTTCATCTCATCTCTGCATTGCAGAAAGCCATCTTTAGTAGAAAATACAGTGTCACCTATTTTTGCAAACTATAACAGCCAGACATCCTGCCTTCCCAGAGGTGGACAACCTGCCGTGCATGGGCATGCAAGGTGAGGGGAAAGACCTCCTCCATCAGCACAGGCTCCACGTGTGGTTGTTCATATCAGATCATAGAATCATAGAATGGTTTGGGTTGGAAGGGACCTTCAAGATCATCTAGTTCCAACCCCCCTGCCATGGGCAGGGACACCTCCTGGGATGGGGCATCCACGACCTCCCTGGGCAACCTGTTCCAGTGTCTCACCACCCTCACAGTAAAGAATTTCTTTCTGGTATCCAATCTAAATCTCCCCTCTTCCAATTTAAAACCGTTGCCCCTTGTCCTGTCACTACACTTGGAGTTGTGCCTGGGGTTGCCACGTCCCAGGTGCAGGACCCTGCACTTGGCTTGGTTAAACTTCATGCAATTTGCACGAGCCCACCTCTCAAGCCTGTCCAGGTCCCTCTGGATGGCATCCCTTCCCTCCAGCATGTCAACTGCACCACTGAGTTTGGTGTCATTGGCAAACTTGCTGAGGGTGCGCTCTATCCCACTGTCTGTGTCTCCAACAAAGATGTTGAACAGCACTGGTCCCAGTACGGACCCCTGAGGAACACCACTCGTCACTGGCTGCCAATTGGACATTGAGCCATTGACCACAACCCTTTGGGTGCGGGCATCCAGCCAGCTCCTTATCCACTGAGTGGTCCATCCATTGAATCCATTAGTTTCTAATTTTGAGACCAGGATGTCATGCGGGACAGTGTCGAACGCTTTGCAGAAGCCCAGGTAGACAACATCTGTTGCTCTGCCCTTGTCCACCAAGCATGTGGCAGTATCATAAAAAGCCACCAAATTTGTCACGATTTGCCCTTGGTGAAGCCATGTTGGCTGTCTCCAATCACCTCCTTATTTTCCATGTGCCTTAGCAGAGATTTCAGGAGGATCTGCTCCATAATCTTGCCAGGCACAGAGGTGAGACTGACTGGCCTATAGTTCCCTGAGTTTTCTTTTTTTTATAGACACAAGTCTCAGCTGTGCTAGTGGAAATCAGTGGTTCACTCTGGGGTGAAAACCAGAGCCCAAAGACACTGGGACTGTTGAACGGTGAGCAATCATGAAACCTCACTGAGGTAGCAGAGACCAGGATCCAGCTCTTTTGGATGCTCATCTAAACTGATGAGATTTTAAACAGTTCACCTTTGCAATATATCTACTTACAGAACAGTACAAAGCCTTCAGGTGCAGGACTGCAACTATGATGGGTGACTGCTGCATGCAGAGATTATTGCAGCCAAATAATGGTCTCAGTGGTTTAGTCTCTTTATTCAGATTTACATTAACTCAAAAAAAAAAAAAAAAAAGCCTATGTGGTATTACAGCTAAAATATATAATTAGACAATATGTCACATTAAAATACATCCTGGTCCTAAAATATAAAATTAGACGATATGCCACATGAAAATACCTTCTGATCAAGGAAAAGCTCAAGCCTCAGAGCATGCCAGGCCCTCTCCTCCAGAGCTGGCTGATACCTGCAGGGACATCTCTTGCACTGCAGGGGTGCAGCTCCTGTACCAGCAACAAGGCTCAGGCTACTTTTTCTAAACAACTTCTGATTCCTCTAGATACCTTGTGGTGCCAGACTTTGCTCAGATTTTACCACCCTTTTACATTAAGTGGTAATTAAAGGCGTGGGTTTCTAAGTGACTCTAAACTCAGCATACCTCTATTCTGACTCCTCCCTCCAAACTGGATTTTGCTCATATTTGGAGGTCTTCCAGTGTATTTCTGCTACCTCTTGCCATTACTGACTTCCTAACTACACAGCAAAGCTCCTAAGAAAAAGACACGAGCTCTTTGGCTGATTTGCTTATGTTCACTCAAGCGATGATTACTGGCAAATAATATAAGATGTGAACACCTACGAAATACACATCTATGAACTTAATTTCTTGCTGCCCGCTGGGCTTAATGGCTATCTAAAGCCTGCCTTCCTCCATTTCCCAGGCAGGTAATGGCTGGGCCGGTGGACAGGGGGACACTTATTTGTCGTATGGCCCAGAGCACCTTTCTCCCCTCCAGCCTGGCGGAGATGTGGTTGTGAGAGCGCTCAGGCTGCATCGAGCCAGGCCATGCGAATGCAGACCACAGGCTCCAGGTGCTGATGCACATGGAGAACTATGAATCAGAAGCTGAAAGAGAAGAAAAGGGATCTCCTGTGCTGGCTCTTAACATGGCCATGTCAATACACCCCAGGCTGGTGAAGTGCAAAGGAGGGAAATGAAAGAAAATACAGGTCCATAACTGGTGCATAACATTTCTTCCCCGTTGCCTTCTGATTTAACGTGCAGAAGTAAAAGAAATTACCTTTACTGCCCCATCAACACCAACAATGCATTAGCCCTCTTAATCCTCTTTCGTCATTACCTTATTTTAATGCTCCAGAATGATGAGAAAACTAAAGAACAGTGATTGCTGCAAGCCCCACAGAAAATCTAAGCATTAAAAGGTTTTCTTTACAGGTGAAATCCTTTGCCTCTGCTGCAGCAAAAGCAGGTTGTGGTGGGGCGGCACACTGCTAGCATCCCCTGTGTCTAGGGGTGAGAGAGAAACAAGTTTTTTCTCCAAGGTCACAGTGCCCTGCCTGAGCAGCGTGTAAGATGGTGCCAAGCCTTGCTGGGGAGGGATGCCACAGCACGCTAGGCGCCAGCCTTGCTGCCCATGAGATCGCCTGGAAAACACATGGCAGGATCTCTCCAGTAACTGAAGATCACCAGTCACTAAATGCAAGACGATGCAGCCAGATGCCTCATCTGTGCCCTCATTTACCTGCTGGATGGTGGCATGAGCCGGGAACGCCGGGGCTGGAGTTTGAATTACAGGAGTGAACCAGGGAAAAAAAGCCCTGTAGTTCCCAGCAGAGCACTGAATGAGGCTTGTTCCAAGCCTAATCAAACTATTATTTTCAAATAATGAAATTAAGATGTACCAATTTAATTTATATTTTTTATGAACTAAAAGTCAATCATTTGCCACCTGGTAACAGCATGCATTATGGCTCAAAAGCATGTGACTTACCGTATCATGCTGAAAGCACTTTACATATGTAAGAAAAAGGTTTAACTCACCCTTAAGCTAATTTAATTGAAGCCAGTTACTGCAGGATTGAGCTTTACCCAGTTACAGACTTAGGTACTAACTTCTGAGGATGGCATCAATCCTAGGTAATAAATGGTGCTCACAGAAAAACTACCTGTTTTAAATTACTGCAGCACCACTGTAACCTGCTTCCAAACGGAACTGCAGGCTGCTGGAGTTTTGACATTTGAACACTTTCAATTTGACACACTAGTAATTTGCCTGGTATCATCCTAAATAATAATACATATTGTGACTGAATTAATTTGGCAAGCAGCCAACTAGGAATTTCCAATTAGGAAAAAGTTAATTATGTACTTGTCACAAAATGCACTCTATTTATGGCAAAATGTGTTGACTTTAAGTCAATCTTGATATTTACAGTGAATTAAAAGTTACCACAGAGTGTAAGTATTTATGCTAAGGACAAATTGTCTGCAGGGGAAAACAGAAGAGGGAAGGAGATGCCACCACCACCAGATGGAGGTGGATGGGTTGGGGTGGAGCACCCCAGTGTCTCCTCTGAAATCGCTTTGCGGGCTGCCAACTTGGTGGAGAGGGGAGCCGAGCAGGGGCAGATGGCCTTCACCAGGCACTACCACAAATCAGCCAGCAACATCTGAAAAGAAGCAGATAAATTGTGGCAGACCCCAGCTGTGCCTTCGCAATGAAACCCGAGTGCAAACCTCTGGGTTACCAGGGAATTTCCTCAGAGATTCATTTTGGGGATCAATCTCATTAAAGACTGTAACCAAAAGCAAGAAGGTGGTAATAATTTGCTGATGATACCTACTTAGGAGGAGTTCTGGCAATTCAGAAGAGAACTAGGATTACACACAGTAATAACCAGATGACCTTGAGGTCTGAATTAATAGAAATGGATGGAAATCAATTGTGCAAAGTGCAAGGCCATACACCTAGGGACTAATAATGAGCAGTTCTGGTATAAGCAGAGAGCTCATCATCTGGAAATGGTAGATGACAGACACCTCAATGTCTAGACAGACACTTGTGGACATTCAGAAGCACTGGCTGATCACAGAATCACTGCAAACCACCAATGTGAGGCAGAAATGGCACAAAAGATCCTAGAACGTATCAGAAGCATTTCCACAGAGATGGGGAAGCAGTAACAGCATTGCACAAAGAAATGATGGGATGTCCCCCACGGTATTGTGTATAAAAGTATGGTATGCTTGCATGTTTAAGAAAGGTGTTCTCAAAGTGGAGCAAGAACGGAGATGTGACATTCATGATGCTATGGAAGATTACATGTTTAACTTACAAGAAGTGACTAAAAAGAACAGGGTCTGTTTAGAAAGCAAAGGCAGTAGAGAGCAGATTGTGATTATTCAGTAAAAATACACTAGTGGGGTAAGAACTTGCATATTTATTGCCAGGGAGAAAAAAGAGCTGGTTAAGCTAGAGGACACTAAAAAAATGAGCAGGTATAGGTGTATTGCTAACATGTTTATACCACAAGTAGGAAGGACACTTCTAATCAACAAAAGAACTGAGCACTGAGGCCACTAAGCTATCTGCTTTTAGGACAGATATGGAAGAAATTGCATGAGACGACTGCCTGCAGCTGTGGGGGCTGGAGGCCCCTTAGGAGCATCTTTCGGTGCCTGAGCTCCATGGTGAGCTTGAACAGAAAGCCCTGGCATCCACAGGGACTTTTCTCATATGGCCTCTTGCAGACATCACTTGCACCTAAAAAAATTCCATAAATGAGTTGCTTTATAGTTTTTTTTTTTCCCTGTATGAGTAGAAACCTTGGCTTTCTATTGAAAGAACATAATCAAATTTAGTTGGTTTAAGCAAATTAGTCAACTGCAGCAAATTAGATGGCTCCACCTCACACCCAGGTGACCTAAGTGGACTGAAATGTCACTAATTTATCTACAGAAAATAGCATTATTTAGCATTCCTTTCCAGAACTGTTTGCAACAATGGAATCCAAAAACCGAAGGTATCTAAACATCATAAGGATAGCAAAACTTTAGATTAGGTCATCAACTTTTATCCTGACTTCATAACCCTGAAAATTCTCCACTGTCTATAACTAGGCAATATCCCACAGTGTCAGAGATGAGTAGCTTTACTTGAAATTTTCCAAACTCAGTACCAGAAAAGTGTAACTCATAGACTGTATTATATTATTATTATTACTAATATAAAGCATAGTTCTTTTTCACATGGTTATATGAAACAAACTTTTCAACTTTAACTTCAATATATATCAGATACATGTCTTCCTGTCCACATTGCCTCCAGAATGCGAACTAAAATAACATAATAGGCATTAAATCATCAAATCAAAAAAAAATGCATCAGCATCTTGTGTTGTTTGAGAGGTACTATACAGTACAATTTACAAGGTAATAGGCCTATTCATCATCGGCACATCACTCATCCCAGTTTCTCTGCTCAGATGATGCAGGGCAGGAATTTTGATGGACTATTTGTCCTTGCTTTGATTAAGAATAAAACATGGCTTGAAAATAATAAACTTTGCCTGCCATTCTGCATCTCTGAAATAGCATTCTTGTATTACCAGCCAGGATAAGAAGTACTGAATATGCTGATCACAACATTATGAAATCAAAGGTTGCACCCAAATCCCATCTTTTCTAAATTCACTGTATCAAGCTGGGATCACACAGACATCCATTTATCTTTGCATTTCTAAACTGCCCTGCTTTGGCAGCACGATAATCCAGAGGTTAATTGAGGACTCAGTGCACCTGAATTCCACTCCTTGCTACAGCCCAGTCATCCCGTATGACATTAGAAAGGCCTCAGGCTAAAGAAAATTATGTGCTTGAATACCTTCAGCAATCTACCTTTAGTCTACAGCAGTCTTCTTGTATACTACATCTTTCTGACTACATCTATGAAGAACCTGCTCTGCTCTCTTCTTCACTAACTGGGAATGAAGATGAATAAGGATTGTGAGGCACTTGAATTTTATGGAAATGAGGCTATAAAAAATCTTTTAGCAATAGTTTCTAGTGCAGCGGCAAATGGGTACCCTGCTCCATGACATTAAGGGTTGGCCTTTGCATGACTCTCACTGGGAGGAAATGCTCTTGCCTTCGATGTGCTCTCGCGTTCGATGTGCTCTCGTAGAGATTTTGCCCCCACCTCTTTCTCATTTTTCCAGAGGGCTCTTTTAATTACAACGCACAAGACACCTGAGGCTGAAAGGATCCCACAAGAAGAGAACAACCTTCAGACAACAGTCCTTTTTTAAAAGACCTTGTTTAGTTGCTTTCATTCCAACAGCAGGTAAGTTAAAGGCAGCAGAAGTGCATGAGTGTAAGATGCTCTCTTCGCCCCAGCTTGCCAGATGAACGCAAACCCATGCTGTACCTGCAGCTAGAGACAGCCGTCAGGAGGTACGAGGAGTGAAATCCTGCTGGCCTCCACACTGCTCACCTCTCCATGTCATCCAACGCACCGGACAGCCCCATGTTAACCTGCTGACTCCACACCCTACTTATCTGTGCCCACCATTGTCATGTTTCCAGTCTTCTCAGTGTTTCCTAAATCACAACTCAAAAGCACTGTAATTCTGCCCTGCTTTCATGGTGATAGATTCATAGGTTTCTTTGGCTCGGTCGCTAAACCAATGTCTTTGCTAGCTGGAGAAGACCCAAAGTGCCTCTGGTCACTGCACCTGTCCAGCTGCAGGACCTAGGACTGCAGCATGATCCCCAGACTACACAGCATCCTATGTGTAAATCTGTCCTGAAATATCATTTGAAATTTTCATTTCATGGTCTGCGGCATTTCAAGGTTTTCTTTCCATTTTAAATATGCCCATTTCACAAAGCACAAAACCAAACTTCCTTTCAGAATCCTGTGCCTCCCACTGCAAACTGAGAATGGAGCTGAGCCCTCTCTCCCATGAACTACCATTTACAACATTTTAAGGGGAAATGAGAGCTTTCTCTCCCTCTGCCTCTCTTGAATTAGCCTGGTTTCAGGTCTGTGACTCCCTTTGTATCTACAGTGCAGTCTCAACTGGTACTAAATATGCTTGGGATGGCATGTCTGAAACATCAAACTACCGGTTACTCTGAGAACACCCCCAAGGCTCTGACTTCTCTCTTCCTCCAGCTAAACTGACTCGCTCCTTTCTCTTAGAACAAAAAATGACATGCCTCTTATAAAAGAAATGTCAGTGCCACAGTGCAAGCTGGAAAAAGTCACGGGCATCCTGACTGCATCCGCACCCCTCCTGATGCTGCTTTAAAGGTGCCCCTTCCAAATCCTTTCCAGCTCACTCACAAGCATTTGTTAAAACTGGTATATACAATTTTCAGTGAGGATCCAATTTTTTTAAAGCTACTTTTCAGAACAATTTGTACTCTCCCAGTACAGCGACCACAAGACAAGAGGCACTTCATGCATTGTAGCTCCTGTTATGGCATGATCTTCCTAAAGCTGCGAGACAGAGCAGTTGCTGTAAATCATCGTCACTTCCAGCACACACTGGGGTACAGGCAGCTGATGTCAGTGCCATGGTGCAGACATGAACAAGGGCAGAATTGAGATGCTGTGGTTGCTTCAATGATCCCAGACAGGTGAGTAGGTGCCTGGAGGAGGCAGAAGAACCCACCCTTCTTGGCTTGGCTTCAGGCTGGGATTGGAATTTGCTGACAAGAAGCAAGAGAGCTGAAGGATGGAAGGACTGTACTACAGATGGACATGCTTGTTAAGATAGAGAGGAGCATTGCACTGTGCAAATGGGGTGTCCTAATGAGGAGGTGCATCCTCCGATGACCTGCTGTCCCTCAAGCACCCCATTTTCGTCTCACCACCAGCAGTGGTTTGAAGGCACAAGCTAGCCAGACAGCAGCAAATTAGCTCCATGCTGCGGCCTAGAAAGAAATCTCAGCACACTGGATAAATAATCCACATTTTTCAAAAGATATGCCCAAATGAGTGCTTATTTGATGAATGCTGCTGAAGAGCATTTTGCATTATCAGCTAAATAGTGGTACTTGTTTACAAACCAGGCTAATTATGGACACCATCATATTTACTGTTTTATGAGCTCACCAGTGAACAACACAGACCTGCTGCAAGACAAAAATCAGAATTCGGCCACCACTAATCTTTGACTCCATCTATAGGTATTCAGAACCATTTCCGTGGAACACAGAAAGGAGAACTGCGAGAGGATGGACTGATAATTATTTCCCCTTAATTAGGATTTGATCTTTTGTACATTAGGGGGATGAAAACAAGCCTAGATACACACACTCCTATTCATTCAGTAATTCTAAATGACATGGAATTAAAAGCAAAGCAGTGAATCCCTCGCTCAATATGCACACACAATTCCCATTAAGGATAATGGTTATTTTGCTGTGACCAGCACGTGTTTAGAATGCTTAATTTCCATCACATGTTTCTATTCAATTAGATCTATTGGCAGCAAGACTTAAACGCTAAGAAGGAGGAAGGTGAACCAGAGGTTAAAAAAAATACTAATTGCCTACACGGTGTTTTCCAGAACTGCAACATCTATGCCCGTCTCCCATAAAACAATGTTAATAAAGCATTCCTTTTATGCATAGCTTAGGTGCAGCCAGGGCTGATACTGTGAGCAGTAGCAAAGGTAGGAACCACTCCCATATGCCATGCTCTCATCAACACAAAATTCCACACTGAGGTGCACTGCTCCATGTTTGAGGGTGAGATGAAGCTGGAGTGCAGTGCTATCAGCTTGCTTAAAGAGGTCCAAGGACTCTGGTCATGAAGCTGTACCTCTCCATCCCTTTCTTCTTTGACACACAACCCCCTCCATTGCAGTCCACGGAGAACACGTGCAGCCTCTGACTTGTAATGGCAACCACAAAGTGAAGAGAGTTTCTTAACAAATTAAAGCAAACCTTTTTTTCATGTTCTTTGATTGCTGAGGAACTGAAGTTTGGTAACCACTGGAGCACAAAGGTTTTTCTTTGCTGGAAATACAATGTTTGCTACAGAAACAGCTTCCCTGCGTGATGGATTGACAATAGTTTTCCAAATGATAGATTCAGTTCTTTATAACGCTACCAAGACTAATCATGCTGGGGTCCTTGCTGTCATAAATCAAACCAAATGCAGGTAGATGCAATGGCGTGTCCCACTCAGCCAAGGATGTATGGAGGATGCCAGCTGTTTCTATGGAGAGAGGAGCCCACGCTGGAGCAGGTTTGCTGGCAGGACTTGTGACCCTGTGGGCGACCCAGACTGCGGTGTGTTCCTGAAGGACTGCAATCCACGGAAGGGACCCATGCTGGTGCAGTTCATGAAGAACTCTAGTCCACGGGAAGGTCTCATGTTGGAGAAGTTAATGGAGAACCTTCTTTAGTAGGTGGGACTCACATCCTTAATAAAATCAAAGACAGCTTGTCAAGATCTGGCCTACAGGAAAGTATTTTATTGGCTCCCACATAAGTTGGTAAGAAAGCAAAAATTAAAAATGTATTGACCGTCTGACCTCACAATGTGTTAACATTGTTGGATAGTTTGGTAAAAAAGTGTGGGCTCTTCAACAAGAATTACTTGGGGAATGCTATGAGCCCAGTTTCCACACCAGTGAATGTGAGAACACTGGAGTCATTGCCCTGACTTCATTTGTCATGATATGTATGATATGCATATGTATCAATGCAAGAAATCATTGCAGACCTGGAGGCTGCTGTCAGACCCCATTGGCTGCTGGGGGAATTCTGCTCTCCATGATGAGCCACCCACTCCCCAAACACAGCAAACACTGCCAAAGAAGGGATCTCTTGTGCACTGATCAGCATGAAACATGAGCATACAGGTGTTTGCTCTGGAGTCCAAGAAATAAAAAAGTAGGGGCAGATGGAAATTACTCAGGGCTATCAAATTATTCTGGGTCTTCCTGGCATCTAGGAACGTTCTATCATTTACACAGGTAACCTCATTTGAGTTGTTCTCAATAAGCATTCTGGATTTGATTCCAGAGTATTTGATCAAGTCAAAGAAACCATTTTCACAGGCAATTAAGACAAATCACTCAACATTTTCTTTCCTTTTATTAGAACAATTATTAGTCCTATATCAAACATAATATACTTTGCACATTTTTCTGCAACAAACTGAAACTGTGGTTTCTGTAAACATTTCATAGGATTATGTGATCACCACAGCCTGAGTCAGTAGGAAGATCTGGTAAGACTGATCTGGTAAGAAATTAGGTGGGTAAATTATGCAGAAGCCCATTTCTTAAAATTCCTTCAAACACTCTGTAAATTTTGATAGCTTGACAAACAATTTCAAAGACAAGGAGTTTCCCTGTGCTTTTGAAAATCCGCGAATGCGTGGTAAAAATATTTGCCTGACACCCAACACTGAATCACAATATGAACATAGCAGCATCATTTCCCTCCTCCTTTAGCCCCGGGCAAACTCTAGATGTGCAGGACTGCCTCCTCCAGCTGTACCAGCCGGTGACACAGAGGAGAACAGGGCATAGAGGGAATGGCACTAGAAATCCCAAACAAAATGGGATTTCTAACGCTGTTGGATTGGGATCTTAACATAGTATTTTGCGTGAGCGCTGACTTCACTTGAAATACAAAGAAAAACGCTGTGTTCAGATATAGCTATACAGAACCCGTCACATTCTCAGCACATTTTACTTTATGAATACAAACATTAGCACATTTTGTGCTATACGCAAAGAAATGTCAAGTAGGTAACCTAAAACCCCAAGTGGCATAACCAATAAATCTAATTTAAAGAGCAGTGAATATAATAATAAACTTTACAGGATTCCAATGTCACTGTATCTGACCAGCCATGGTAAAATGCTACTACCTTTGAATTTCAAAACTGGAAGTTAACTATTTTGGGCAACAGTATCTAATACCAGGCTGGTACAAAGCCCATTAAGATAGTCCATCTGTGCAAACGTCTGTCCCTGAGCACATTTTATTTATGAGAGAAAAATATTGGGCATGATATGAGAAAACATAAAAAATAATTAGGGATTAAAATTTGGTTATATATAAGAATGAACACTTTAAAATACAATTATCTAAAAATATGCATATGTCCATGTTTAGCACAAGGAAAAGCACAACGATCTTGTGCTGTAAGTCAGCATCCTCGTGACGATACCTCTCCCAAAGCAAGAAGGATTCCTCAATGTCATGATTAAGTTATAGTTGCTGGAGGTGAATGGCAGTGATACAGGCCCGTGAAGCGGCAATAAGATCACAAAGATAACACCATGTCCTAATGCCAAGATAAGACTTTCAATATATGATTTTGAGAGGGCTTTTTCCGCTCTGACTTTGACCAACTGTTTGTTCTCACAACAGCTAACACAGGGCATGGTGACTTTTGAGGGGAGCACAGCAATCTGCCTACATAAACTGCAAGGTCAAGACCAAGGACTGAAGTTTTAAAATTATGGCTTTTCAGTAAGGATACTATAAGCTTTTAGTAACCTGAGAGTAAAAAACACCACTCCTTTTTTGTTTTTTAAACCTCAATCTCTTTATTGCTGGTATGGATCAAATAATGAGTATTTTCACATCTGTAAGTGCCAGAGCATTAAGCCACAGTTACTGCATAGATTATAATCGATCCATTAATTAACACTAGTCTGCTCCCATGCTTTGGCTGAGTAATTTTTTTTTCTGCTGGGAGACCTGCAGACCTTGGTGCAACCATGGAGGAGGGTGGCACGATGAATCCCTAAGTACAACATGGCTTGATGGATTGTTGCACAAGAAAAACCTGCTATCAGCTAAGGAAAACAACAGGCAAACATGCAACATGAGGGCAACCACCTCCTCAGCAGCAAATTCCTCCAGCTCCAATATCCTAAAACTGCATGAGAACTTGGGTATTAAGAAAACACTGCACTATTTGCAGCAGCTGGTACTGTAAAAGGTGGAGCAGTCTCAGCAAACCAATTTCCTTTCCACCACCTGTTTTCCCCTGCTCAGCATGCCCAGTGAAGCACTAGGTTGCGCATTCCTGCCATGCAGATGTCCTCTGGCAGCAGCGGGGCTTCCAGATCAGTGGCAATAGTGGTGTCCCCATGGGCATTTAAAATGGTATTGGGTTAACTATTTTATTGATATTCAGTTTCCTTTGGAAATTAATCAAGACCAAGATAAATGCCTCTATCTGCAAAGGAGAACCTGCAGAGATAGAAAAAGGAGGGAAGATGCCCTCATTGGATTTTGCTTCCATGTGTCCTCCCCAACAGTAGAGCAGGGTTTGCTTTCCTGTTGCATGGATTCAGGTCCCAGCTCATAGGTGGACACAAAGACTCTGAAAAAAACCCCAATTTCCTATTTTGGCTCTTCTCCAGCCTCTCCTTTTTGTTGTGTCCACAGGTTGAAGGTGGCCACTGGGTGGCCAGTTGAGGATAGCCCTGGCAGGGGCACTTCTATGAAGAAGGTCCTCAGTACATGACCACACATCTCAGGGGGAAGAACAGCAAAGCTTTTTCATCTTCTTAACCTCATTTCTGTGTGTCTGCAAGAAGACCAGCACACATCCCCCAAGGTCCTGCCCTTGTTCATCTACTTTTGCTCTAGGCTCACAGTCTTCAGCAAAGCAGGTGAGCTCCTAGCTTTGAATTGACATTTGCATCTGCTCAGACGAAGCAGCTGCCACCCTATGCTGGTCTGGGACCTGCCTACTGCCCAATACCCTTGCCAGAGAAAATCAGCATGAACACAGGCTGATCTGTGGGATGCTGACTTTTTTGCCCCAGTCCAAGAGCCCTGCTAACAATGTCCAGCTGAGGAGGACACTGCAACCAGGAGAGTGGGAATGGAAGAAAGTGGGATGTCTCCTTGAGGATATTGGGTTTGGAAATCTGTATCTATTAATTATGAATAAATGTAACCAAAGCTACATTTTTTTACTTCTATCAGAGAGAAAAACGAGCTTCTAATTTGGAGCAAGACTTTGATATTTGAAAAATTGAATATATAACCAAAGACTCCTAGTAAAGTCTCTCTACCAGAAAACTTCAGCAATTTTCTATTTTTTTATATTTTTGATGACTGAAAAAAAAATATTGATTGACAGTCCCAGAGATAAGTGGAGAAATGCTCACAAAGTAATAACTTATAAATGCTACTTTCATGTAACATTTCCCTACTTATCGTCTCTCATATATCCAAAGAATGAGGTAATGTTAAAACCCTCTGCAATCAGAAAATCGTTTGCCATATAGGACACATGCTATCTTTCTGCCTGCCTATAATGTGCCGATTGCTAATGTCTATTAATGACTGTTACTAGCTCATCCAACATGAACTCTGCTATGTATTTTTGTTATCCTCTAAGGATATATCCTGTAAGCAACAAAGCTATATGTTCTCCTTCTTCACTTTTTCAACATTTTAAGTAATTTGCTCCACATACAACCAAGAATTTCAAAAAAGGTTCTTGTGCTGTTAATATTGTTCTTCATACGTGAGGACATAACCTTTCAGACAACTGTAAGAAAAATCCTGTTGTGCCATTATTTTCACTAGGTAGTATACAGGCAGCTCAGGTAATTAAAGGTTTGTCAGTCTGACAGTGATCCAAGAGAAAATAATGAAATGGCTGAGAGGGACTTGATTAATAAGGAAATAAAGATGGCTAATATAATTACTGCCAATCAACATGGGCTTATAGCAAGCAGATTTTGTCAAACTAATTTGATTTTTTATGGAGTTTCAAGTTGCTAAAAGTAACCATGATGGTATAATAGACTTCTAAAAGCTACTTTAGATGGTGCTTACTACATGATGTTTTGATTAACCTGAATGTTATAAAAATCAACATGACATACATTAAAAGGATTAAAGCCTGAGTAATTGATCATTCATTAGGGAACTGTTCTTGAACATGCATTTTTAGTGAGATCCTAAAGCCATTAGTTCTTAGCCCTACTCTTCTTTACATTTTATCACTGATTTGCAAGAAAAGGTAAAATTATTACTAATAAAATTGGCAGATGGGACAAAGATTGGAGGAGTGGCTGAATAATGAGGAGACAGAGCCAGCAGTACAGAGGGGACTGGCTTGCTTTTGGAAGCAGCACAAACAGCCAACAGCAACTCCAACAGAGCCAGACAGAGACCACACTGTTACAGAAGGGGCTCTATTCTCAGAAAAAACAACTCTGGAAAGAGCTGGGGGTTACTGAGGGGTTTTCAGCTGAACAGTCATTTGAGCAAGATGTTCTGCTAAAGGAATAAATGGGACCTCTAAATATGGAAATGTTGAATGGGGTAAAAGACTTTTACCTTAGCTTTCAATCCTACAATACCGCATCCAGCTTTGATGCCCACAGCTTGACAGATGTTGAGTAGTAGGAAGGAGTTCAGAAAAGGCCCCAAAAAATTATGGAAGAGTGGCAAAACAGGGTTCATATGAAAAGGTTCAAGGTATTCAAGATATTTAAGTACAAAAAGTATTTATTGATAAACCAAGATGCACCATATTGAACACAAATTGGATTTAGAGGGTTCTCCAGTCTGGCAAACAGACCCAAGAACTGGAAACTGAGTCATAGAATCATAGACTGCTTAGAGTGGGAAGGGATCATCTAGTTCCCACACCCCTGTTATGGGCCAGGACCCCTCCCACTAGAGCAGATTGTTCAAAGCCCCATCCAGCCTGGCCTTGAACACTTTCAGGGACGGGGCATCCACAACTCTGGCCAACCTGTTCCAGTGTGTCACCACCCCCACAGCAAAGAATTTCTTCCCAGTATCTAATCTAAATCTCAACTCTTTCAGTTTAAAACCATTTACCCCTCATCCTATTGCTACACTCCCTGACAAAGAGTCCCTCCCCACCTTTCCTGTAGCCCCCAAGCCTCCTCTTCTCCAGGCTGAACAACCCCAACTCTCTCAGCCTGTCCTCATAGGGTGGTGCTCCAGCCCTCTGATCATCTTCGTGGCCCTCCTCTGGACTTGCTCCACCAGGACCATCCATTCAGATATATGGTGTATACTTTGTAGAGGGAGGATGATTTATCACTGGAACCCTTTTCAGTTCTAGTGATAAATGTCACATCACTAGAAACTAAACACTTCACTTTTTTTCTGAAAGGTGCCTGCTCTTTCAACCTAAACTCATTTCAGAAAAACATGTGGCCTCTGTTATCCAGGGCTTTAGATTAGCCGAAAACCTACCACCGGAGCCTGAAAACCTACCACTCTAAGGATGTGTCTATTTATCTGGCAAAAATGTTAACAATGATATAAATTTCCTTTCAAAAAGTTCTTTTTTTCTGTTTTCCCTCTCCTGGAAAAGCTTCTTTTTCTGGTTGAAAATCCTTTTCAACCAACCTCCTTTTTCACCCTCTTCCTTTTAAGATGCCTGTTGTAGACACAATGTCCACAAGGCTGCAAAGTCCTGATGAAAAAGGGCCACCAGGAACAAAACCTGCAAGACTCACAAAGAGAGAAAGGATAGAAAGGTATGCTGTAGGCAAGAGACCTCCGTTCTGACCCCGCTCCCAGGCTGCTTGAAAAAAGACTGCTCTCCTAAACAAGGCTGGATAGGCTGATACATGCCCATCTTAAAGTTTTAAGTTATTATAGGGCTTTGCCGGATTTATACTGATAACCTAGGGATGAAATGCTTTTTATCAATACACATTCTACTTGCCCCCTAAGCAAGCTATGCTTTTTGTGCATGTGTATATTTATAGCAAAACTATACTTCAAATGATCTTTAGCAGCTGAAATAATTACCCCAAAACATTACATCACTAGAGAAATCAGCAAACCGGGAAAAAAAAAAAGACTAATATTTGCTACATAACCTGCAGAAACTAAGCAGAATAACAGATGGCTCACAGTATTCTTTCTCCAATTAATGGCTAAAGAGAAATAGCTTACTTGGGATAAAATGACACTTTCCATTTAAACCTGGAGTATATTAAGGCAATAGTTTAGGGGAAATTCCAGCAGGCAATCAGTAACTGTTATGACTCTTAATATTTCAGGACTTGATCCTCACAGGGGCCAAACCCTGGCCTGCCTCTCACGATCACATTTTTATTTTATGCTAAGTCTTGTTCCTTGCTCCCATTAAAGTCACTCCAAACCCAAAATCATGAGATAAAAAGGTAGTGAGAAAAGATATAAATAATATGTGCAGTGCAGAATAAATTCACATCTAAATTACAGGCCAGGGGAAAAAAACCAGCTTCTGCAGAAGGCTCATCACATCCACTGCCTTCCCTTTCATATCTATTTTTCTACCTTCATTCCCAGACTATTTACTGTTTAATAACTCATTCAAGGTCTTGCTTGAACGCTTTGATGCTTCTCGCTTGAATAGATTTTCTTTGGAACATAGTCCCTGAGCTGTACGCATTACATTTGGTATGAAACATTTTTTTCCCAATATCTCTCTTAAAAAAAAAAACCCACAACCCAAACTCCCACAATTTTCATCTGTGTTTTTCAAGACCATCCCTGATTTCAGCACACCAAAATCTATCAAAATGGTCATTGTGGGGCTGAAGGTATTTTCCTATTAAGGAATCTCTGATATATTTTCATTTATGCCACTGAGTTTTATTTTACATCCAGGCTTCTAGATGTTCCTTATTTTGCATGAGTAAAAACACTCTAAAGACATCCAACAGAATTATGCAGTCCCCATGCAAACAAATTTCCCAGTTAAAAAATTTAAGAATTTGATCTGTGGAGTGACAGTAAGATCACAGCCTGGTAATGATTTACATGTGACACCGTTAGTGATGTCTCCGTCTTATCAAGTTTGACTCCTACTGTGATTAAGGCTTTGTTTCTACTGTTTGCAATGCAAGGAGATTTTATCCACCTTAATTATTCCTAAAGATTTTCACTTTCACCACATTGAATTTCTGAACATTCAATGGCTGTTTACTTTGTTTCTTATTCATTTTTCAAAGACACTTGGAAGTGCATTTTTTTAAAGATTCTTTTTTCGTTTCATTTTTCAATCTGTTCTGGATGGTGTAAATATTTTTCTTTCATATTGATTTTTGTCCTTTTTTCCTTCAAGAAATACTAATTATTTTACTAGAGTTACTGAAACTGACTCATCTACTTTTGTTTAGCATTTCCAATGCATATATTGCGATTATGCTTCAATAACCTTCCCCACCAGCATTATTAATTCAAGCAAAGCTACAGGACAAGTATTCATTAGTTAAATTGTTATTTTAATTAAAGATAATAGTTTCTGTTGAATACTTTATTCTAGTGTATTCCCTTTTGAAGTACAATACTAACTATCCCAAGGTAAGATATTTCGGCTTGCAAAGTCAGGCATACAACAGATAGGAAATGCCAAAACTGAGATAGGCATAGACGCTCAATTTGAGCTTCTTGGCACCATTTAAACACAAATAATGGCAGTCATTAAACATAATGATATATCAAACACCCAGCAACAGCAGAATATATTCAGCAACAGTTCTGCATCTAGTTGTACAGATTAGGATGCTACCAAGTATTCCTTATAAAAAGGGTCATTAATCTCACCTAAATTTGCTGCTAGCAGCATTGCCTCTGAAGTCCACAGAGACTCTCTCTGCTTACTTGAGGCCGGTGGGTGAGCACGGCTTGGTGAATTCAATGCTGCCCACGGGATGCAAGCCAGGGAGAACCCCAGCACCCTCTATTCCTGTGGAGGTCAACTGGGACTGATGTAGCACAACCCATTACAAATGTCAGTCTTGAAAGAGTGAAAGCAAGAGTTTGCATTTCCTCTGCCAGAATCTTCAGAGACACACGATCAGAAGACACATACAGCAAGTTTTACTAACCAAAGTACAGGCCTAATTGTTGTACCATGTTAATCAGAATAGGACAACAAGCTGCACAACTGTAGAAAGAGCTTGTCTGAGAAGTTTGTTGCTCTTTTTTTGGCTGTGGCTGATCTCAGGGGCAGAAAAAATACCGAAAGAAAGTGCTTGCACCATACTTCATTGTTGGAGCCACATGACCTGGCCAGGAGGAGGAGTGATAAACCAGCCCAAGAGCCAGCCCAGCCTGTCCCCACCCAGGCAGGAACCCGCTGGTGCCCCTTGGACCCCACGCATTGTTGAGGCCATGCAGAATATCTGGAAGATCAATCAATACTGATTTTGGAGCCCTTCTGAGCATGTTGCAGATCAAGCAAAACTTGATCAGAAATAAGACTATATTCCTTTAAGAATTAGATTGTTTTGAACTGGCCGGACAGAGAAGAAAAAACCCATTGTGTGTGAAGGTCAGGCTGGAAAACCACCTGGAGGAGTGTGTGTAGAGAGATGTGGCTGAAAACAGTCTCATTCCGTGAGAATGAGAGTGCTCATCCTGTTTGGCAAAACAGCTCAGAAACTACCTCTCTATTATAGCTTTGGGTATGTGAATAAAGTGCGCTTGTGCTTCTGCTTTTGCTGCTGCTTCTGTGTCTGCTTATTGCATACAACTGCGTCCTGATCAATCATCGCCACACTTCATGGCTGAATGTTTCTCACAGAATCACAGAATGATATGGGGTGGAAGGGATCTTTGGATCTTTTCTAAGATAAGTGGAATTGCAGGTACTTTTCTAAAGCAACTCATTCCACTGACATAATACAGAATCACAGAATTACAGAATCACATGGTGTTGGAAGGGACCTCTGGAGATCACCTAGTCCAACCTCCCTGCCAAAGCAGGTCCTCCTAGAGCAGGGTGCACAGGAAATGTGTCCAGGAAGGTTCTGAATGTCTCCAGAGATGGAGACTTCACCACCTTTCTGGGCAGCCTGTTCCAGTGCTCTGCCACTCTCAAAGTAAAGAAATTCCTCCTCATGTTTAGATGAAACTTTCTGTGTTCAAGTTCGTGCCTGTTTCCTCTTGTCCTGTCACTGGGCACCACTGAAAAAAGACTGGCCCTTCCTCTTGACACCCACCCTTTAAGTATTTATAGACATTGATCAGATCCCCCCTCAGCCTTCTCTTCTCCATCATTCCGTGAGAATGAGAGTGCTCATCCTGTTTGGCAAAACAGCTCAGAAACTACCTCTCTATTATAGCTTTGGGTATGTGAATAAAGTGCGCTTGTGCTTCTGCTTTTGCTGCTGCTTCTGTGTCTGCTTATTGCATACAACTGCGTCCTGATCAATCATCGCCACACTTCATGGCTGAATGTTTCTCACAGAATCACAGAATGATATGGGGTGGAAGGGATCTTTGGATCTTTTCTAAGATAAGTGGAATTGCAGGTACTTTTCTAAAGCAACTCATTCCACTGACATAATACAGAATCACAGAATTACAGAATCACATGGTGTTGGAAGGGACCTCTGGAGATCACCTAGTCCAACCTCCCTGCCAAAGCAGGTCCTCCTAGAGCAGGGTGCACAGGAAATGTGTCCAGGAAGGTTCTGAATGTCTCCAGAGATGGAGACTTCACCACCTTTCTGGGCAGCCTGTTCCAGTGCTCTGCCACTCTCAAAGTAAAGAAATTCCTCCTCATGTTTAGATGAAACTTTCTGTGTTCAAGTTCGTGCCTGTTTCCTCTTGTCCTGTCACTGGGCACCACTGAAAAAAGACTGGCCCTTCCTCTTGACACCCACCCTTTAAGTATTTATAGACATTGATCAGATCCCCCCTCAGCCTTCTCTTCTCCAGACTACAAAGACCGAAGTCCCTCACCCTTTCCTCACAAGAGAGATGTTCTAGGCCCCTAATTAATTTTGCAGCCCTATCATCAGTAATTGAGCTGATGTCCTTAGCAGAGTGCTTATTCAGCACTAACAGCTGTAACAAACACACTGAGAAACCTGGAAGGACTGAGCTGGGAATAAACCACGATGTCGTGTGAAAACCAGCTGCAGCATGAGCAGATGCCACCATGCAGCCAGTGGTTCGTTTTGCTCCACAGCATAAACAGATGCCAAAGCAGGAAAACTCCACCAGAAGCAAACTCAATGAAGAAGCTTTGTGAGGCTGATCCTCTTAGTTTTTCAGGATAAAATTTCAAGCCCAGTTCCAAATAAACCCTACTTATTGTCCATTTTGACCAAAATCATCCACCGGAAACCCGTACGAGCAGAGCAGAATTGGGAACCTCAGACACCCTTAGGTGTCTTGATTTACTCATTAACTGAAGGCACCACAGCCTCTTCAGCAGCCGCTGTGCCCAAGCACCTCAGGCCTCAGCATAAGCACATCTATTTTGGTTCTTAACATAGAAAAAGCTTTTCTTAGGCTCCTACCTACTCAAAAGCAATGTCTAAGTAGATTATTGCAACACATGCCTATATTAAAGCAACACAGCAAATATAATGAGCTCAGCAAACAACAGTATTATCTCCTTTAACTGGAGATGACTAGAGATGCCATAATTTATATGGCCATTTACTTCAAACAAAGGCTGTGGTGTGTAAATCACACCTATCATCCTGTCATCTATCCAGTCGTTTGGCAACCCGACCCTTGTGAGTCAATTACGGTGTAAACTCAAGGACTCAAAAAGACGTTTTATAAAAAGTGAGGCGTCAGAATGGGGAAGCAGGAGAAGTTTTACCATTAAGCAGCTGCCTACTCTCTACTCCCCAGGCGGTGTATTTTCTCTATCCTTAAAGGATTATCTGCCTTAAATGAATGCTGGCTAAATGCTTGTGAAAGGAGAATTATCTTCTTGGAAACAAACAAATATTCTTCAAACTCTATTTCAGAAACCATGGCTCTAAAAATAGAAGATATTAATCCTAAATTCAGTTTCTAGTCTCCTTCTCACAACCTCCTTTTCTACTTTCCAGGTAGAAATTGTTGAGGTGTAAAAACTACATAGAAAGGAGTAAGACATGAGACAAATAATTCATACATAGAGTATGTTATCTGCCTAGCCAAGGTATATATACTTTATACTAGATAGTAGGCTTCCTTTCTGTGATCGCTTCAGAAAAGGAAGAATATTCAGTAAGCAGTTGTTAAATAAGGTGCGCATATTTTAAAAATCTTGTTTGTAGTGTAGTACGTATTATGAGATGAAACTTTCAAACTTTGACTTTCTCCTTCATCAGTATAAGCGATAACATTTCTCAGAAATTTCTACATTATAGCTCAATACTCAGCTAAAACTAAAATTGTCTCAGAAAGGAGATGATACAGAAGATATAACTTATGGAAAATGAAGTAAAATGTCATCTAAGTATAAGGTCGTTTTGTGTTACACTTCAGATCATTTAGCAAGATGCCTTTTTTTTTTCCCCACCAGTTGTTCTATTCACTAAGGTAATAAAAGTTTTTAAAAGATCACCTTTACTCTCTTTCCCTTTAAACCAGTCCTTTGCTAGATAAATGAGATCTCAGACTCATTTGAGTGTAGTCTAGCCACCACACTCAGTAGTAGCTATAGTATCTACGAGCTATAGTAGCTACATTTAGCTACTGTTACACCAGGGGCCACAGACAGAAATATTTAAAGTTTAAAATCAGCCTATCAACTAAGACAAAGGCCCTCCCCACATCAAGAGAATAAAGCAAAGGCTGATTTGCTTTCTCTGATCTGGTTATAAGGTGACAGATCAATATGTATTATATACTATCTGAAAAGCGGCTCCAAGAAATAACTATATTTGTAGTCTTAAGAATTCAGATGGGAATTTACCTGTGCAAATGTAAATTTCAATGTGGTGAATAGGTACATCTCAGTTTACTCTCTAGACTTTGTTTAAAGGCAGTAACAAATGGAAGCAATGGAAAAAACCCCGACACTTCTGAGGTGTCTGAGTAGATATTTCCTGAAAATAGGAAAAAACAACTTCTACATCTTACTTAGCTATAAAGGAAGCTTCAGATGTATATTCTACCTTGAAGATGTCTTAACACCCAAGTTGCCTCATTGCAGTCACAAGGCCAATGGCATATAGTGTAATTCTCATAGTGTATATGCTCTTCAGCATATAGTGTAATTCTTTCTTTTTTTTTTAATTAATTTTGAGAAACTGACAATAAGAAAACCGTTCCTACCTGTGGCATGATTTTCCTGCGAGTCATCTGATAGTAAGGCAGTGAATGTTTCTAGGTGAGCCTCTTTGTCACAAAGACCTGGTGTAATTAGGTCTGTACTTTTATAGACTGTTACCATATAGAAGTCCTGCGCTTTTCCCACATTTTAAATTGTTTACAACACTTTCAGTCTCTGTTTAAGCTACTGACTTCTCTAGTGCAATTACAACTTTCTTGAGGTTGATAGAAGTCAAAACTTTTACTTTTTAAATCCTCCAGTAGATTTTCTACTTCATGATACACATTTTTAAGAAACCCTGAAAGGCAGATTTAAGTAGATCTAGAATGTCTTATCACATTCCTTTCAGTTATTATTTAACAAACTTCTTCCTCATGATTTCTCCTTCCCCGTAGATAAGCTAGAATTTTATCAGCTTTGATACTCTCTTCACAACATGTGGTTCAGATAGTTTGATTGGCTGCATTTTTCAGTCAATATATAGTTGGCTTTTCCTTCGCATTTATGTGACTTGAACTGCTGTTGATTCCTGTATTCTTGTGAAGACTCTTCTATCTTTATGCGTCTTTTTGAAGGCAAATAATTATTTCCATCTGATTTGTCCTCCTTCCTACATTATCAAAGGTATCATGAGGTAGTTTCCCTCAATTACCACTTTGGACCCCTCTCTTGAGAATTTCTGTCTTCAGAAGCATAGTACCATTAAGAATCTGGCATTTTCTTCATTTTTCTTCCCTCGTGACTTCCAAAAAAAGTCAACAAATGGCTATAATACAATGAAATACTATTATTTCTTCCCCTGTAGATGTTTGTGCTCAACAAACATAAAAGGTATCCTGGGATACAACCATTACCAATTCAAACAACACACAGCCTTTTGTCCAGGATGGATCTAGATGCTTTGTAAATATTTCTGATTTCCATTGTGCTGTAGAATTAAGGAGAAATAAGAATCATCAGAATAAAATCTGCCTTATTTTCTGTAATTTTTTGAAGGAAAGTGAGAGGCAGAGTATAAATTCATCCAAACAAATATTTTATTGATCTCCATTGATGAAAAGAAAGCAAAACGTAGGGTTATTTTCTTTATTTTTCCTTTTTTTTTTATTTCTCCTTGCTTTGACTAGAAATTCTATCCTGCTTCTGAGAAAGTTTCAACAATGAAAGGTCTACTAGAAATGCCAGAAGCTCTATTAGGTGACATTTTTAGTTCTCAAGGCTTTTTTTCTCTTGGCTGTAAGTACAATACTCTTGACTATCAGTGGATACAGTATTTTCCATATTATGGGGGAAAAAAGCACATATTCGAGATAGTTAATGACCTTATAGCTCTTTGCTACTCTAGCTGTTACTTTATGCAAAGCATGAACAATAATAAATACCACTGAATGTACAAACCATCCAACATACTATTATTTTGCTGAATTTCAAAATCTATTCCATGTAAATTTTCTATCTGGTAAACATAAGTGGATAAGTAATTCCCTCTTTTCACAGATGCCTGCAACCATTTGTGTTCTTTGTTTTGCTACATTTCCAAGGTAATTGATATATTTTTAAAACCAGACTTTATCTTCTAAATAGTAGTAGTTTACCTCTCTATTGCATGGCAATTCTGATTTCACATCTTCAAGATGTTTATCAGCAGTCTGTCACCTGTACCTGGCTATTTTGTACTGTTATCAATAATTGTTTTTTAAAAAATAATACTAACAAATAGATATTGACTTCTGCTGAGATGAATATCAAGATTTGTTGAACTCAGGGTAAGTATTTACAAAAGCAACCTGCAGTCAATAATTTCCATATGGAACAGTAACTCTTGATGTTCACAGAAATACACAGACAATCTTGTGCATGTGCATTGAAGTCTCACTAACCCATACTGCAGTAGACTGTAAACCTCCCCAAAAAAGAAGATTTCCAGGTTGCTCTTTCACATCTTCTGTACACAACAGTACAATACTTATTTCTCCTTTAACTGAAAAGGAGTCTCACTGAAGAGGAAAGGATTAAGAAAAAGGTAAAGAGATTTCATGAGGGGATGCTCTGTTCCCACTTCCTCAAACAGAACCTTTTCAGGAACAAAAGAAAATGAATATTCTCTTTCTGGAGAGAATAACTTTTACCTCCACTCATCCTGTCCATAGCCACACTTCCAACACAAACACACAAATCAGGACCTCACATACTTTACTCTGTTTGGTTTTTGCTTCTGTCCAGAATTTCTCTGGTAATCAAAAAAAATTATAAAATCTTCTAAGAAGTAGAATCTTCCCTTAGAAAAGCTGAAAATTTTCAGCCCAATCTTTGAAATAACAGAATTTCACATTATAGATTATTTGTGTAACAGAATTTCGCATGAGTCACATTGTCGTATCATGCCTGATACCATCTTTCCACATGAACTACATCTGAAAGAAAAAAGACGGCAAGGAACTTCAAAGAATAGTATTTTTTAAATAGAGCATCCTACAAGGTAAATCACACTTGAGGGGAAAAAATAAACCACTTTTCCCGGCCCCTGATTCAGACAAACACTTCTATGGAGCTCAGTAGGACCAATGGGGGGGTGCTAATTTGCCTGTGCAAACAGATGTTCCAGATCTCTGTATAATGAACTTGGACATGGCAGTGACTTACTGTATCACTAGTGGAATGTTTATAGCCATTAGTGTAAGCCAGAAAATGTATGACAATGTTTAGATAAATTATCTCCCTGTCTGAAACAGCCTCTTCTGAACTGCTTCCATTGCCACCTGAAATATCCCTGTCTAGTACGAACCCTTCAGCTGTCAGGCTGAACCCAGATTGTCATGATGAACTCCAGATTGTTCATACAGAGCCTGATTATCACTTTTGTCAGCTTTGTATTAATGCAGCTTTGCTAATTTCAGTTTGGTACCTCTGTTTTCACACCAGCCTGCGCAAGACTCCAGTCTATGGTTTGTACCCATCACTAAACCCCAAGAACTCATTTGCATTTTTGTTCTTTCAGTCTCTCAAGTCTCCAGACTAAGAGAACAAAACACGCTACCTTCATTGGCAAAAAGCTTCCTCTTCTTACATCTTGTCATTTACTGTGCCATCTCATTTATATTCAAACCTTCTCATTTATATCCTGATGTACAACTGACTTTTCCTCTGCATTTTAAAACAAATCTATCCACCCACTTCTTTATATTCATCATCTCTGAATCAGTAGACAAGTCACTGCCTTATTTTGCTTCCAGAAAAAATTATCCACAGAGCTTAGTACGGTGTCTTTAGACACCTTTACCTCTCCTTCATCCACCTCCTTGGTACCACTTTCACTGCAACTGTCAGTGTAAAATACTTCTTCCCTTTGACTCTGGGAGAGGATGTTTTGACCACCTGTCAATTCACTCTTAGGCTTCAAATGCAGCTATCCCAACAGGATATGTTTTGACTCTCTCAAGTTAATTAAAGAAAAGAGTATTTTCAAATCAGGTTAAACTTCATTGAAATCAGTAGAGCGAGCTACCACTATTCATTTCATTAAGGATGACAGAGAAACGCGTTTCTAATTAAAATCTAGGCACAGTGCATATCAAGTATTCAAATGTTCTGAAAGAAACAATGCTGAGTATTTGGGGATGCGGGGATATGTGGGGGTGGATGTGGGGGTGTGCGTGCGCATGTGTGTGTAAATGGGACTGCATGGCCATGCATGTTTAAGGGAAACCATACAGGTGAAGAAACAGGAGAACATCCCACAGAAACAACCCCAGGGTATGGCCACATTGGACAATGCAATTAAGAGCAAAGCTCTGATAAAAATTCCCAACTGGAACAGTAAGCAAAGCAAAGGCATCTGTGTATCTACTGCACACAAAGAGTTCTCCTTGTATACAGAAAAAGACTTTGGCTGATCTGGAATTTGCTAACAGACATGAGATATAGCAAGAATATTAGAAAATACATCACAAACACCAGGTCTGGGAAGGATTCAAAAGATACACAAGAGAGAAGAATGGAAGAGAGCCACTGGATGCCCACTTTGGCCACTCAAAGGATTTATGTTTTATGAATTATACAGGTTGGAATCCTGCCCTTTCTGTCAGTTATGGAGCTAGCTGTCATATGTGACAGGAACAGGGTCCAGCCAGACAGTTTTAAGTACAGGGAAAAGTGTTCTAAGCCAGAACTGTCTAGGGAGAACTAAGAAGGCTAAAGGATGCAGAAAACCTGCCCAATTCCATTGAGAATTTACAGGATGAAGTCAGAGAATCAGCATGTACTTTGTCAGCTGGGCTTCAACTTACTGGTGAGTACCAGGAAATGAAGGCCTCCAAGAGCACATTCAATATTTCCTTTTAATAGCATCACTGGTGAGAATGACCACTGCCACAAGCCCTGTAAGCCCAGCTCCATGTTTAATATGTATGAGGTTAAAAAAAGATTCCTAATATTTAGTAGACAAAAATGAAGCTAAAAGTGGTTTCTAAGACAAAGGGAATAGGGAACTAGTAGAAGAGTTATAGGAACTCATTTAGCAAATGCCTGCACAGCAGAAAAATTGCTAGAAAAAAGAATAGTTTAAGCATAAGAAAAGAGACATGCTTGTGGCCAATGTCCCTATTCTGTTCAGGAAGCAGATGGCTAAATGGAAGAAGATAGGGCACCAAAGTTGAGATATATGAGAATCAGCTAGATAGTTGTTATTTTGTGTTGTAGGAATAAAAGAGAAAAAAGGAGAGATGTGGGTCAGATCAAATAAATTATACACAATTGGATGCTAGCAAACAAACTGTACTTCATTCAAGGGAAAACATGATGCAGATGCAGATATGCATCTTAAGATGCATAAGGTTTAAGATTAAGATATGCACCAAGAGTTAAGAGCTCTTTCTCTACGTCATTTAAGACATGGGCTTCTTCCAGCACAGAGGTCTAAGATGCTTCTGGTTAATAACCAGGAATCATTCTCCCAATCCCATTCAGTTTGCCTGTGGAGGAGCAGCAAGGAATAACACCAGAGGATATCAACCCATTTCTCTTCCACCTTGCCGTACAGCAATACCCCAGAAGGAAACACATTGCTAGTCACTGAGAAAATGCATGACTGAGTTTAACCAGTCTCTGGGCTCATCTAGAGCATTGATTAAGAAAAAATACAGTAAAATCAGACCAGAAGCAGAGAAAAGATACCTTATGAAAGGTTGGACAGATGATCTTTTGAGGTCCCTTCCAACTTGGGTTATTCTATGACTCTATGAAAATTAAAGTAATTTGAAATTATTCTTAACCATTATTATAGATAGATCATAATCTAACTCTGCAACAGGTTCAGCCCAGTGAGATATAAAAACGGATCTTGGCAAAGTGGACAGAAAGGATAGAGGAAACAGGGTTTTCGCAGTTGAACAGAGACCGCAGCAATGTACAGTGACACTCCTGGCCTGGGCAGTGTATATGCTGCATCTGACAGCTTTACAGAAGCAGTGTTACATAGTCTAACTCTCTCAGCTCCTATGTGATCTGCAAATGATATCCTAAGGCTAGCTAAAAAAACTTTCTGCAGAAATTGAAATGCTTAAAATCAGTCTATGTTATCAGCAAAACAAAAATTTGTATGAGCACTGAACTGCCCAGCTCTCCAAACATTCATAGATATGTAGAGTTTTGTAGGACTTTATTCCTATTATAGAATTTTATTTTATTTTTTTAATAAATTACCATTATTGCAAAACTCTCTGTGGTCTGGGTGAGAAACAGATTCTGCATCAGCAGACTGTTACTTGCCACTTTCAGAGTTACAAAGACTCCTGTGATTGTCCCTGTCGTGGCTTATTCGTATTTCCTATTCTTTTTGTACTGGTTGGAATAAACTAGTATTAGTTTGGGAACTAGCAACAAATTGTATTGTCAACACAAGTATTGACACAGAAATGTGCTAAGTTGAAGTGGATGGCAACTGATTACAGCAAACAATTAATTCTATGGAGGAAAATCACTGTACAACCTGTAACAAACCCCTGACAGTAGTGACAGTCACAGACTGTCTGCTGCTTGACCTGTAGCAGAGGCAGTTATTGACGAAGACAGAGCATCCACCCCAACAACAACTCCAACCGATTCTGCAAACCTGAGGAGTGATTTGCTGCGCAGTTGGAAAAACTGTACCACTGTGATTGTGTAGCCTCACACAGGCACCAAAAAGCAATGCTGATGCCTTGTCAAGATAGCCTTGTTGAAGTGACAGATTGCAAACACCGCCTTAAGTAGGAAACCAAAACCTGATTTCTCAAAGGAGCAAGCATGCCCAGGAAAAAAAATACTATCTTCTCTCATCCTGTAATCTGCAGAACGGGAAATATTGCTGCTTTATCCACTGGTGATGAAGTGGGACTGTAAGAACGGGTGCCAGAGCAGCTAGATGCTTCCTATGCATGGGGGCTTCAATTTCATTCTGCATATGAAATTACATCCTCTCTTCTCTCAACACTAGGAATGTATTTCATAATTTTAAAACCACTGAAAAAATTGGGATTTCTAGGGGGAAATTTATGAGAGGACAGCCTCTGATAAAATAAACCAAACGAAGGACAGTCACATGGGGATTCAAGAAGGTTTTTCAAAGGATAAGGGCCCTAAGGTGAAACCAAGGCTTTGTCTCCACGCCCACCATTACCTGCATTAGCTAGGTTCAGTTTTTACAGTGAAATACCATGTGCTGTGTGACAACCACGCTGTCCTCTGGCCCCGCAGCCAGACCCAGAAAAGGAATCTCTCATTTCTCTGGAGTCTCAAAGAGAAATAAGCAGGGAGTCAAAGTTCCTACAGAGGTTTCAATGGTTTGGGCTGTTCTGGGTTCACTACAAGAAAGCATCTGGCAGACAGAACCTGTCAGCATATTAATTCCACTTCTTGTGTTTTGAACTATTTCTCTGCTTTCTGTTCAGCAAATCACTTATGGTATCGCCCTTTGAGGCCCAATGGGCAATGATAGAAAGTAAAGGAAGAGCCTTAATAATTATGTCTGGATTAAACTTTGCAGAAAGTAGGAAAATTAGCCACTGTTTTGCCTTTCAGAGAGAGGGCAGAGATAGATTCGTAATTTCTTCAGCATCGTTTCTTTCCTGGTTCTGAAGAACTGCTCCAAGACATGGAATTTTTGTTATGTTATTTTTACAATATCCAAATCTCACGACATCTTGTCCTAATTAACCCAAGGCCTGTTAAAGTTAACACAATTTATTTTTACTTCTTAAACAAAATATCTTACGTCCACCTGTTGGGAAAAAAAAAAAAAAAAGGTTTAACTTCAAAAAAATGCAAGGATGCAGTCTTTCCCTGGTGTATCTGCAATCAGTGCCCATCAATGGGCCTTATTCCTGGATTCTATTCAGATTAATACAGCAGAACATCTTAGAAAAGCAGTGGGAAGGAATTATGCCTGGTTATCCACTTGGCTCTTTGCTGAACCCTGATTTGGTCTGTTCATTTTTGAGAAACCTCACCTTTCACCACTGCAATGCCCTGGAACAAAACGAACAAAATCCCTGTTCTGCATATATGCTCTTTAAAGAAGTCCTCATCAACTGAATTAATCAGCTCCCTAAAGGTAAGTTTTCAGCGGCGACAGTCAAGGTTGTTTTCCAATTATACCACTTCTGGTTTAGCATCTCTGCCAGCTAGACAGACAGCTAGATCTTTTCACTAAAAGGATGGAAACTGTATTCACAATCATGATCAAATCCACTGTGAAATCTGTATCCGCAAACCGAGCAGTTTTATCTTCCTGACCAGCATGTACCTTGAGATAGGCATCAGCTCAGATGAATTTCAGCAAACGTGCTCCAGAGAGGATGCAACTAAAACCTCTCTGAACGGTGATCTGGTGTGAATAATAACCAGCACTCAGAACACTTTGGAAATGATCGCAGTTTCCAAAAAAACACCAGCAAAAATTTGAAGGTTACACAAGTCTTCTCAATGGAAACCAGCAGCAGTCATAAATATCAATTGCCTTTTTTTAAAAAATAGCAATCCAGGTAGTGCAGCTGGCAGAAAACTTCCTTGGGGACAGGGAGCACATGTGAATTCCCCCCAAGTACCAGGCAAGGTAGGAGAGCTGTAGGATCAGGCAAGTGGAGAGCTGCTGCTCTGCTTTAATGGGGGAAAAGGGGAGGCACTGGTGCGGCTTTGGAGAGAGGACAACAGGGTAACCTAATCCCAGAAGCCCCTCACAACCCTGGAGGCTCCCAAGACTTGATGTCACCTGACAGGAGAGCTATCTGAGGAGCCTAGCTTGCAACCTGCAGTTGTGTTTGATTGATTTAGGAATGGGGACACACAAACGGGCACAATCTGCTCTATGTGTTGGTGCCCTGCGTGCACCAACAGACTGTGTAGCCCCACCTCCTCCTCCTCCCAGGGGTTTAGCTGCTCTCTTCAAGGTCCACGCTGGCACAGCCCAGTAATGTGACCCTGAGTGTATGACTGCTGTGAAAACAGCTCAGCTGTTGGAAAGGGTTGTGTTGAGAAGCTGAGAAGGCTTGCCTCAGGAGCTGTGCTTGGGCTTAGACTTCTCCTCTTGGCCCTTGCTGGGCTATGCTAAAGGGATGGGAGTGCCTGTTCATATGCCATGTCAGCCCTCACTCACAGACTTCCCTGCCTGACCTTGGAGCTGCCTCCTCACTGCGGATGGGTCTGGTGGTTGCTGATGGTTGGCTGACCCTGGGTACCATCACTTCACTCATTGTATGGATTCTGCTGTTCCAGGTTTCAGATCTACAGCAAGAGAATGTTCAGTTTGAAGGGTATTTCAAAATCTTTAGAAATAAATTTTGTTTGCAACTGTATAAATGGAATTAGCAACGTGGCATACTTCACGATGTCTTCATGGACCACTTGAGCAGAAGAACATGGGCTTTAATAGGGAGAAGCATCAATTCTGCTTCCAAACATTCTACTCAAACATCAGAGTGCTTGTGCATCCAGAGATGGTAAGTTCTAAAGACCTTTTTGTGCTTTCAGAAAATGGAACCTAACAATTCTTAAGATGTCTACAAGTTACCCAAAAATAGTTACACAGTATACCAAAGATACTTACCTTCACCTGAGCTCTGAAAAGGTCATGACAAACATTATGGTTTCTATAAATATGTATCCATTCCATGTGTCTAATACTTACTTGGTCCAGGACTTCCAGAATTATGTTCAGATTTAAAATAACAGGTGCTCATTATCTAAAACACTTATCAAGTTTGTTTGTTGTCTTCCAGATTATTCTAATTATTTTTTAAAATTCAAGCATATGTGTGTACATAGTTTTTAGAAAATTACCCAAGTCATGAATTATGTGTAATTAAGTTATCTTGCCCCAGCAAGAGAAAGGTAATTGGCCCCAGCACCAGAAATTATGGTTGCAATTTTAAAGGCTGTAATGAAGTATTAGAATGGTATTTTCCTTTCTAATATTAGATCACATCTTATACCTCAAAGGCAGCAAGTAATTAAACTGTGGCTTCCTTTATTAGATAACTTATTTTAAGGTGGCCAACAAATCACTAGCTCTGTGGCTAAAAAAAAACCTCAAAACAAAAACACCTGCCTTTTAGCTTCTTAGCTAGAAAAACAAATCTGTTCAAAAACCTTTCTGGGAAAGATAACCACCATTGAAGTGCTTGTCTGTAGCTGAAAAGCTAACCTCCTTTATTCCTATACAGAGATCTGGCATGCATTTGTGCCAATCTGTGACACACCCAAAAGAATGGTTATCAGTGCACCTCTCCCTCCAGAGCCCACATGGTTGGGTGGGTTCCCTTCTGACCAGCAGGCTCCTCCTTTCACTGGCTTGGTCTCTGTAGTCATCAGTATCCTCCAACAGCAGGTAGACGATGCTATGGCTGATGTCACTCACTCTGCTCTCCTTGCTCTGTCTATGCGTTAGGCATGAAATCAAACACACTTGTTTGCATAAGCAGCTTCATCACCTGTCATAAATTTCTGGGAAATAGAGATTTTCCTGTGCATTTTCCTGTCCAATTCTCTTCCAGCTTCTTTGTTCCCAAAGAGTCTGTTCCAAGGTTTCTTCACTGAATTTTTCTGCTTCTGTATCATATTTTTTAATCCAGAATGTTTCTGTCATCTCAAGTTTATCTTACTAAATACTTTTGTCTTCATTTCTAAGACTCCCACCCATCGCTATTTACAGGTAGAAAAGATGAATTCAGATGAGTAATAAACATACACCACGTGTACCTTCTGAGCTCTTTAGTGTTTGCAGAACTGTTTATTTGCCACAGACTGACACAATATACAGAAAACTCATCAGTTACATTTGAATTGTTAATAAAATCAACTGTTAAATGCAGATCTTTCACACAAAGAAAGCTGGATAGATTAAAACGTCCCTTTTAATCACTATTCAACTTCAAAATGTCTCTGTATGGAAGTGACAGAAATTAGCTGTATTCAGTAAAAGCAATAGGGAAGGGTTAAACAAAGAAACCTTTTGTTCATTTTGGTCTCTCATTGCCTGACTAGAGCTTATGCTACCTACCACTACTCAGGTTCTCAGGTCAAGGGATAAAGTAGGTAATCATGTAAATGACTGCAAGTACAGACCTTTTCTCCCATCTGCCTGCAAACAGAGAAAAAGAGAAATCAAGTTAAAAGCAATCACTGTTATTTCAGCCATCTAATTTATATGGAGCTTCTTACATCTCACCATGGTTTCAGTGATCTTACCTACTTCAAATATAGTCTCCGGAAAAAAACAGGGAGTGAAATAAGCTCCAAGGACTGTCAATGAGCACAGGAAGTTGCATTGTCCTTTCATAAGTGAGCCTTGATGAGTTTGTAAGTAGCATGACATTCCAAGAGAAAAATAAAGCTACAAGGCTTTTAAAACACTTTCTGCAGCTCAACAAAGAAACCCATAAATGCCTATCATTACCCTACACCATCTTGCAACAGAAATAGATTCAAATTGTTTTGATATAAAAAGATACAAATAATTAAAAGGAGAAAAAAACAGTTATAAGCAAGGAAGCACAAAGTTGCAGCATTTATAACAGAAATGTACACACTAATAAATCGGCGCATTTTGGCTTTTATAGTCACATATGTGACATTCAAAAGTCCCTGTTTAGACTTTGGTCTCATAGACTTAGATGTTGCTGAGCCAAAGAGCAAATGGACCCACAGTCTGAAGAAGACAGAAAAGGGCAAGAGAGAAGTGAAGGCCTGGGGACACAACACTCATTTATCAACAGGCAGCAGCAGCTCATGAGTCAAGCTGGGACAAGCATCCTTTGCCTGCGTGCTCTCAACAAACCCCAGCAGCAGACACAGTGCAGGCTAAAGGCAGAGATAGCCTCTACGATAGCCAGATCCAAAACTGGTCAAAGATTTCAACCCAACAGTAAAAGTTTTGTGGCCAACAGTGAACGCAGGACACTGGAAAGCTGAATTCAGTTAAGCACTAGCAGTTCTGCAGTCAGTGAGGCCTTCTCTTCAGTGGGATACTTCCCTCACAAAGCAAAGACTCACAATAGTTGTGTCCACCAGAAGGGCTGGATTTAGGGTCCTCTATATGCTGATGAAGTCGGATGTCATTGCTTTTCACTGCAGCCACTATTTCCCTTGATAAACGTTGAGTAAGAGTGAGACAAAGAAGAAATCAATGGTTTGCCCAGGCATCCCTGAGGACAGACGTTATAAACGTGCATACCTTGCAAAGAGAATCCCATCCTGCACAGAGAGGCCCACAGACAGGCTGTTGGATCTGGATCAGCGACCTCAAAGAAACTTGCAAAAGCGAACTTTTGTGATTCATGGTTATTGCTGTTATGCCTAGCCCTTTTTCAGAAAATACAAATGGCTGAGAGGTCTGCTGTCATAAGTTTTTACAGAAAGTTAAAAATAATCCTATGCATAATGTTTGTGATTAAGGTATCATCCTTTGGTTATATAGCAGGTTATTTGCCTGCTCCCTAAGGGTACAATCTCCTCTTTGAAACCCCACTTAGACTCATTTCTACACTGACATATACAACAAACATAGTCAAGCAATGATGATGAAATAAAGCAACCATTAAAATATTTTTAAAAGAGACATCTTTGAAAATATATTCTACCCCTCTCCCTTACCTGTCGCCTGTTGACTTAAGAAAGCAAACTATTTGGGGTAGGTACTGCCTGCACAGTACCCAGCACACTGTCCACACTACTGAAACAGAAGAAACAAATCGGCCAGGTTGGGTTTTATAACACCGCCCTCGTGTCAAACCTCTCAAGGACTGCAGGGTGCAATCCAATAGGTTGGTCACTAGTCAGCTGAATTTATGAACTGCACAAAGAACTTCAGCGCTTGTCTTCACAGGACAGAAGATGATGTGCTACAGTTACCAGTTCAGTGGCATCAAAGTTAGCTTAATATGTGAATAGCAAATTCACCAGATTTTCGAATGGCCTGGGAAATGAGAGAGTATTCCAATTAAATTTCCTTTATCAGTATTCAGCCAAACAGAATTATCTGAACTGCTAAGGATTGTTAAGCTCCTGGACATCTTTTAAAGCCTTCCATATGATCTATTTATCAAGCATATGCAGTAATAACAAATTTAAAAAAATAGAAAAATTCATAAAATCAAACATAGTCAGTCATGCACCAAGAGGTAGCTGTCAATCTGCAGCTCCTTAGAGCCACCCTTAGTGCATCTATTATGTCAGCAAACTCATCATATTATTTTTATCTGGAATATAACAAATATTAATGTAAATGGGAAAGCACTGACTGAAACCAAAAATATTATCTATACAAATTAGAGTAATAAGGACTGAATTAATTACTGAAAAACATGGGCCAAACATACTAATAATAAGGATGTGACCTTATGACACATCTGCAGCCACAAAAGGATAAAGAATAAAACATTCCTCCTTACAGTTAATCGGACTACATTGCTATCTATTTTATGATACGGAAAAGCTTCCAAAAATGGCTAAAGGCTATAGCTCTTAGACATATAATTACAGGTAATGTTACTCTCCCTCTGTGATCAAGAAAATTAATTTTCAGTGAGGAAAGTACTCACATTACATTCTTTTTTTCCTTCAGAAGGCAACAGTAATGAGATTTCAGACAGACAAAATATGGGTTATAGCAAGCTTTCATTATTATAGTCATACAGAAAAAGGCAGTGAAATACACCACAATAACACCCCAAGAAATATTTTGAATTCTTAGAGAGGCCAGGAAGGACAGATATTAAATTTGGGAAAAGTGTATGGGAATGCATGGTCTTTAATAAGGACTCGTTCATTTATTAATGAGAACTTGTACTAAAGGGCTTCCTGTAAGTTACAAGACAGGAGGGAAAAGGATCCAAATACAATTAAAGAACAACCATTGACAAAAAGCCTTTGGCCTTTTTCATTTATTTATTTGGCCTATTTATTCCCTCCGTAAGGGGCAAACACAACAATAGCCTTAAGACCTGGTTCTGTCGAGCTGCACAGCAGGAAAGCGCATGCAAGAAAATTTCTGCTCTTTCCCAAGTTACCGGTGGGATTGCTCCCTGCCTGCAAGGCCGGGGCAGCAGCACAGCTGGAGGTGGCGTGGCCGAGGGGCAGAGATCTGGCCCAGACCCTGCGCTGCCATGCAGGGCTCAGCTGCCTCGGCAGAACAGCACATGCCATGGCTCAGCAAATGACATCTCAGACTCCTGTGTGGTGCCACGAGTGACTGTTTTGCAGACAAAGGGCGAAGCAATGGTTTGCGCTGGCTTTTAGCACTGCAGCGTGGTCTTGTGTGTGTGTCATGTGTGTGTGCTGTTGCCTGGAGAGGGAACGGCTTTTCTGCAAAACTCCTCATCGCCATGCAACCAAAGCCTTTCTGAAGGTTTCCATAGAAGTGAGAGACATCCTGGGACAGCCAACAGGGTGACTGTCAGGGCACTCTTCTGGGCAGGGAGGAATTTCTAAGAGTCAGATATCTAGGCTTTCCAATTGAAGGAAAAGATTTAATAGTGGGTGTTTGGCCTCTCAGATAATGGGCTACTCCAGAGTATTCCCCTCTGTAATTCCTGCCCTAGATGGGAGACGCCTTTCCCATTACCTTCAGTTTTGCTGTAACTGGCACAGTACTACATGTGGCTTTAATTATTGTTAATAAGCATTTTCAAACAAAAAAATGTTTTTGTTAAAATTTCCAATTAGTTACATGGATTATCTTGGAATTACACCATAAGGTTAGCTCAGAAAATGATCAATTTTTCCCAGGATGTTTCCTCTGATGGATTTGGAAATGCCTTTGTACACATTACTTCTGAACCAGTCTTGTCACTAAATCCTATAAACAGACACTGGAAATATCTCCTTATTGCTGTTCGTCATTGGATAAAGCAATTGCAAACCTTTTACAATGTGAACTGATAGTGGCCAAAGCCAGAATGTGAGTGATTCGTGTAAATCAACAGCTCTCAGCCATATCATTATGGATTAGGGATACGACACACAGAGTTACTAGCAAGCATCTAAGAAATGCAGAAAAGCTGAAAACTGTCACCTCTTACTGAGTCTCTCACCAAACAGCAGGACAGATGCCCTAGCAACTTATCTACTCAAGCAGATAGGACACTATAGAGCACCATTAATGGGAAGGTCTGTATGATTGTGTAACACTTGCGTATTTATGAGTTCAGAAGAACGCAGCATGCATTATTTATTTAGTTGTGCTACATGGTAATTAGCAGGGCTGGAGACCCGGAGAGCACAGACGTGCTCTGTCACAACACTGCTAACCCCCAGCAACCTGCCCCAAGGTGTCAGCACCATTTGCAAGTGCTCTGTTATCTACTGTAGTGAAGTAGGGTAACCATGAGTCTCTTAGTTGTTTTTTTTTTTTAAATAAATTCATCTTTTTCTTTAAACAGACTTCTAAAATTTAACAGGAAGAAAATAATATGCCTGTCCTAATGTAAATATTCTGTGTCCTTTTTTGCACGACCTTTCCCCACTTTAGGGATTTGCAGGCAATTAATATAGTGGAAACAGAGTCAGGAAAAACAATCAATTTTTGGTTTGGAAATCCAGTCTTCCTTAGAAGCCAGCATTTTATGCACCACTTCTAAATGCTGCTAACTGCAGAAAAACTCTAACTCACTGAACAGTAAGATATTTTTATAAAATACCAATAATTAGTGTTGGACTCATTCTTTGGCATCTCAGCTGGACAGACCTGACAGCCAGGTAGCTCACTGACCACAGCGGACAGAGGAATGAGGACACGGATCATCGTCACTGAAAGTGGGTGAATCAGATATGTGGGCAGGACGAGTGAGTGGCTTGGCACCAGGGTGATGACTGGAGAATTTTGGCAGCTGAACAGGGTGCAGAAAAAGGCTGCATTTTCAGGCTGTTTTGAATTATAAGAGGAGAAAAGTTTGTTATGACTGATATGGCAGAGCAGAAGCTACCAGCATCCTGCCATCGACAAAAACTTTGGTTTGCATCCTTCTGTCCTTCTGGGAAGCACACATCAGTGGAAAAAGCCTGTCCCACATATAGCAGTAGAAGTATGTTCATACTGCAAACAATAGCCAGATGTTGAGATACTTACCCTAGACAGTTATTTCACATAGTGACCGGACTACACTGACTTTTGTGCAGTGTGATCCTTGCCACTTCTTGTCAAGGAGAATGTACTGCTTTCATCAGCCAAGCCAGGCATCTTGACCTCATGCTTCAGGCTTGAGTGCAGCCCTGCCCCTAAAGGGTTACTAAGTCATGATTCCCTGAGAAGGGATGGAGAAGAGCAGAAATGGGAAACAGACTTCTGACTTTGCAGACTCTGTTGGCTTATTGCTCCTACAAAGCGAGAGGGCAGAATGTGTAGGTAGGTTCTGAGGTCCATGAGTTTTGGCTTTTCTGGTCAGAAGTCTGGCAGGTGCTGCACTATAGAGTAGCTTTCCTGCCCCTACTCAATCCTGCAGTGTTTCTGCAACAAGTCCTTCCTTACAGCCCCCATGCCTACAAAGCCTTTCGTAGGAATGTTACAAACACACACCACAGAGTTCTCCTATCCAGACCTGAACTAGAAAGAAACTGGAAAAGAAATAGTAACTGCAGTAAAAGTAGGATGATTAAGAGTTTTGAAATATGTTTGTTAGCATGCATTCCTTCTTTCTTTCTTTCTTTCTTCCTTTCTTTCTTCCTTTCTTTCTTTCTTCCTTCCTTCCTTCCTTTCCTTTTCCTTCCTTCCTTCCTTCCTTCCTTCCTTCCTTCCTTCCTTCCTTCCTTCTTTTTCTTTCTTTTTCTTTCCCTCTTTCATTCTTTCATTCTTTCTCTTTTTTTTTTTTTTCCTTAATTCAAACCTGAATTAATTCAGGGAAGCCCCGTGGGCTGCATTAGCCAGAAGGTCAGACTAGGTGTTCAAAGTGGTCCCCTTTGTCCTTATATTCTGTGAAAATCAATGAAGAAGGAATTTCCAGATGAAAGAAAAGGCACTTCACTCTCTGGACCAGATTCTAGCACATAGAGCAGTTTGAAGACCAGTGCCCAATGTCTTAGCCACAAAAAATGTACTTCTCCCTTCTTACTGCAATTTTGCTTGGTTCTCCAGGCTCTTACTCTGGGCTAAGGTAAGGTCCTTCTGGCATTGCAGATAGATAGTGTGCTGGTTTTTTAGCCCTCATGCATCTGACTTGTACAGACCCCACCACACAGTGGTCCCTGACTCCCTGCATCACATGAGAGGACTGTAATTTGAAAGATTTCACAGTAACAGGCTTTTCATTATGTAGTTTTACTGTAAGATTATCATCAGCTACACTGCAGCACTGTGACCTTAGACAAACCTGGATTCATCTCCATTTACAAGTCATGGAAAGAAAGTGATGGGAAAGGTCATCCAATACTAAATAATATTGAAACTACAGCACTGAGTTTTTGCTTAATCTAGGCCATATTTTCATGTCACCATCACTGTACGTGTTCTAACAGTGTCAGTCTTCCCAGGTTCAAGAGTTGTAGCTTTTCAATTTAGAGGAATGTTTGGCAGTCCTAGCAAGGGTAATCTGGTTATTAAGAGACTAGAGCTATAGGCTACGGACTTAGACACGTCACATCTTTTCCAAGTGACATTGACCCTGACTCAGAAACCCAGCATCTTCAGCCTTAGACTCTTGATCTAAACTGTTGGTGTAAGTTTCTCTGAACCTCAATTTTCTCCTCATTAACTAGCAGCAGAGCTGCCCTTCTGCTGGGGTTAAGAGGCTCAGCTCACGGATGTTTGCAAAGTGCTCCAGCTCTCAGATCAGAAAGCAAAGCAGGGGTGAGAAACATTTTTCTTCCTGAGGCCCAAACAGGCTTTTAGCAGGTTACACATTAACCTCTTGTTCTCCAACAATAATTCCCAAGGAAATCCAACCATTGCGGTGTGATCTACATGAAATGAAGCTACAGGTTATATCCAAACTCATCCCAACTAAAAAGTAGCACAACATGATTTACTAAGCACTTTTAGAAATGTTAACCATCATGTTTCTACAGCAGACCTAGGTAGGAAGTAATCTGCACAGCTGACCTAAAGGAAGAGAAACTGTATGATGTGCTCAAAGCTACAAATACTTTTGCAAAAGTGTGATTCTAAACTAGGAAATCCTGACTTTTACCTCACTGTTTGATCTGAGAGTAGGTTGCCTTCCACTTAGAGCTGAAACTCCACATGCAAGCTATTTTTCATTCCTACTCAAATTGCTTTAGCTATTTTTAGGTCAGATGACTAGAATAAATATCATTAAGGATTTTCCAGGCATTTTCAGAATTGCCTCCTAACTAAAAAAAGAGATCCTTTTCACAAAAATATATTCCCTAGTCATCCATCCATAAAGGCACTCAGACCTTTTGAGGTAGTAATCATCAAATAATGAAAAAAAATACTGAGTTAATCAGGTTAGGAAAGCTGATACTGTACATTTATGGCAGCTGTTCTGTATACAAACTTTTAGCAGGCATGAGTCCAATGGAGCAGAGATGGACTGGATGCAGAGCTAAGCTGTGCTACAGCGACATAGAGAAAGAGACCAAGCAATTAGAAATGAGGACCATGGAGCAAGATGATATGTTACTACCACTAATACCTCTCAGTGAGGTTTGGCAGAACATTCTTTAACGACACCTCAGCTCAATCTGCAGACATTGGCCCAAAGAGTGCTCCCAAGACTGTTTTTGGGCAGCAGAGCTCAGTGGTTGGGTCTGGGCCACAAGTTAAGAGATGGAGACTGTGCTTCTGGCTCTTTGGGACACCATGCTTAAGCCAAGGAGGGTTGGAACTAGATGATCTTTAAGGTCCCTTCCAATCGAAACCATTCTAGGATCTCTCTTCTCTCTGTCACTGCTTCCCTTCCTGCCTTGCCTTTTCTAAACAGGGAACTTTTTGGGACAGTGGTCTCTTTGCACATCCTTCTGGACAGGGTTCAGCACAACAGGCCTCAGATCCCAGCCAGACACCTTCTGTGCTGCACACCATGGGTATCCCTCAAAGAGAACAGTACAGCTGCACCACACTCTATGTACTTACCCCAAGATCGCCTGGGGACTGCTCCACCATGCAACCAACTACTTTTCCTCCATGCACATATTCCTACCACCTTATCTGCATATTTGATACCATCCATGTTTTTGCTTCATCCAGGTTATCTCAACAACCTCCTCACTACCTGGCACAACTGAGAGTTTGTCAGAATAACATCCCCCTCTGCTCAGCTGACTGCAAGAAATAAAATTCAGAATGTTACTTGCTTACACTTCTAGGTGGAGCGCACGGTAGATGCAAGCCTATGAATGAAAGCTTCCCTGACCTCCACTACAACCAAAGCAGTACTTTTCCCCCTCAGGAAACATTCTTTATCCTCACAGGCAGTAAGTTCCTGTAACTGGTGCTGAATTGAGTAAGATCTGCCCTCTTGAGCATTTGCCACCAATCCTTTTTGCCAAGTGGCAGAACACAATTGAGAGAGAGAAGAGACCTTTTGGGAAGGATTGTAGAGAGAAATAAAAATGGCATGAGAGATTGAGGGAACACGAGAGAAGTTCAGGGAGGAAGCAGGACATGAGATGCTGTTCTCTCTGCCTCTCTGACACAGCTGCTTAGGCTGGAAGCAATAATGCCGTGGTCTCCAGCTCCCAAAACGCCAGTGTTGGAGCCAGGTGGCCATTGCAACACATCCAACACACAAAACAGAGCAGCCAAGGGGCTCACTCATGATGCAGGTTGCACCTGCTCTGCTGTCAGCCATCATTAGCTGTTCGTAAAGAGCAGAAGGCGACAATGATAATAGAGGCAGGCTATGGAGGCAGGAGAAGTTAATAAGCAATTAACTGTTCTGATTGCAGTTTACCTTGCAGTATGAGTCAAAGAGAAGCATGTGCTTCTCAGAACCCAGGAGGAGTCACTGCTCTGATGAGCTCCCAAGTCTGAGTTCTAGCAAAATTGGCCAACAATCAAAAGAGAGAACACAAATCAGTCCGCAAGATATATATATTTCTTTATACACTTATCTTGATAGTTCAATTAACTGACACTTAAGCCCCATGCTCCAGGATGCAGTGAAGTCACTATGGTCAAGTACGAGGCATCAGCAAATACGCATGATTATTTCAGGAAGTGGGGAGCCCCAGTCGACCCCAAAAATACTCTTCCTAGGAATCAGAAAGAAGCAGTGCTATCTTTTCCTCTCTCATTAACCTGAAGCTCAAAGGTACATGCTTCAAGGAACTGTTAAACATCTGTATTTTTACTACTTTCATAAAAATAGAACATAGCTTTCCATCTTTGGGCAGGGTGTTTGGCTGGATCACGCTCAGGAAAGACTTCTAGTCTTCAAACCATACAGCCATTTCATCACTTCATCCAGTGAATCTCCTTCAACATATACCAGTGTGAAGAGTAACCCCCAGCAAATGCTGGCTGTAGCAAGGGATTTTCTGCTCCACTACTTCTGAACATCTCCAAGCAAACATTGGACAAATTGCACAAGAAAGGGGTCAGTGCCATCGTGAATATTTCATCTAGACAGCACAACAAAATCCAGCTTAGAGAATAGAAAGGGAGAAAAATCACTTATCAATTATTCTTTTACTCAATACCACTTGTTCTTCAATAAAACACTGCAGAGTGATTTCTCTTGCAATCAGGAAGAGAAAAAAAACCCTCCACTCTTGGCAAACTATATTTGGAAACTGAAAATCTCATTCTGCCTTTTTTTTTAAATTCCTGCTTAGAGGAATTTTATGATAAGGATGTAAGCTTTGCAGCTTATTAGAAATTATACAATTAAGATTTATTTTTAAAACTTACAAGAGTTGATTTTTTGTACTAAACTTTGCTTTTACAGACAATCATTGCATGGCCAAATTTATCTCTCCTAGGCAGGTATTTTTCCAATTTCTAACACTCCCCTACATGCTAGCACTTAACTGTCATAAATTTTCTTGTAGACACAATTACCCTTTCTGCCATTTTTCTGTCCTCCACATAAGGCCCCCCTTTTTTTTAAACAGGATCATCATCCAGCCCTGTCATTTGACCTAGGTTTCCAAATTGTTCTCCCATTAACTGGTTTTCCTCCTTAGGTTAAAAACAACACTTCCCCACTAAAAAAAGTATATTTGGAATCGTTTACCACTGGAGTTCAAGCTGCAGTTTTTAGGGTAATTGTCACTTTGTCTCTAGTGCTGCTCATCCTCAGAATTTCATCACGTATCTCAGATATGTTGTGATTTATCAAAGAGCTGGTTCTCGGAAGTCTATCAGTACACAAGAATGTCATGTTAACCTTCAGACTTGTAGAGCAAACTCTGGAAATGAGAATCTGAAAGGGTATGACTATAAATGGCAATTGGTCCTTGCCAGATGTATTTGGATTTTGTGATGTCATATTTTTATGCAGACTTCTGATTCTAGAGGGTCTTGACCCATGACTACTCATGGTTAGTTTACAATCAGATTTAAGAATTCAAGTATCATCAATGGTTGCATCTGAATTCACATTCTTGCCAATTCGACTTTCTGCTATGTAATACATCTTCAGTTCCCATCACTGCAGCATGCTCCACTGCCACCTCTGACGTCTCATCCTCACCTCATCATTCCCACCACCTCCTGGAGACTGTGAGGACAACAGTTGCATTTCAGAAGTCGAGTTGCTGAGGCTACGGTTCTCCACTCCTTTCAGGCTCAATCACTTGCAGAACCACTGGCCCTATAAATGGCTGTGCCTGAATCATGCCAGTTTGATTAGACCCAGATGACAACTGAGCAGAGGAAGAAGCTGGATTCTATTCTGGGCTCTACTAGTCATATACATGATGTACAACACAAGAATGGGCAGACAACAAAGCATTTTGTCCTCAGTTGCTGAGACTGAAAAACTTGGGAGAGTGATAACCATGCCTATCCTTATGTACAAAATATTTTGAAACAGTTGGTTGAAAGCCACTATATAAAAGTCAACTACATATTATTAGGTATTGTTCCTACTTTAGGGCATTTTTTTATTCACAGATGTTATGCAAAAACCATTTACTAAATCAGCCACAACCATATTTTTTAAATCATAGGATATCTGAAGAAGAAAAACTCCGTAGCCATCTCCTGGGAAAGGAAAAGAATGATCCCGACACTGGCAGCAAACACTCATTGCATCTCATTACAGTTTCACGAAGAGTAAAGAAACAAATATTAGCATACTTGGGCTCTGAATGGCAATAGCTAGGTAAAACTCCATGGTGTGTGCTATCCAGTAAAGCTGACTAATGGACCTGTCCAGTCTTAAAGTCTGTAGATCTGTGAGTTCATTTTATGAAGAGAAAAAGTCTCCCAAAGCACTTTCAAGATTCAAAGCAGGTTGCTAATGGTCTGGCAAGCCTGACTGGCACTTCATGCTGGAATATGCCACGGCTCACAGAAAGACCAAATAATATCTGTTAAACCTTCGTGCAAAGGAGGAATTAATATACAACCATGGATATACTTGGTGGGCTAAAGGTTCATCTAGCCTGGAATGACATTCCTCACAGCAGACAATATCAGAAACTAGACAAATATGAAGTGTTCTTCACCCATCATACTCTCCTTACTCCCCCAGTCTGCTCCCCAGAGAGTGAATCAGTGACTAACATGCAAACCAGTAAGTTCAACAGCCATTACTGGATCTCTTCTCTCTTAGTTGTCTAATCCTTTTCTGAAGCAACCTGTGCTTCTGCTTTCCACATCCTCTGGCAACAAACTGGAGCTATCACCCTGTATCCACACACCAGCATCATAGCACCGTGCTCTGCACCCTGTGGGGATGGGGAGAAGGACCAGCTCGGTTCCTGATGGTGGTGCTCCTGAACAAGCTTTCTGAGTCCTACACTAAAAGCAGGAGGAGGCTGGATGTGCTATGCAGCATGTCCAAACCACAATTTGGGATGATTTTCTACTGGTCTGTTCTCTGATCTAAAACACAAATAACTTACAGAAACAGAATATTGCTGAGAAGCTGAGGAGCTTTCCAAGAGGCAATATAAGCACATGCTCTCCTACCATCCCTAGTAAGCTCTCCTGTCTGTGGGACTTCCATATCTTCACTTCCCTGCCTCAAAGGAAAACTCACATAAAAAAAGACTGAGTCACCTGGAGGTGAAATGAAGGCTGACAGAAAGCTGTAACAGTCACAATAAACTTCAGGGGATGGGTACAAGCTGGGTTAATGTGCAGCTCTTCACCAGGATGAGCACTTCCTCATGTACCTCTTCGTGGACACTCCTGCAGAGTTCTGCTCCCCCTGCCATTTGTCAGTGACCACATTTGCATCACCTGAGCTAGGTGCTACAGTCATCCTAGTTACTCCTTGCACAAGTGTGCTTACCCTGTACAGTCACCATAGCTAAATGAATCGGGGGAGCACCCTATAACAAGCCCTCGTGAGTTCTTCTGGAAATGAACACTTTATTCTCATGCATTTTAGGCCATAAATTGGAGATGACAGCAAAGTAATCAGGACAGTATCATGCTGTGCCTCCTAATTCTCCTGGGTCTCCACTGATTATATAGGAGAAATCCAATCAGACGTGGAATTAAATCACTTCCCTTACGTTGGACTAGCCAAAGCCATTCCTTAAATGACAGATTGCTAACAGCTCCCTTAATGACATCACCCAATATGTCATAAAATTTGCTGCCAGCAATATGGATTTTTTTTTCCCCCAGCCAGAAGCATTCCCTGGCTGTAGAGCAGAAGTTTCATCGACAAAATGTGGCTCAAGAAAGAACCTATAAAGGGTTGTCAGTGCATAAGGTAAGTCCCACCCAAAAACTCATTGAAGAATAAAATTATCCTTCTTGGCACTTCTTTCCTGGAACAGTGCCCCATGTCAGATTTATCTAAGTGTGATTGAAATTATCTATCCACCATCTCTGCAGGTAACACTAAAACTCACATCTCAGGAATAGTATCCAGATCTTTGCAAGATTACTAGCCTTGGGTGAAATCTGTTATCTTCTTACTTCTTTCATGCTTTTTGGAAGGCAACTCTTCCCAGATGGGTATTAGCATTAGAGAAGAAACAGATACACTTGCAGTTACGATAGCAAGGATTATTTACCTGGAGTTTCACTATTATCCCTTTACTTCCAGACTCACATCAGTTTTTCTGTCAGAACTGCAAGTAAAGTGATAACCAGAGCATACATAGCATGAACAGCCTTTAAGAATTTCTAAGAGACAATTTGCAGGTTTTTTCTCTATTGTTAAGACATCAGGAATCTAGCTTGCAGAAATGCACCATAAATGACTAGCCATTTGCTTTTAAAATGTTACAGTTGAACCCACTTGGGCAGCCATCAACCATGACTGCACAAAGGGTGCTTAATTACCCATTCCTGTAATTCTGTTTTACCTGCATTTTCTCATGAGCATGCCTTATGCAAGAATTAGCCCAGTTGCATAGACTTTTCAAAAAGGGCAAATATAGTTCTAAGAAAAATACTTCAGTAAGCGGAGCCAACAGTGGAGAAAAAGAAAGTCCTCCTTCTTTATCTAGACTTAAATTCTAATTCATAATGGAGAGCACGGAAAGCCTCCAAGATGTGGTCCTTCTGATCCAGGTGAGGTTGCCGCTCTCCACCCAGTTGCAGAAAATCAGTGTCGGCTGCTGTTCCTCTAAGTCACTCCGTAAACAGATCCTCTTCTCTCTGTATGCCATCTTTCCTGCATGCCACCATCTATCCATTCAAAGCAGTTATAGTTGAACAACCAGAAAATAGGAAGAAGGAAAAAGTGAAATGCTAAATCTTGTGGGAACTTAAAGCTAGTGCACTTGTCTGCATGGTCCCAGGATGTAGCTTAAATATCTTTGGTAACTCCTTGGGTATCGACTTCTGTTCCCTACAGCAATTCTTGCCAACAGAAAACCTTCCTGCATGCCAGTGGGGATGTTGAAAACCAGTGGTCTGAACAATCTGTCACTCATGTAAGTTCAAAAGAGAATCACTGTGGTGGCACTTGCTGGCACTGTGAGTAAATGAGCCATGAACTATGTATCTGGATATGCTGCAGTTCTTTTCTGAAAGAAAAAGCAAGTCAAAACGAAGTGTAACACTGCTGAACAGGATCAGCTAAACCTTGCTTATCCGTCAGTCATTCCTCCCTGTGTGAAAGCAGTCTTCTCAAGCCTGCCCATGATGATCATGGCCTCAGTACTTGCTTAGGTTCCTGAACTGACGTGTTTTAAGCCATGTCATCTGCTTATGTTATCCAGTCATTTTGGTCTTGTCATCCAAGGGAAAAACCTGGTTCGGCCAAATGTGTGGTAGCACATGTACTTTCAGTGCATGGAATAAAAGGCTAAAATAATCCCCATGAATTTTGTTCTCAAATTCCGAACTGCACTTCCATGAGTGCAGAGTGACAGATGTCAAAAATGAGCTGAGTACCTCATTAATGCAGAGATAAACACACAGAATATGTTGTTTGGAATGACAACCCAGTGTGTTTATATATGTGTGCCATTATTTATCATCCTACAGATGGTTTCTCACAGTGATGTACATCCACAAATATGTTTAATTTTGGGTTTTCCTATTCTATGTAATTATCATTTTTCCTTCTTTACACTGACTAGTACTAAGATGGCCTAGAGATCTCTGAGTTTTTCTAAGGGCAACAGGGTCACGTTTCACAAAGCAGAATCCGCACGCAATCAGTTCTTTGCAGTAATAACAGCCCATGCCCGTAGAGCATTTTTTAAGGAATTATCTCACTCTTATTTTACAGCTGGGAAAACTCTGAAAGGTGAAATGATTTACCCAAGGTCACACAGCAGGCTCTGTTCAGTACGTAGTTACTATTGTTGCCAATTGGGCAGCTCATCAAGCTCATGCTACTCACACCACTCAAATAAAATTCAAACAATAATTATTATTTTTACTGCAATTTGCACGGCACTCAAGGCTGGAGGCCACAATCAGGATTCAGCTTATGTTGGGCTCTGTTCAAACACCAAATCAAATCCAGTCCCTGCTTCAGGGGGCTTGCAGTCTCAGTAGGGATATAATTCTGTGGGAACACAAAACGTGATGGAAAAGGAGGGAAGGGGGGAGGGAGCGACAGAAGGCTGTAACAAGAATGTAAGGTTTCACATTGTTTTGGATTACTGTGAAGCCTAGAAGCTTATTATTACTTAAATTATTTATGTGGGTAAGAAATATAAGCACGTTACTGACAGCCACCTGTCTGTTACTTGGGTGGCAGTTTATCTTCATAATCTTAATTGCACAAACACTTTACTTTCACTCCTATGGTCTTTGATTACATTGACAGACAGCAACTGGATCCTGCTATTTACTCTTCACTGCACTAACCGCATACTTACACTGTACATTCTAAAGAGTGATATTATCCTTAAGTTTACAACTCCCTCCCTAATCTGCTGCTAGGGTGATCCTTGCTGTAGACCTTTTTATATGGTATGTGCTTATACATTTTACAGCACATGACAATTTTGTGTACTAGCTAGAAGCTAATGAAATCATCTCACTCATGCTTTTACTAAACTCTGCAGTAATATAATATGGATTAACTCCCACCTTACCACCTGTCACTACATCCTAATGTGGCTCCATGCTAGCAGTATGTTATGTACCAAATGACCATACAGCTATTCCTCTTTAAAAGACTTAACTGGGTATAACGTTGATTGCACGAGGTTCGCTTTATGTTTACATCATAAAGACAAATTTTCTCTTCTTGTGGATTCACACTGCGTTTCATCTAATGGTACAGCAGGACACTGAACATTACACATGTGCGGTCAGATTTCAATATAATGTCATACAACATAAGAATTAAAAGCTCCTCTAATACTGAATGGCATAGACACAATGGGATTATTTGCAAGAGTAAGGTTGCTCAGTACCAAGTCAGGATTGCTGAATGGTCCTTAGAAGTTAACCCATTACTTTTCTGGTATGAAACTGCTACCCCATTATTTATTATAACACATGTATTTGTATAAATAATGAAAAAAGGTATACAGGAAATATTTGATTGACATCCGCAACCTCAGCTGGGTAGGTATTTTTTCTGGATTTCAATTAAGCCAAGCATTTAAAATGTGCTTCCAATCCATCAAAGCATGTGCTAAAATTTTTTGCTCAGCTGATGGAGTCTGCTGAAACAAATGGGCAGATTTTCACTGACGCTAACAGATTCTACATCAGTGCAGTAATTCCATAATGTACTGTAGAAGAGCCTGAGAAATCACAATTTAAATACATTCTTTTACACAAGGAAAGAATGAGCATTCATTTACAATTACTTTCCTTGCTCTTATTCTCAATTGGCTAAATCCACATACAAATTAATGACATCACAACGTCTGTTGAGGATACAGCATCAAAAACTAAGGCATTGAAGAACTTACACAAAAAATACTAAAGTAATTTCATTTTAGGCTATTAAAATTTTTCATAAAATGATGTCAGGTACATGTTACTACCCACATTTATTCCTCTCTGACAGGTATCACTGAAGCTCAGCAGAACTGAGGTATTTACTTAAAAGATTAGAAACAGGCTTTTAGTACTATGATAAATGGAAGCAATAAATAACAACAGCTTTGTTTAGAAATTGCCAATACCAGTTTTGCAGCTCTTCATATAGTATCTACTAATCTCCTCCAGCATCAGGTAATTGAAATTCCTTTATCATATTTCTGATACCTGCATTGATGACACTGCGGCTTTATTTTAATCCCAGGCAAAAGCACATTAAGACGAAACTGTGATTGACAGTATCTTGCTAATTTAGAATAAAATACTTGTTTAATCATCCCTAAACTGAACTTTATAAATCCAAGACAAAAGCAAGCCTAATTTAATAAAATCCAATGTATGGATGCATAGCCGATGTCTACATTAGCAAGCTGTGTATTGCAACAGAGTGGATCTAAAAAGTGAAACAGCGCTTAGGACCCAATACCCACAAAGCCTGTGTTTCACAAGTTTCACTTTGGATCAGCCCTAGTCTGGTCTGGTGGAAGGCACACATATTAGTGGTAGAAATGCATAAGGTCTACCCTTCGAGGACAGCTGGTTCAGCTTATTTAGAAAGAAACCCAGTTTGCATACCCCAAGACTTCTCCACAATGTGAATCAAACTGTAGTAAGTTGGCACAATGGGAAGATGAACTTTTAAAATGCACTCCTAACCAAAACTAAAACACTCTTACAGTCAGCCCCATGGATGGTCTCCTTGCAGACCGCTGGCCAAAGCAAGCAGTTTTACCTGGCTGCATAGGCACTCGGTCAGTCCTAGGATCTCTGAAGGCTTATCCAGATCACAGAACAGCCATACCACCCATGCATGAACCCATTCAGAACAGCTTGTATTTGAGGCTAATGAAATTTGGGGCCAGGCTGGCTTCATAACCGCAGAGAGTGGGATTCAGCTCCAGACAGAGAAACCTAAATGAAAGTGAGGTTAAGAAAAGAAGCTAGGACTTGATTCACTTGCCAGCGTGTTGGTTCCTAATGCTAGTTAAGCTGTTCTACTGCTTGTGAGACATCCGTGTGTAGATGACAGAGAACCTATATGAGACCTGTGTCCTTCTGGAAAAGCAGGTAGAGTTCAGACAGGATCCTTGAGGCATTTTAAGCCCAGATATCTGGATATAGGCAACTGCTTGATGGGTTGGCCTCTACAGCCTGACATCGTATCCTAAGACCCTGAACACTCCTGGATTCACTGCAGAAACACTTGACTGGCCTTGCCAGAGCCAGGCTAGGTCTGCCAAGGCCAATGGTGATACCACTCTACTGCAGTCTGACAGGCTAAGCCAGATGTGTGTAGCCATTTATCTCATTGCACGTTCTCTGGCACATCCCTGCTGTTATATCTATGCTTACCAATCACCTGATGTAAAATAAAATGGAGCTGTCTGTAGAAGTGTGCTTTGCATTTGCTTCAGACTTGATTTGGAAAAAAATTACGCCTCTTGGGAAGAGACAAAAATGCAGTTACAATTTCCCAGACAACTTCACTTTTGCTCAGCATAATTCCTCCAACATACCATATAATTAAAACTAAATGAAATGTTGTGTTATATGTTTAACACTCAGCTATTAAACATACCATCTTAGGTTCACATAGAATTCAGTGAGGCTAAATTTAAATCCAGATACTTGTATCTGCAGATCTATCCCTAAGGGTGTAAAATCCCAAACAGACATTTTTAAGTATGCATACTGCATGCCATAGGTTCACAGAAATGTACAAGATCAGAAATGTTTCATTTAAAGCTCAGGCTGTGCCTTTATACACAGTTGTTTGATACACTGAACACTTGTTTATCCCTTTGACAAAGTGCTCCCTCCTCTCTCCTTCTCAAATGGCCACAGGAGGCAGGGAAGAAGGCAGCAAGAACAGAACAGGGAACTCAACGTTGCTCCCATTTCCCATCTGCGTGAGCAAAGACTACTTGATGAGCCCATTCTTTCTACAACATCCAATGCATTTGACACAAACCTATTCACACAAAAAATGAGGCATTCAGTAGCATATCAATAAGGTAAGAGATTTTACATTTTTCTTAGCTATTTAGGAAGATTGTTTACATAGCAGCATGGCATCACAAAATAATTAGGTGCATGGAGAGATAACAAGGGACAAGTTCTCAAGGACACATCCTTAGCAAAACTAGATCTCAGGTTAGTCATAGAACTGATACTTTGTAAACTTTTTCCTGATGGTATGTTAGAATATTTTAAAAGATTTGGGTTTCAACTACTTTCACTTTTAAACATCAGTATTTAGCTGACATAAATTAAATTTTCTTAAAGGAAATTAAATATCCAAGTCACGTGAAAATGTTGAATGCAAAGGGAAAATGTGAAGCACATTACTGCAGCAGCTGTTGTTTTACAGTTTTACCGAGAATTTAAGGAAAACCCTGCCAGGCAGGAATGGAGCCCCACTTGACAGATCTACAGATCTTGATCACTGTCTATTTTTAATCCTAGAAGGCACCGAGACAGGAGTGATACTGTTTAAAAAACAGAACAAATGGAAGCAGAATAGAAAAGAGCATTCACCTAGTTCTGAAAAATGAGAAAGAGAGGAACAAGACATGTTACAAACACCGCATTCTGTAATCTCTTTCAGACACTCATCTATTTCCAGTGAACAGCTCAGTTTCTTACCAAATCTCTTCCCTTTAGAAAGTTGTTGCAGAACCTTACTGCTCCAATAGTTAGAAACCTTCTTTTAATTTCCAGGCTGAAGTGATTTATAAGCAGATAATATCCATTTGTTCTTGTGCCACCATTAGCCACAAGTTTAAAATCATTAGTTTTCACTCTATGGTCTGTGGACTCAGGAGGGGTTTATAAACTATTTCCAAGCTTTTTAAAGTGTTGTGAAGCAAAGTAGGCGTAACAGGCTGTCATTTGCTCTAACAATGCTACAGGGCATGTAGCATCATCTTTGGAAAAAGTTTAGGAAATCAAATAAAATCAAAGTGAAAAACACTGGCTTAAACAGTTCTTTTCCCTTCCTCTTGTTTTTTTTTGTCCCTTCCATGTGTTTTTAGACATCTGTCATGGACATCTTATCAACCTTCCTCTTCGTACATTAAAATAACCAAGCTTTCCTAGTTTTTCACCTGCAAAAAAAAAAAGTCACCAATCACTGGCTTTCCATTTTGCAGCTATTGTCATCTCAGCCAGAATTGGACATCAGTGTCCAGAATCCCACATGAAATATCATGGTGCATCACATAACAATCTCAACATTGCCTTCAATCAGTTACAAATACTTCATGAAATATACACCAGGATCATGCATGTCCTCTTCACAGATGCACTACATTGATAAACCATTGCTATCCTTTGATGAACAGATGCACTCAGGTCCTCCCTTCACTCACTGTTATCCATCCTCAGCTGCATGGCCTTTCATTCTCCACCAGTGAGTCTGCACCACCACTATCGCCTAAGTCCTCAAGGTTGACAAACGGTGAAGTGTCAGCTTGGAAATGATGGTTGGTGAGCCAGTTGATGATGCCATACTGAGGAATCCGATCAAATACAAATGTCTGACATGAACTAAATGCAAGTGATTGTGGCTGGTAAATCATCAGCATGTTTGGACTATTTTGGGCTATATTTTTCTAGTATAATGACCATGGATTGCAATTTCAAGCTGTTTATTTTACTGATGTTCGAATATAACTCCACCAGTAATAGGAAGGCTAAATACTAAGACATAGCAACCAAGTAATAATTAACTTTCTTTAGAGGAACATAAAGCGACAAGGACGAATAATTTTATTTTCATGGAAAGTCTAATATTTCTCTCATGGAATTAATCTTAAATCTTCCAATTAAGTCTTTGCAAAACTACACTGAATGTCTCTCAAGTAAAGACTCAATTTTTGGTGTTCAAAGATGTGTTAGCCAAGCTGAAGATACCTGGGGAAAATCTGATTTTGAAACACACAGCCAACATCAGAGAGAAGATACATTTATGATTTTTAGGCTCATGGGTAACATTCTCCCACTATCTCTATGTAAAAAACTTTCTTGTGGCTTGTTCTACATTTTTGATTGCTTCCTCCTCTTCTCAAAGGTTAGAAACATCTTTCTTTTTCAAGGTCACTACTAAGTCTAGTTTCAAAGCTAACTACACTTCATACACTTCATGCAAATTTTTCATCCACAGATCTTTTTATTGTTAATTTAAACAAAGAAAATAAGAAATTAACACTATGGAACTGAATTGCAGTTATAAATTGGTTTAAATTAAAGGACAAAATCCCATGTCACCTTAACTTTCCTGTACAGATTATTCTTGAGCTCCTCATTTTGAGACTTGGCTACATATTGGTTATGTCTACACAGATAAATTAAGCAGTGCTAGGGAGCATTTCCAGGCATTGAAACTCAACTCTCTATGCTATTAAATTGTTAGAATTGTCCCACAGCATGTGTCACAGGAGTGTTATTAGACTGTTCCAACTAACTATCTTCCAAAATATTGCCAGGGCACAGTTTGCAAGATAGGACATGCCAGGAACGGTTCCCAACAGGCAGTATGAGTCTGGTGACCCAGTTTTAGAAGGTAAAAAAATGTAATAGTATGGACACTGGCCAGTGCACCAGCTGACTCTGCACCAGAGGATGGTTCTGGACATGCTTATTTTGCAGGTACAGGCATAACCACTGCATGCCTCTGTTGGGCCCTAGTAAGCTAAGGAGATGACTTGCTACAGGAATGTCTGAGCCTAACTTTGAAGACCGTTAATCTCCAAGAAGCACAGGATCATTTCTGTAGGTGTTTCATGCTTACACACTGTCATCTGGGCTGTTGCGAAACAACCCTCTCCAAGACTCCTCTTGCTCACCCCGAGAGACTCCATGTTACTGAGACAGTAATGTCAGCTGAGACAGAATGTCAGACTGGAGGAAAAGATGTTGCTACTAGTCCACCCTCCCCCCTTCCCTGCTAAAATATTCCCTGATGTTAAGAAACATTGTGTTATTTTATTCCCACTTCTGCTTCACACAAAGTTCATCATGACAAATAAAGTATTGTAGGGTGGAGATTGCAAAGCTACAGTCCAGCACTGCAGTACAAGACACATTCTGGTCATGTTAATCACATGAGATCACATGAGAACTTATACCAGCAAGGTGCATGACTTTTGACTTCTAGCAGTAAACAAAAGAACCTCCCAAGGTTTCACTAGTAACATTTTCTAAACCTCTCAACTCAGAATATTTGTCTTTGACCTTGCCAGTACAGCATGTCTAGCTTTTTTCTCTAGAAACTTTTCTGTTCTGAAAGTTAACCAGAAAAATAAGGAAAGTGGAATGTGTGACAACTCATCAACTGTTTGTAATAATTTATTTCAAACCGTTTATTCGGTAGCTCTCTCCCTCTGATGCAGTCTCAATTACTTGATTGAATAATATTCTCTGAAATAGCACATGATGTGCTTGTGTCAAAGAGGCTCTCCACAGAGGCCATCAGCTACCTTTTAAAATCAATGAAATTCATAAATTTGCATTTGGCTTCTCAAGGAGAAAATAAAGGAACCTTTTTCCCCCGGTATGTATGACCTTCTCATTTTAAGGCGAGCTTGTTTCAAGTCTTCTGCATCTCTGAATGCCAACATGAAGACAGGTAATATCTTTCTTAGAACAGATAGATCTTGAAGTCTATTATATTCCCCTTCTTAAGGATTCTAGCCATAATTCTCTTTTAGTAATTGGGATTTGCACACTGTTCCACACAGTAATGCATATTCTAGCTATTCACTCTGTCATGCTGCCACTGCATTTTTAACAATGCTGATAGCAACCGATGTTATCGAATTCTGCAGACTTTTCAGGCTCTAGGCTTGTTCATGCCTTGTTTTTCATTTCACCATTTCGGAGCAAAAATGTTTTTATTTTTTCCTTTGTGATGCCTCACTACTGTGACCCTGCCATTTCTCACAGCTGGATCTTGTTAGTTTTCAAATATTGAGTCCACACTGTCTGATCACACCGCAGATTTTCTGTTCTGATACGTTTGCTGTCTTTATGTTTGCAAGATCAAAGCTAATGCTGTTTATACCACAGTGCTAAAAAGGTTCACTTCTCAAAAGGTAAAATAACCTTAGTATTTGAAATCTAGCCTTCTTTTATTCCATGCCTTCTACTCCTGATAATATCCATATGTTTCTCTTCTTGCTGGCTTCATTTTCCCATATAGCAATTTTCTTGATTAAACTTTTAGAAGGATTTTTTGAAAGAACTCAGCAGCAGCCAAATCCTATGCCTGTGAAGCCCTTTCAGGTGCAAGAAAGCAGAGCTGCACCTACACCAGCTGTTTTCCAAAACCCCACTCCCATTTCGCTTTCCCAATAGTATTCAAGTTCTCAGCTCCTCACCTTTTAATAGCTGATAGTTTCCTCTTTTAAATTCTCTCCCAGTTTCTTTCTCCCCTCCTTTCTTTCCTTCCATATATCTTTTTTTTTTTCAGTGAAATGGAATTTGTCCTCAAATTGCTTCGATAACTTCATGCATTTCCTTTTATATCTTACTATTCTGTTATCGTAGTGTTTTTCAAACAGTGGACCACAGCCCCCAGGATGTTCATAAAAGGCAATTGGGAGAGTTATAAGATGCTGAAATTTTTATTACACTCTAAAATAAAAGAAAATATCTCTTCTCCATTCCCCAAACACCTTTATCCTTCAAAAACAAGTTTCGCTATCAAAATCTCAAATCACTCATACAAATAAATGATATACACTTGTTACGTGATGCATTTTAGCCAGGTTCCCTCGGGAATCAAGGCTGATGTGGCTGTGCGATGTGGAGCCAACTGACCAATTTCAACCAAATTTGACTGAGGCTACAAGCTTTCAAGATACTAAACTTCTACAAGTTTTGTGAAGAAGCTGGTCTCTGGGCAGAGTAGAAAGGATCCCAAATTCACATGAGTGGAAAGGCAGGTATAGTTTATCCTTTATAAAATCTAGGTGGCAACTTGAGGTGATCAAATCAACACACAAATACCTTTCTCCCAGTTATAACACATGCTGCATCCCTGCCAACTACACAAATGAAGAGCTTGTGAGGAGTCCTGAAGGCAAGGGATGATGGGGTGCAGAAGAGAACTTGTGGTATTGTGGGCACAGGGTATTTGGGGAAAGAAATGACTTGGAGAGCCAGCACTTCTGACTCACACTGGGACACCAGCACTTCCCAAGCTGGTGTGGCAATACTCATCACAGCCAGGGTGACAGCAGCAGAGTAGAGGCTACTATCGGACATTCCCAGACCAATGATGTGGGAGGCACTGAGGATCTCTACTAAGTCCGATTGGAAACCTTCTTCTGGAGCTCAATGCCAATCATATTGGCAGCATGACTTCTCCTCTGAGAAAAGGAAGCAGATTCACCAGGCCCACTTGTATTAGGAGATGTCCTCATAGGCTTGATGAGACAGTCTATTGTTGGCAAGCAGAGCACTCAGCTCTTTCCCTGCTCCCTGCCTGCCCGCATAGCTCCAGCACCCCATTTCCCAAAGTCGCAAAGGCAATTCTCATGTTAACCATGGTCAGAGCCCTCAGTATCCCTGATTTATCTGAATTTTCTCCCTGAAGGTCCAGCATCCACTACTGCTTACAAACCCATAAATAACCTGTCATCTCAACCTGTGTGTGGGGTTTGGGGTGTTAATGCTCTTATTAAAGTCAGCATCACTAGTGAAACTCAGTTCAAAAACCTGGTTGATTTTCCCGGATTTGCCTTCCTCTCCCTTTGGGCTCCCATGTGGCTCTCACTTTACAACTGGGGTACATGGTGGGAACAAAAGCTGGCAGCAGTGTTGGTTAAGACCCTTTGCTTTTGGTGAGTTAGGCCATGCCTCTTAGCAAGAGGCACCCAGTCTTATGTAAAGACTTTAACTGAAGGAGAAACCTCTATAAAGATAATTAACAAATGCAATTTAACAGGTTAGAAATGTGTATACCTCATGGCTAATGCAAATTTGTGTAACTTCATCTTCCAAACATAGCATTTGTCAAGTTAAGGAGCACTGCACGAATTGAAATCTCCCCCTGTAGGTCTTCATACACCCTAATCTGTCAATTTTTAATCTTCTTTTGAGTAGCAAGAAAATTCATCCTTTTAGCTCTTCTTCTTTCATTTATTTAAATCTGTCCTGAAACCCTTTCTACTTCATACTTGAAAGGGAGTCTTGACAGATGTTCAATCAGGACATAGAGGGCTCAGGAACCACTGTGGGCAATGGCAGTATCATTTTTTGCATACACATTTAGGGACCACATCGGACTTTTTAAGTGCAGCACTGCAGTGAGACCTCATGTGCAGATGCCCATCTACCACAGCCTCTAATTTCTCTTCTACATAACTGGTTTCCACAACACATAATTTCCATAACTCTCCCATCAGTAAGAACGCCTCCTACATTTTGATCCCCAGAGTCTTACACTGCATTTGGTGTATTAAAATACAGGCTGTTGACGCAAGCCTAGGTTATTATGACATCCAAAACAGTATATGAAATTAGCTATCCTTACTATAATTTATTAAACAAATAATTTTTGTGCCACCTGCAAAGTTCAGCAGCCCTAAGTGTATATTATTCTTCCAACTAATAGGTAAAGATATTGAAGCTACAAACAAGATCCATATCTGACTCCACTAGACACCCTGCTCAAACACTGGCACAAGACTGGGATTTTTTCTAGCCTTCTGGAATTTACCCCTATACCAAGATCTGACTAACAGCAATAACAAAGGCTCCAAGAGCATCAAGGTCAAGCCTTTTAAGACTCTTATATAAAAGTCACCTGGTCCTGCAGACTGATTTCAAGTACAAAGGCAAACAACAATGCAGCCGCAATGAAGAATTTCACCTTTTCATTCTGAAACAATTCCCTGGTTTAAATGAACTTTTAACTTGGCCATGTAATAATCTCTCTCCTATTTTTGGGGCTTTGGCCCCAAAGAACTGGCAATCGAGTAATATGAAACTAGATTTAAAAACTAGTTTAGAGCAGGTTCAGGGAAAGCCTGGGGAACCACAGAAAGACTGATGTCTGCACCACGTAAATCGGTGAGAACTACGAAAGACAACAGAGTATGTCAGCATGTGCACAAACATATCATTTTTGTGTGATGAAAGGAAGTGAGTAAGGTATGGCCAACAACACCTATTTTATGTAATTTTTCACAAAACTACTAGAGTTGTCCAAAGAAAGAAGGAAATAATGCATACCATGGAATTTTTTGTTAACAAAGTCCACTTGGAATTCCAAAAGACATTTGATAAATCTGTCATTCATAAGTCTTAAAAAATCTAAACCCCCAGAGGATAAAAATAAATGTCCTTGCAAGGATAAATAATTAGAAACAGATGGTAGAAGAATACTGTCAGTTTTCCAAGCGGAGAGAGGTCAATGGTGGAGTCCTGCAGGGATCTGTGCTGGAACTTGGGAGCTGCTCGCTCATTTATAAATGAGCTGGAAAAGAGGGTAAATGGTGAAGTGACAAAGTTTGCTGCTGATATTCATTCAGGGTAGCTAAGATAAGGGCTGACTATGAAGAAAGACTTTACAATACTGGGTGACTAGGCAATAAAAAGGCAAATTAAAGTCAATGTAGATAAACAAATACGGAGTTGTTTGAGGGGAAAAAAACTAACTACACAAAATGATGTGCTCCAAGGTGACTGTTACTGCTTCAGGACTGAGATCTTGGGGTTATAATAGGTAGTTCTGTGAAAACATCAGCCCACTGCTCACTAACACTGAAAAAGTGAACATTAGGAATTACTAGGAAAGGAACAAAGAATGAAAGAGAGAATATTATTATACCACTCTGTAAATGGCTGGTTTGTCAGTCCTGAATATTGCATTTACTTCTGGTCCCACTGCCTCTGAAAGGTTACTGGAGACTGGAAATAGCTGAGGGCAGGGCAGTAAGGATGATCACAGGCATGGTGCAACCTAACAACAAAGGAAAGACTAAGAAGCTAAAGATTAATCAGCTCTCAGAAGCACATAACTGAGGGGATACAGCAAAGGTGTAGTCTGGACCAGCACAAGGAAGGTGCCAGGGAGTCTTCTGTTTCACAACCTCTTCCAATACATGAGCTGGGAGGATCAAATGAATTGGCAGGTAAAAAGTTTAAAACATAAAAAAACCCACTGAATCTTCACACAACATGCATTAAGCGGTGGAACTCTTTGCTCTGGGGCACTGTAAATGTGGAGTGGTTTTTGTTGCTTTGTTCAGCTGAACTCCTACTGTGGGCATAGGCTTAGGCATCTGCTGAAAAACATACATATAGATTTCATCCTACTCGTCTGAGTAGAGAGAAAAAGTAATGACGAATGTCTAGCCATGTAAAAAAATCACAATGACATAAATGAAGTGTTTAATTTGTTTAACTTATAAAGGAATACATCTCAAGAAATGTCTTTGTGAGGTTCCTTGCAAACTTTAGATGCAGGGCAGTAAAGAGCAGTAATATCTCATTTCTAATGCTTTCACTAAGTGAGCAGCTGCTCAAATTAAGTAAGTGTTCATGCAAGTGTCTGTATATGTAATTTTGAAATTGCAGAAGTGGGGACTATGGGCTGGAGAATGAGGATGCCAACGCTGGCTCTCAAGATACCCTGACAGCATTACATACATGGAACAAAAGAAGCAGTTTAAGTCATGGCAAAATCATAAGGGAGTATGTTGTCCTCACGTACACAAAGGAAATAGCTCTTCCTAGGATTTTTTCTGCATAATCATGTCATAGACATGACTAGACAGCAATAAGGGTTGAAAATGCATGTGGCCGAGGTATTATATTTCTGTTCCTTATTTAAAAAACACCTCTTCAAAACAAGAGCTCTATCATGCTGACAATTTATAATGACTCATGCAGGACAGAATGGGATCAAAAATCTTTTAAAGAAATAAGTTCCTAAGCTTTTATTTGCAATCCTAAATCAAGCGTGATCCCATGCTGAAAAAAACTGCTTCTAAGGAGATTTAAATTACATCCATTTTAAGTATTATTATATGATCTCACTGAATGCTAACACTGCTAAGGTACATAATAGAAAGCAAAATCAAAGCTATACTCACATACTTCTTTCTTTTACTACTTCAGGTTCAATTTTGTTCCTGTACCACGCAGAACTATCTGCATACGTAGATGACATTACTACATTGTTATTTGTGAGATAAGCATCTTAAGGTTATTATTGCCTATTCCTTATACTCTCAAAACAGTAAGATAATAACAGAAGCGGGTCATATAGCTCATAGAAAACCTATCAGAACTCATTATAACTCTCGTCCTGCACATTTGATTCTAAGTTATCCTCCTGTCCCACCACCACTGCTTCCTTCTTCAAAGGACACAACCCAAACCAATATAGATGTTCTGGTAGTTTTCTTCCCCTCTGAGGAAAGTTTTCTGAGCCAATATGGAAATGAACAGTCAGGTAAATGCTGAATTAAGGTGCAACATTCAGCAAACAACAAAGTCAATATCTTTCAACACCCAACATCATTCCAGTTCTTCCAGGGCATTCATGTACAAACCAGGAAAGACAGCAAACAACCACTTCGCTATACAAGTATTCTCCTATTATTTTAATTATGGAGGTAAGCAGTGTAAAAAGTGATTCTTCTGCTGACATAGTCCTTTTGTTGACTTTTAATGCCAACAGTGCATCTACCAGCTTTGGAGATGACAAAAATTCTGTGTTATTTTGCCTGAAAATATATCTTCAGTGTCACACCTGCACATGTGCAACATCATATAGACTGATTGTCCTCCTGTAAATCAGCTGCATGCAGTGATTTCTAAACATTATTCTTCACCTGTGCAGAAATGCAGTAAGGGAATGAGATCCATTTTTATCTACTTTGCACTAGCTTCCGTTGGCATAAAGCAGTGGAACCATATCAATAAAACACCATTATCTCTGATGTTGGAAAGCATAAAGGGTTTGGAAATTGTGCTGTCCTACTGCATACCGGACATGAACAAAACAGGCTGAGGATGCACCAAAACAGTGAATATTAATGCCACCTTTTACCAGAGGAGCCATAAGGAGAGGAAACAGCTGAAAGCAAAACTCCTTAATGGAGCAGAGGAGACGTCAGTGGTGCAAAGATGAAACAGTTTGCTCTGCCTGGAGCCAAATGACATGACTGTGTACAATTAATAACACCATCAGAATGCACATTACTGAACAGACAAAGTAGCCACCAACATCAAAGAGGATTTCCAATGCAGAGATAATGAACGCAAACCTCATCTCACTGGAATTGGAGAAAAATCTACCAACCTCAAGTGACTGCAGATCAATCCCCGAGTGATAAAGAAACCGTATGGAATCTTAAGTGATGGGAACAGCATAAAAATACATATAGCACACATAAATACAGCATAGCAAAGAGAAATGAATAAAGCTGTTTCACACAAACCAGAAATTTCCACTAAGCCTCATGGACTAGGTGGCAAACTGAATAATGCTGGACCCGCTCAGCAAACAACTCGGAAGAATTATTGCTCAGAAACTGAAATGAATGTAGGTCAATTAAGGGGACTGAAAAAGTGATTGTGAGCCCATTTTAGAGACTTTTGCTCTGTTTCCCTAACAGCTTATTCCTGCAGAGGCAAAACTTCACAATTTTAGGGTTTTATTGAGAGGACAAATATAAGGTATGCTTTGATTTTAGACTCTTTTTTTTCCCAATTATTGAAGAATTATTCTTTTCTATCTCCCTAAAACTGATTTTATTACTATCTCAACTCTAGAGACCATTCTTTTCTCCCCTTCTGCCTACCAGCTGCACGCAAATCACCAGTTCTCTACTAACTGAGAGGGAGAGCTGTGTTGGAACTACAAGAAGGGATATCCTGGTGTTCTCCCTCCTTCTTCCCATGCGCTTTCCCCAGGGAGACACTGGATGTGATGGTGAAATTCAAATGAAGTCAGGAGACCTTCTGAATCAAAACCAGCAACTGAAATTAATTAGTTTTCTTTACCCTTCTAACATAGAGAGGAAAATAAACCTTGCAAACAGGGGTAAGAGACCCCAACCAAAACTCATGCATCTAACATCCAATGACCTCAGCTGCCCTTCCAGTTGGCCAGCAGAAGACCCCACCATCCCATCCCACTGAACCAAAGTGGGCTCTGCCTTGACCAGGTGGAAATCTGGGCTCAGGACTAACCTTCAACAGGCTGGCTGTTACCTTCATTCACTGTCATCTGCTGGAGGCATCCCCATGGTCCCCACTGCCATTTTCTCCTGACCTTTAGCTACCAGACCAAGTGCTGGAGGACAGCCCGGACCTGCCGCCGCCCGCAGCTCTCCCTAGGGCTGTTTGATGCTCACGGGTCGGTTCACAGGCCGAAACCGGACAATTTCTCCGGGCATTCCCGCTCCTCGCGGGGGGTGCGAGGGGCTGAGCCTGACCTCGGCCCAAGCCCGGTGCCCACCCGGGGCGGGTAGGGGGGTGGCCCGGGGCAGACACCGGCACCGCTCTGCAGCGCCACTGAGGCGTCCCGGTCGTCGTCCCCCCCGGCCCCACCCCCCCCGGCGGAGCATCCCGATCCCCCGCCGCTCCCCTTACCCCCTCCCGGCCCGGGCGGCCGCCGGCGCCGCAAGTTTCTCCAAAGCCGCCCGTTCCCCCCCGCGGCGCCGAGGCGGGCAGGGACGGGCAGGGTGGCGCGGAGCCCCCCCAGGGCCGAAGCCGCTGCCCCCACTCACCCGAGGTCAGCTGCATCCAGGCACAGATCTTGTAGACGGTGGCTGTGTTGCAGAAGAAGAAGAGGATGAAGCAGACGATGCAGGCGATGATGAGCATCATCGAGAGCCCGATGAAGAAGGAGGCAGCTTTGAAGGCTCCCGAGGGCAGGCTGGAGAAGTCCGTGAAGCTGCCCCGGCAGGTGAGTTCCCGGCTGAAGCCGTTGCCGATGCAGTAGTGGAAGAGCCCGAAGTAGCCCGCCTGCGGGGTGTCCACGCCGTCCCCGATCCAGTAGGGCTGGATGAAGCACACCACGTTGACGATGGCAAAGCAGATGGTGAAGATGGCCCAGAGCACGCCGATGGCCCGCGAGTTCCGCACGTAGTTAGTGTGGTAGATCTTGGCCGCCTCCTGAGCGGGGAGCATCCCCGCTGCTGCCGCTCCTGACGAGCCTGCTCCTGTCGCCGCCGTCCCTGCAGCCGCTCCGGGCATCCTCGCCGAGAAGATCCCCCCTCCCCTTCCTCCTCCTCCTCCTCCTCTCCTCCTCCTTCTCCTCCTCCTCCTCCTCCCCGCTTGCTCCGCTCGACGCTGCACCAACCGCCACAACGGCCGCCAACGGTCACACCAACGGCCACAACGCCCACTAACCGCCACACCAACGGCCACACCAACCGCCACAATGCCCGCCAACGGCCACCCCAACCGCCACCCGGGCCCCGGGGCGGGGTGCACGGCTGAGGTGCCGTTCCTGAGGAGAGGCGGCGGCGGGGCAGAGGGCGAGGGGCCGCTGGCTGTCTTTGCCGGGCGGGAAGGGTGAGCCCCGCTGGGCGGCGGGGACGCCTCGGCCACGGCCTCCCCTCAGCACCGGGCGCCGCTCCCGGCCGGGGGCAACGGCTGCCTGGCCGGGCCGCTGCCGGTGCTTCTCATGCTGCCTGCCCCGGGAGACATGTTCAGGCGTTTTAAACTTGAAAGCCTGTGTGCGGGTTTCTTTTAAAAACCTGTGTGAGCCGTTCTCTCACAAAACACGGGGCTGTCTGCAGCCGGGGGCTGTAAACGCCACATCACCTGTGGCGAGGTGAGCAGCGGCCTTCTGCCCTAGCACAGGTGGAGCCCAAAGGTGCTGCTTGTCCCAAAGGTGCTGCTTGTCCCCCCTCCCCGAGTCAGCCCTCTGCCAGGGCGACATTGTGGGGCTGGGGAACAGAGAAATGAGGGGCTGCTCCTCACCATGGCAGGCAGAATGGTGGAGGTGGAGGAGATCACCCCTGTGAACACAGAGCAGCCGTGGGGCCATGGTGGCACCGGTGGAGAAGAGCAGCTTCGCTCCAGTCAAGTGACTTGGGCCTGGAACTCAGTACGTTGAGCATGTTGGCGTGCAGCAGTGATTAGCATATATTAATGAGCAATTAGCATCTGGTAATAATCATTCCGATACCAGTGACACTTGGATTTGCAGTCCCTGACCTATGCGTTGAGCCTGAGTTAATAACAGTAATTGACGGCGCATATATACGGTGCTCTGAGGGTTGTCCTCTCCCGGGATGTGCTCGCAGCCGGAGCGGAGGGATGCTCGGCAGAGCGAGCGGCCGCGGCAGGCTGCTGCTCAGCGCCGGCAGAGGGCCGCACTCAATTAAATATTAGTGCTCATCAGCGCCCGGGAGGAGGGACACCCGCGTGGAAATTACTCCTGGCATTCGGTAGGAATTTTTCATCTGCTTGCAGATGAAGTTTTGATCTCTGCCCCGTGACCGCCAAAAGACAGGCGCAGCATGATGGAACGAGCACGCCAGCTCTTCCAGAATTTGCTATAGAGGGGCTAGGAAGGGACAGCACCAGCTAATGGGTTTTCAGGCCCCCATGCTCACATCAGGCATATAGAGCTTTGAAAGCTGTTGCGCAGGGGTGGGAGTACAAGGGGAAGCGCCTCAGTGCTGTCACAGTGTTGCTGCCCTGCGTGCAGGAGTGCTCGCCTCGTGGGAGGGTGAGAGGTGGCACATGTGGCATGGGCTTGGTCAGACATGGCAGCACGGACCCCAAATACACTTGCCTCACTTTCTTAGGGAGGTGGGTCGAAGAGTGCAAACTACAGCTAAAATTCCTGGACATTCAGTTCCCACTGAGGGTGCTTTGTCCAACGCTGATGGAGGTGCCCACGTACGCTCCGCTGCATCATCTTGCTTCTACTGCAGTTTCTGCACGTGACCAGGCTGCTCATATGCCACCTTCAGAGAGTAACTGAACTGGTTCCATCCTCCAGCAGCGGGAGGAGTGATGGCCTTGCCCTTCAGTGCCCTGTTTTCTCCAGGCTGAGGCTAGCTGGAACCCCAGGGTTCAGTGTAGAACAGCTGTATTTCCTGTCCTCTAAGGGGCCATCGAGTATGGAGGTGAAGACAATATGATCCAGACCTAGAAGGTAGGAGGAGGCCTAAAGTGGCCTGAGACAAACAATTTTAGGAATGGAGGTTGGAGTGAGGGTTGGACAACAAGTTCCAAAAGCTCAAAAAGAAAGGAGGGAGCGGGGAGGGATCTGGGCCAAATGGGAGGTTCAGGGATAGAGGGCCTGTGAATGTGGAACACAAGGAAGATGAAACCTGGAAATGGTATGGCAGGAGGAAGAGATTTGGACCTGGGAAGGAGCCAGGAGAGAGGTGCTCTGCAGAAGACAATGGGCAAGGGCGTTGGGAAGGCAGAAATAATGAGATTGGAGGAAAAGCTGGAGGAGGAGAGTCGGAATGGGGCAGGGAGGGAAATACAGGAGCCAGTCTGTGCAAGAAAGGGAGAAGCAGGGGAAGAAACTGGGATTCTGCTGACAAGCTGAGTAATAGAGTGTAGGAAAGGAGACATGATTGACTGTGTCCAGGCAGTGGCTGGTTTGGTTGTCCTAGGATGTCCTTTCTGGCCTCTGGTGCCAAAAGGGCACAGATTTCATGTGGCCTCTAAGTGATGCCTACTAGTCCTTCAGTTTAGTGCATCAAAAATGGGAAAGTGGTGATAGATGTCTATTTCTTGGGGCACCTGAATCACTCTGGTTGTGTCCCTGTCTAGAGCTTTGAATTTTCTAGTCTAACTCTTTGGTATTGGAAATTTCTTCAGAATACCCAAAGATAGGCTCAGGAGGCTTTTTTAATGGTTCTTACCACATTTATTTGTGTGCTTCATAGTCTTAGAAAATATGTTTCTATGAGATAGAAGGTTGGTCTATTCTGGGCAGATCGGTTAAAAGGCAGCTGGGACCTCATTTCTCAAAGCAGAGTTCCCATGGATTTTGGTTGCAGCAGTTCTACAAACGAAGCCTCAGAAGGAGCCATGCTGAATTGCTGCTCATCTATAAAAAGTTTTAAGCATCTTGCCTGGCATGATAGAATAATTCTGTGGTTGAAATAGGGATAATGTCCAGCTCTTCAGCGCAGCTTTCATCATCTTAATCTTCAGAAGATTATCCTTTCTCTCCCACAGCCTCTTGTACCTTCACTGGTTTTCTTCCTGGGAATTAACTGTGTCCCAGTCCTGTGGCTCCCATCTAGTCTCATCTAAAAAGTCGGAGTCTTAAGCCAGGATTTTCACCAAGAAGCTTCTTCAACGGGTGAAACAGGATTCTCATCATCCTGATCTTTCCGGACAGCAGATCCTGCCTAATGAACCTGATAAGGCAGGATCCTGTTTACCAATTAGCATGTTGGCATGCAACACCGAAGAGAGGGGATGTAAATCAAGTGGCACAGACAGCTCTTTTTTTGGCACATCCGGTTCAGAACTGGACTGTACAACCATAGTACTGTTTTTAAAAAACATTTTTGTGTGCATGTGTGGTTAAAAATAGGCAAGTTTAAAGAGAATTTGTGTAATCTTTAAAAGTATACCTTGTTCCCCAAATTAGCCTGCACCATACTATTGATCATTTTATCTAACGAGAAATGTGTTCATTTTTTTGCATATGTAGATCATTACACAAACCACAAAATAAATGCTTACTATTTGGACAGTGTTTCTAATCACAGCATTTCTCTTTGGAGAAACTAGTCAGTTACTGGCAGCGGTGGAGCAGTGGAGAACTGCTTACACATTTTGTTGGGACCACTGTGGGGAAGGGCTGTACGTTGTGCCGGGGAAACCCTTGGATACAGTGGGTGGGAACAGCAGATGAATGCAGTTGCTGGGCCGTGGGCGATGTCTGGCAAGAAATGCACATCTGGGAATTCATTGGTATTCATGTGGTGTGAAACTAAGGGAAAGGTAGTGGGAAGAAGAAGTGAATGCATGGTTGGAGAAGAGTTAGCAGGAGAGAGGACTTACACAGGAAAGAAAGCAGCCTGTGAGGAAGGAATGGGGTTGTAGGAAGTTATGTGTTTGTGAATAAACAGCAATAAAGGTGTCTGACAATAAATGATCGGTTGATCAGTTTTGTGGGGCTGGACCCTGCTAGGGTGATAGTTGAGGGAACTGGGAAAAACGAGCACATGAGAATGTACCCACCACACGCAAACTTCCATGGGAGGGAGATGCCCCCGTTCAGGCACATGATGGCATCTCGCCCGCTCCCTCCATCCACTTTCCTCCATCCAGCCCTCTTAAAATGCAGCTCTGCCTTAGAAGCTTTTTTTTTTTTTCCCCTTCACAGCTGGGTCTAGCTGACAGATGGCTTTTCATATCTGTAGCTGCACATTAGAGTACGTGAACTGCTCCACTTCTCTGGGACTTTCTTCCTCGGTTTCTGTGGTATTACTCATTGGAATGGCCTCAAGTTGTGCCAAGGGAGGTTTAGACTGGATATTAGGTAAAACGTTTTTCACCAAAACGGTTATCAAACATTGGAACAGGCTGCCCAGGGAAGTGGTAGAATCGCCATCCCTGGAGGTATTTAAGGCAGGTAAATGTGGTGCTTAGGGACATGGTTTAGTGGTGGTTTTGGCAGTGTTAGGTTGATGGTTGGACTCAATCATCTCAAAGATCCCTTCCAACTTAGACAATTTTGTGATTCTGTGTTCACCCAATGCCTATCAACAAATGGTAATTTCACTCTGAGCCCCCTTAAATAGCTACATATACCTATTAAAACCTTTTAACACAAGTGATATGGATATGTCCAAAGAAGAAAACTCATCTAATTTGGACTGGCCTAAATCCTAAGGCTGGAAGAGGAGGAATACACATCATGGTAGTCTTGAGGCTCTCCAGCTTGTGTCCAGCCCTGTGCGAGGATGTGTGGGGCACCCAAAGCAGAAGCTGAAACAGCAGAAGGTGTCTGCTCTGCTCTGCTCCCCCCTTTCCTGCACTCAGTGTGAGCTGAAGCTGGGACAATGCTAGAGAACAAGCAGGAATTTGTGTGCCATTTCACTGAAGACCTAGATAACCTAAGTGTGTTTTGGGCTTGGTTACAGCTTAACTGGGTGCCAGCACTGGTACATCTGAACACACGCGTCGATCTGGATCAATTTTTCCCTTGTCCCACGGTGTCTGGAGCTGGCTGCAAACAGTCGCTGCCGTGTTTACCCGGCGTGATTCCCTTTCAGCCGGGGCGATGGAGGGAGTGCAGGGAGCCCAGGCAGCCCCGGTGCGCAGCCCCGTCGCCATGGCAACCTACAGCCTCACCACTGATGAGCTCTTGCTGTCTATCAAAAAGCATTAACTTTTACAATATGTCTTTTTTATTATAGTTTCTGCACATTTTGGCTTCCTTTTCCCCAGGGGCCTGGCTGCACTGGTGAAATGTTCTTTCTCAGGGAGTGGGAAATGGCATTTCTTTCTATTTCTGCAGTGTTTACAACTGGGAGAGGCACAGCAAAGGGCTGGCTAGAATTACTGATATCAGTGTCAGTGAAACTGCTGTTGATGTCACTGTTTCAGCCAGAAATGGTCCAATTAAGGCCTACCTTAAAAATTAGAAAGTGGGTAACTTAGAAGGTTTGCTCCACTCCTCTTGAACTTAGTCCTGCTCTTGTTGGTGATAGCAGAGTCCTGTAGGACACCCATGAGGCAGGGCAGAGCCAAGAAGCACAGCGTGGCCCTGCTGGAGCCGCATCCCAAGCAGGCTGCAGGACTAGATATCCCAAAGAACTAGGCAATGGGGTGGAATCATCAGGAAAAAGTCACATATTCCAAAGTCTACCCTCAACCAAGATAGACAGCTGCAAATGACAGAAGTCCACTTCAGTAGACAGAGGGGGCTGGCAAGAGAGGGGTGATCAGGCAAGGAGTAGAGGCTGTAACAAGTGGAAAGGATGTGAGGAAGATGAGAAACACCTTGGTTGCATGTGGAAGCAAAGATTGAAAGGAAGAAAAGATCTCACCAGTTTTTAAAAGAAAGAAAAACATGGAAAACAGAAGATTGGATTTCATAACCCAGGATAGGTTCACCTGCGAAAAAGCGGAATGAGCAGTGGCTGTTGAGTGGGAAAGCTGGTGGGAGTACAGACAAACTTGATGAAGTAAGTACAGGAAAAGTGGGAATACAGTTATTGAGATCCATGGCCAAGAAGAAGAGATCTTGGAGCACTCTGGCACACAACTCCGCTAAGACCTGCTTCAGCTTTCTTCCCTCAGCCTATATAATCTGGAGGTCTTGCAAAATTACTCTGAAATACACTGGCTGAAATCAAACACTTTATGGGCCACTTGGTAGCTTGGGATCTAAACTTTCCAGTCCCTGCTCACCAAGAAAAACTTGCTGTCAGGGCCTGCTAAGCTATCTTAGCATGCTGAGGGCATTCTGCACGGCTCAGTGCAGTGTCTTGCTATCTAGGGCTTCTCTGAGCAAGTCATCTCGCTCCCAACAGCAACGGCACAGTGCAGCGCTCTGCCTCACTGGCATAGCCTGCTTGTCAGTGCTGTTAATTAACCCAGACAGAGCTTTCAGGTGGCTTGCTGTGTTGTGCCGTTCAGACACACCATCAGAGACTCCTCCTGAAATGATGGAAATTTCATGTCTCTTGCTGTGGCAGCTGTTTGCCAGAGGGTCAGTAGATTTAATACAAAAGGTGCTGTGAAATACCGTGCTGCAGGCTATATACTGTACCTCTTCAAAGATAGCTGTACAGTTAAGGCTGGTGTCTAGACATGCTTTTCATATAATGAAAGTTTAGTTAAGATATGTCTCCTAGACTGAAATCCATACGCAGAAGGACTTATATTTCTCTAGACCAGCCAAGTTTACAAGAAGTACATAAACTCTTCTGGCAATAAAATGCATTTTAGATTTTCTTTCCAGACCCCCCCCCACGTGAAGGTGGCTGCAGCTTTACTGCCATCAACATTCAGCCATTTGAATAAGGACTATATGATGCTAAAGATAACATTAATGAGGTTTTCGAAAATTGTACCTGCCAGTGCTGAAGTCCCTTCTCTGCCCTTAACAAGGTAATACTACTGCAGTCAGGATGTGACTTACAATGTTTCCAGGCATTTTTTTTCACAGTAGAGAGGGACTAAAAATATTTTACCTCACACTGGATTAAAAAAATGATACTTGAACTAGATTAACATTATAATACAATTAAATATCTGTTACATTTATTTCCCGATATTTCTCCCTGAGAGGTTAAACAACAGACCGGTGAGGATGTAGCAAGAGGAGGACCATCGGATTTCTAGTCAGTCAGAAGCTGGCCAGTTACTTTACCCTAGTGACAAGCCAATTAGGATGCTGCATAGCGTTTCTGCTTGTTTCTAATTTTAGAACTAGACTACAGGAAGGCAAAAGTAGGTGATATTAACTCCTCTGGCCTTGATCTGCTAGAATCATAGTCCTCCTGCAACCTAATATATTTTCAGGAAAATCAGGAAAATTACCACTCTTCTAGTGTTGGTATTAGGGACTATGCAGACCTTTCCAACACGCAGGGCCTGATCAATACTTGGCTAGAGGAATCTGCAGGGGAAGCTTGGGGGCTGCAGAGAGTGATTTTGATGCTGCACAAGATGATATTCTAGCATAAAGAGAGCATTCATCCTGGCATTACACAACACAGCGCAACTAAGCCTGCTGTGTTTCCAGGAGGATTTAATGGTAAAATGTTTAAACATACCTAAGTGAACTGCCAGTAAATCAGCATCTTGACCTGGAGCAGACTGTGGAAGGAGATTAAATGGAGAAAGTATGGAATTTCTCTCTTTCAGAGTATCTCTATGGCATACTGCAGTGCCATTCAGGGATATCACACCTACTGCAGGCGGTGTGGTCCCATTAGCAAGATGCTAATGTGATTAATTAGCCCTGATGACAAGCAGGTTATACTAACCTGCACACAGCATCATGCTTATGTGCTTAACTGCTTAAGTCTCCAGAGTGCTTGGTTAACATAATCCAGTGATTTAATAAGCATATAACCTATGTCATTGTTCAAGCCATTAATAACAGTATTGATTAACACCAAACGCAAGGCAGACTCTTGTGGAACTGCTAAAGATACACACATTCAATACATCAGTGAGCTACAAGTAGCTACCTTTTTAAAGTGTTCCTTGCTACCTACCTATGTGTTCACCTCCCAGGAGCTTCACCTTAACAACCTTTCCGTATCTGGCTATGAAAATATTACATAAGAGGGCATGAAAAGCCTGAAAAGTCAAGATATAGGACACATATATCTGTGTTTTATCTACAAAGTGAGTTATCCTGTAATAGAACAGAATAAATTAAATTTGACAAGATTGTTCCTTGATAAATCCATTTTAGGAGTTACTCATCCCTGTTTTATCTTCCATGTATTCATAAAGAACATTGTTTATTTCCATATTATTCTAGGAATTAAAGCTGGCAGACTGATCTGTAACTCCTTCAGTTTTGTTCTCCATGTCCTCCCTCATACTTTTCTGAACACAGACACTATAATTGTCTTTTTATAATCTCTCTAGTATTCTAAAACTTCTTGTGTACCTTGCGTACCTTGATACTGGCTCAGCCCCTTGCCTGTAAGATTTGCCTATTCCATTGGCAATTTTTGTGGGCCCCCATGATCAGCAAACCCCTCTAAGTGGTTTTTAACCTGTTCCTATTCCACACCTGGAGGTTTACCTCTTTATAATGATGCTAACAGTATTAACCATATGATCAAATCTTACATCCATGATGATGCAAAAAAACCTCCACCAAATTTCAGTCCTTGTGTCACATTATAAATTTTCCTTTTCCACTGAGAAGTAAAATAATGCTTTCTCTAGTCTCTTGGTCTTTCTCCTGATGCTAACAGATTTCTGGAATGTTTCCTTGTTTTTAGCCCCAGGCTGTCATTTGAATAAATGTTTACTTCACACGTACTTGCTGAAATGATCTTTGGCCCAAAAATGTCTCTAAACTAATTTTTCATGTTAATGGTGGTACCGAGGTAAACAGCTGTTGAGTAGAGCCAACACTTTATTAGCTCTGAAAAAAGTATCAAGAGTTTCACAGTGGGAAATTGCCAATATTACACACTCTTTGCATAAAATAAGTGTGCGTACAATGATGGGGAAAATAGATGCAAATGGCCACTAAAATGAGGAGGCAAATGAAACCAATGGGCAGCAAACAATAGGATTTTACACAGTATATGTTGCACTCAACATACTTCTTGCCAGTTAAATGGCAATAGGAGTGAAGGGTGATTCTGATTTTGTAGAAGAATGTGATACTGTGTTTTCATAGAATCATAGAATCATAGAATTGCCCAGGCCAGAAGGGACCTCCAAAGGTCATCTAGTCCGACCTCCCCGCAGTCAGCAGGGACACCCCCAACTAGACCAGGTTGCCCAGGGCCTCGTCGAGCCTCACCTTGAATATCTCCAGGGATGGGGCCTCAACCACCTCCCTGGGCAACCTGTTCCAGTGCTCCACCACCCTAACAGTAAAGAACCCTCTCCTAATCTCCAGTCTAAATCTGTTCCCCTCCAGCTTGAAGCCATTTCCCCTCGTCCTGTCACTGCAGGCCTTTCTAAACAGGTTCTCCCCAGCCTTCCTGTAGGCTCCCTTCAGGTACTGGAAGGCTGCTATTAGGTCTCCCCAGAGCCTCCTCTTCTTCAGGCTGAACAACCCCAGCTCCCTCAGCCTGTCCTCGTAGCAGAGGTGCTCCATCCCCCTAATCATCCTTGTGGCCCTCCTCTGGACCCTCTCCATCAGGTCCATGTCCTTCTTATATTGAGGGCTCCAGACCTGCACACAATACTCCAGGTGAGGTCTCACCAGAGCAAAGTGGAAGAATTACCTCTCTGGACCCGCTGGAAACACATCTTTTGATGCAGCCCAGGATGCAATTGGCCTTCTGGGCTGCAACTGCCCACTGCCTGCTCATGTCCAGCTTCTCGTCCACCAGCACCCCCAAGTCCCTTTCCTCAGTGCTGCTTTCTAATACCTCACCCCCTAGCCTGTACTGATGGTGAGGATTGTTCTGGCCCAGGTGCAGAACCTTGCATTTGCTCTTGTTGAACCTCATGAGGTTCACCTGGGCCCACCTCTCCAGCCTGTCCAGGTCCTTTTGGATGACATCCCATCCCTCTGGTGTGTCAACAACACCACACAGCTTGGTGTCGTCCGCAAACTTGCTGATGGTGCCTTTAATCCCCCTGTCTATATCATTGATAAAAATGTTAAACAGTATTGGCCCCAGCACGGACCCTTGAGGAACACCACTTGTGACTGGTCTCCATCTGGACTTTGAGCCATTGTTTTGTAGTGTCCTGTCCAAAATGTTCTAAGTGATTTGGATGGCTCATTACAATGTGTACTGAAAACCTTTTGAAAGAGAATGAAAATAATCAAAACCAACATTTAACCATAGCAATATTTAGTCACATACCCAGTGGATCCTTGTTGGATACAATTTTAATTAATAGCTTCATTATCTGAAGGAGGCAATAAACATCATTTTAATGAAACTTACAGTAGAGGCTAACTAGTTATAATCACCACTAACAGTAGAAAAAATTAAGGAGAACTTATGTGAATGAAAATGTTGGAAGATATCATCTGGGGAAAACCAAATAAGAGTCTCCATAAGAGGAGAAAACTGTGGAGAGCGGTGTGTTGGAAGAGAGGCACTTATTTATAGCAAATAGAGTTGTGAGAATAATTGATTTTTCTGTTTGGTGGCCAAACTGAAAATAAATTAGGGAAAACTAATATCCAGTCAGATACATTACTTGCTTTTCATATATTTTTACCATTTATTAACACTAAACATAGATCAATTTTAGAATGAAACAGTATTAGATAACAAAACCAAGACCATTTCATTTTGAAAATATGGACACAAAGCACTTGTGGTTTGTTTCTTTTTCCCTCTAGTACTATTACTCAAAATGAATTTCTCAAAATGTGAATTGATTTTTGATTCACTATGTGTCTCTTTGAGAAATGAATATAATAGACCCATTTGCAAAACACAGGTGGTAACAATTTACCCAGAACACCCTGCCTCCACACCGAAAAATTGTGGTTGGTCTTTAGCGTATGTATCTAGGAAAACATCTCAGTTTGGGAGCTCTCCTTGCCAAACTGAAATTCCCATTTGGTTTTGTGGTAGTCCTGTAGAAGTCACTGTGGGCAGGAGCCCCCACCTGACAGCTTTGGCTTGAATCTTGCCAGCTACCAGGGACAGAGAAGGTGGGATGAAGTGGTCAAGGGCCATCAGCATCATGCATCTCTTCTCTGCTGTACCACGGAGGTTTTTAGCCCAGGGTCATGCAGGATGTCTCTGCAGAGGCCAGAGCTGCCCCTTGCTCTCAGCCCAAGGCATCTCTGTCCCTGCAACCACCACAGGAAATGCCCTTGCCAAGAAGATGTAAAGGGATGTTGTGCCTGGGCTGGGGAGACTCAGCAGAGGGAGGCTGCCTTCAGGCTCTGGCTGTTTCAAATGTTGCAGCTCGTAAATGAAAACAATTCTGAGTGAAAAATAATGTGGTTGTTTCCTTTGTAGTGTTCCTTGCTGGGCCCCAGAGCTAAGGACAGTAACTTGTCAGAAGCTAAATGTGGGTCTCGAAATCTAGATGCTGCACTAGAATATTAGGTCTGTTTTTCAGATTTACTTTCAGATTTACACCCAAAAAAGTGTCTAGGGACAGCCTGTGACAAGACCCCAGACAAGATTTAGGATATCATATAATGCTAATTATTTGTCTAGATTCAGCTTTCAGGTATTAGATTTTGTTGTACCTTTGTCTAGCAGATGACAGAACTGTAGCCTATCAGATGCTATCTTCTTCACACATATATAACTAAAGACCTTGATCAAGTTACTTCTTACTCTTTTAAAAAGCCAAGCTGCCAGAGATGCTTTATCACTGAAATATGCACTTCCCAGGTTATGGATTACTTGCCGATCTCATTTCTGAGCCTTTGCCAATTTATCAATAATCTTTTGACTTTTGAGATGGAAGAAACGTTCAGGCTGCCCCACAGCATCATTAACTAGGAAATGCAGAATGAACCAAAGAAAAAGTGAAGCATCTGGCCCGGGACCACTCAGCTGTTTGGTGACACGGTTGATGCTCCCAGACCTGCTCAGGCCAAGGACTCCATTTCAGCCAGGGTAAAATGTTCCTGCTCCCCAGCCCAGCCTTGCAAGCAGCAGTGTTATCATCAGTGCTTTTGTTCAACTGGTTGATCTGTCATGACCCATGAATATTTTCAGTCCTGTTTATCCTAATGCAATGCCCCAGTCTTCCCAGGCAGAACTGCAGTCTGTGTTTACAGATACATTAACCATTGTCTGACTCTGTTAAAGCAAGTCATGTAAAACCCCATCTCTCTCAAAGGCAGTGAGAATCTTGTCATTGGCTGCAGTAGGGGTTTTTGCTTTGATTTTTTTCGTGGTGGTGTTTTTTTCCCCCACAATATGTGTTCAGTTTATAGAGTGGTGCAGAATCACTCTGTGTAAGTTCTCATCATGATTTACCATTCTGCTAGTGTGCGATATTTTGCAAACTTTATTAGCCAGTTCCTATTTTATTTCCAAAAAAAAGAGAACAGTACTGGGTCAGGCACTCATCATTGTCGAGCTTTTCAGAGACACCTTCTTCCATTAAGCATTCTCTTTAAGAAATACCCCATAAAACATATCAGTTACTTTTTAATCCACTTAGTACTTGCAATATTGATATTGGATAGTGTTAATTTTTAAATCAAAATGTCACACAATAGGAGGTTAAATGCTGTATGGAATTCTCACTCTGACACACTAATTTAACAAAACCCCATTTCCCGTGCTTTTGCTAGGAATCATTGTAACATTGACTGACCCACAATTTGCTGGCCATCCATTTAGTGTGATTAAAAAATTCCACATCAGTTTCGCATAGCATTTCCATTTTTCCAGGATCTATAAAGAAAAATTAACATTAGTGGTTTGCAGGGTTTACTGCTTTAAGTATGTGCTCAGTAATCTCAAGAATGTCGGGAAAGCTTTGCAACAAGTATAATTAAATTCCAACTCTTCTGTAAAGCAGACAGACTTGGAATTAAAGACCTCACTACAAATCCCTTCCAATTATTTGTAGACAGCCTCTTCTGTACAGAGCTCTCTTGGATTTTTGTCTCCTTCCGTCTGCTCCCGGGGATGCTGGATGCAGGACAAGGAGTCAGGAACTGCAAAGTCCACAGCTTGATCTTCTCCTGACCTTACCACATTCTCCATCTATGCTTTGGGTTGCACTCTGCATCCACAGTTTTCTCCATCATCGTGGTCAATATTGGCAATAGGATTGATTTTTGTGCCCAAGGGTAACAAAAGTGAAAATTTTGAAATCTTAGACTAATTCAGTTCACAATTGCTGATATGACCTTATTGAACTGCCTCATTTGCACTGAATGAAGTAAGAAAAATAGTAAACATGTAATGTAAACATTTAAATATATCAATAGCAAAGCTCATTGTAAGGAATTAAACATAAGGAAGATTCAATCTCAGCCTTGAATTTTTAGGATTTTTTCTTGCAAATGTAATTGAAATTGAGCTAATCTTTTAACACATTTTAGTAGAGTTACATTTCTAGAAAAAACAGCTCCTAAATTATTATTCTTTTCCTGTGCATTCTGCAAAATTGTAAACATACTATGCTGTTGTTAAAAGGACAAGACATGACAGTGTCTGGGGCCCCAATGTTCTCTGCAGGAGTTCGAATACAACTGTTTGCCCACTTCTGCAGGGGTTTGAAAAAGGTTGTTTACTAACCCAAAAGTTACAAATCCTTTGCAAACCACACCAGCTACATAAAATATTGAATAAGATGTGCTTTCCTTTCTCATGAGACATTTATGAATAAATTATTTTGCTTAAATTGGATGAAGATGTTTATCTAATACAGCCTGGCACCTCTGAGTTGGTTCAAAGGGCAGCGGTGCTGAGCGCTGCCATGCCCGCAGCCCCATCCCTACCTTTGGGGCTGATGACCCACGCTGGCAGCAGCAGTTTGTCCTCTGGAGCTTCCAACCAGAGATGGCCATTGCTGCAGGCAGACTGTCACACCTGCTGCAAAGATGTAGCCACCTTCATGCAGCTTCTAGCCCCTCTTTTGTATTCAGTGGTGTGCATTGCAGGGGAGCCACAGCCTGCTCTTCTGGGTTTTGGGGTGGTTTTTTTTAAGGTTGGTATCCTTGTCTGTATGTTTGCTTCTCCTTTTTCTAGGATATTTTTACTCTTTTCCAGGGCTGCGCTTTCTGCTCTGTGTCCTTTTCCTGCTACCAAACTTCCTCCCAACCATCTGGATGCTCAGCAAAATCCTTTCCTGAAGAGTGGGTGTCCTCGCCTCGGGCCACAGTTGGTCTCAACAGGCACCTTGGTGACTTCCCACCCTGAGTCATAGCAGCACATCCTGTGCTGCCTCTCTGGCAGCCAGCAAGTGGCAGTGGCATCATCCTGGGAAAGAGCAGTTGGCAAGCTGGGGGAGGACAGGGATGCTGCAGGCTTCTTATTATGAGCAGAACCTGAGCTATCCCTTCGGTATGCAGGAGAAGGAGCAATCTGTTCCTCCGAACCTGCCTGGCTGTTCAGTAGTTACACTTCAGGTTTTCTTTGCCACCTGGGGAACCAGCTGATTCCCTTCTTGCTGTCACACATTTCTCCTCCAGCTCTTGCATGGCCACATGCTGGGGAATCCTTCCTCGTGGCTGCCTGCGCAGGCTGAGTGAAGCACACTCCTGAGGAGGTTCTCTCAGTAGTGCTGCAGCAAAACAGCCACCCTGCTCCGAGCAGAGCCACGCGCAGAGCCCCAGCCTCTTCCAGTTTGTAGGCCCATAAACATTTTCCAGGGAAGGTACAGAGCTGGTATAGCAAGTTTCAATAGACCAACAATAGACTCACTTGTCTCTGTCACTTTTTGCAGACACCTCAGAAACAGTTCATGGCCTGGTGGTTATCAGCAGACCACAGTCCAGCATCATTGGGTTGTGATTTATCCATTTACCTTCCAGAAGAAAACAGAAATCCCAGACCTCCACTGGTGGGTCCCAATCTTCTCCATGCTAATCATCCTACCTATGCCTCCTAAGACACAGTTGCTGCCACGTGACATGTGGGTCATTTGCCTTACCCAAAAGCCCAAACGTGGGTAGCTTGTGCTTGAGGAGCACTGGTGTCTCCGGGACTCAGCAGGTCATGTGCTGTCAGCTTCAAGACCATGGCATAGGTTCACAGGACAGAAAAAGGGCTGGAAAAGGAAGTTGTTTACCAGGTTTAATGCTGCCTATAGAAGTTGTGTTTAGGAGCACATACATCTGCTGAGGTGGCCTTCTGCATGGATGAATCCCTCAATCCAAGAAAAATGTAGCTGAGCAAAAATTTTTCTCCCCACCCTTTTCGTGTTTGCTGCTGTCCAGAGGAACGGAGCAGAGAAGCTGACACAGAAATCTGCCTACAGAGAGATTTCCTTAAAGTCCTTTTGTCAACTGCCTCTTCCTTGCTCTTCTACATGCACAATGTATGATACTATTTGGCCCTCAAGCAGAGGTTTTAATGCTTCCTACAGGAATGAAGTAGATAAATCCTGTTTTCTCAGGGTGAAGCATGTCCTTGTTCCCTGAATGATATGATGTTTAAATACTTCATCTTGCATGAGGTTACTGAACCTCCTCTCGTTACTCCTTTCTTGTGTTTTGTGCAGTGTGACTGCTGAAAAAAAAAGTTGTTGCAGGTTTTTTATTTAATTTTTAATACATAACTATATCAAAGCAAGGTAAAACCTAAAGAAATCCCTCCTTTGTAAGAGTCCAAAAGAAGAGAAAATATCTGCTGTAACTCTTCAAAGATATACTTTAGGCAAGGGACCAAAAAAAGAAGACTGTCCTTAGTTCCTACTTATCACATGGAAGTGAAACATGATCATGTGAATTCAAGTACTATAGCGCATATAGACTGAAAGAGCCTTCTATTTTTTTAATTGATGCATTTCTTTCTGATTGGAAAGAAAAATGCCAAAATAACTGTGGACATTAGACAAGGTTCTGAGTGCCACTCAGGTACAACTCTGGCATGTTCATGGTGACTGTCCTGAACTTTGAAATGTTTGATCAAACTCAACTGTAAGTTTTAAAAGATTTATCAACACAAAAGCAAGAGCAGCTCCCAGGCAGGAGAAGTTAATTCTCTGCAGCCTTCTTAAATGAGCATCATTGGCTGAATTTTCCCTGCTTTTCCAGAGCCCTCAGGCATAGAAGTTGCTGTAACTCTGATTCTTGGTGAGCGGTATCTAGGTGCCTCCCTTGCCTGTCTGCAAGCAGTATTTGCCTGTGAGGGAGCAGATAAGCCCTGAGATGAGCATGGGGTTGTTAGAACCTCACCAGGGCTTGGTACTTCTCCAGGAGAGCGGGGAGAGGATCTACCATCACAACCACAAGCAGAGCTACCTCTCCTTTCTGAAGGACTTGCACATTCAGTCCTTCCGCCTGCTTTTCACAATCTCAACATGATACTGTATCACTGAACAGGCTAGTAGTTGTTTAGTATAATAATTACAAGTCTTTTAAATACTTCTGAAATTGTCCAACAGATGCATTTTTACAGGCTGGATCAGGCTCTAAGCATTTTGTCTTTCTGCCCAGTAAATCTACACACAAGACATAGTATTTTAATTTTGCATTTTGAATGGGGGTCAATTTTCTGAGTGGTTTCAATCATTATAGCACTAAACCATCTAAGCATTTGACTCCTTACCTATTCTTGTCATATGCCTTAGCACCAGAAACAACAATTAAATGGGTGGCATCTCCCTCCCATAGATGCCATAAAATTCCGTATCTGTCCTGACAAATAAGACATAGTAGTGTTGTGGTTTATTTTTTTTTACATATGCAAAATATCATCCCAAGGTAAAACTGAGTAAAAACCTTGAGGGCACTAAATACGAAAGATGAAGACTAATGTCACTACATTAGATTTGTAGGACTAGCAGCATTAACTGCATTATGCCAACAAAAGAAACAGCAATTCTGCAAAAAGTCATTTTCCTAGGATCACTTCCAGAGATCAATTTTACAGAGACCATAGTCTTTGAAAGTCCCACTCAGAGAATTATGTATTATAATAGCGTAGTGGTTAGATGTTCTTGACACAGACAAAGCATTAAGTCCATATAACAATTTCTTACGGGAGTCGGACCAACCTTCAACACACATTTGAAAAAAAAAAATATTTACAGTTGCATCTTTGCTTTTAAAAAAATATTGTTAATACTAACTATTTACATGGTATTATTTAATTTCTATATGTTGTTTAATTTAGTACCACACAACATTTCATTTTACAAATTAAAGTTATAAATCATCTACATCACATATGAATGATGGAAAACATCTCTATAGATGTGATTCTGGGATGCACATGCAGAAGAAAACCAAGTAAGAGTGTTTGGCAGTGGTGCAACTGGTTAATGAGGGATATTGGTTAATTACAAATGGTTCACAGAACAGCAGTGAAAGTTAAAGCCGTGCTTTAACCTGAAAGACTCTGGATCCTAATCTGTCTGATTAGCAAAGATGAGGCTACAAGAGGACTTGATGAACCCACATCCACATTCAGAACAGAAATGTGGTAATAAGTGTCTTCTAACCATTACACAAAAGGAGATGATGATTAATTGTCTAGAAACCCGATTCAGATAAATTTCAGCGAGATATAGGCTCTTAAAAGCAGTGGCAGATTTTGAGAGTTGTAATTGTGATTCCTGCATGCCAGGAACCCTGCAGGTAATTAATAGACATCTTTCTAGAGAAATGTTCTCTCAAATGCAACTTATTTAAGGAGGTCTTCTGGCCTGGAGTGCGCAGGTCAGGGAACACCTACACTGTTTTATAATGCAGAAAAAGGCTGGCTTGGGGTTCACATACTCTTTCCCACCAAGTATGCAGCCACCTTCAAACAAATTTTGATTTTTAATGCATGCTTATGTGGCACTGAGCATTTGAAATGATATTGTCACATTTATTTGCATTAAGTAATCTTCAGCACCGCAGTGCTATGGTTCTCACTCTCATGTGCTACCGATTTGCTGGATTTCACCTCAACTTCAGAAGCTCAGCAAGTTCAGTTATGAAACAAGCTACGTGGAAAAGCGAAGGTTACATTGCTGATTACAAACCAAGTTCTGGAAAGGAAACAACAAATAACAAAAGCAACTTCCAGTGTACTTGTCATTGTGAGATTTCTCTGGGGCACAGGAGCCGAGGAAACAAATCAGCAGCGCTCGGCTCCTTCAGCATTATCTTAAAGAATCAGCATCTCTCCTGCCTTTCTGTCCCCCCTGTGACAGTGACAGTTGTCGGGTTGCCTCTTGAGCGCAAATGAAGTATCAAATAATTTCCTGGGGACTTCAGTTTCCCCTTCCTCCTTATCTTCTAATTTAGGGGAACTTAACCGTGTCACAGCTTTGATTAGCTCTTCTTCTCTGTGAGAATGCAAACGTCGTCAGGCTTGTCTGGGGCCAGGATGTGCTCTCTCTGCAGAGCCTCTATGCAACATTGATTTCTTATCTGTGCTTTACCCTCCCAGGCAGTTGGATGTGCAGTGGATATATTTTTCTTCATTTTAAAAGATCTTATAAATCACAGCTGATAAAAAAGTATTAATTGTGTAATACCCCGGATAGGCTGGCAGTATGTGAAGCTTCACTGGCTTTTTGCAAAAATAACACCTGACATATTCATTGTAGAGATAACCAATTTGCCATTCTGTGTGCCTTCTCCCCATTGCTCTGCCCTTCCTAGTCACTGGAGAAGGCTTTGGTATGTACACTGAAGCTTTATTCAGGGGCTCAGTTCAGTTGCCCACACTTAGATGAGGTGGACTATTTAACATCGCCTAGAGACTATTGTTTCACCTCCATCTGCCACCTCAGAAGAGTCTCCCACAATAGGTCTTGATTAGTGTTTGCCCCCATTTTTCCAATACTCTAGGGTATTTCACAACCTATTTGTAGGAAACTGATTATAGACTCCTAAATGTCCATAGCAGCAGAAGAAACTAAGACAGGTATCTCTTTTTTAAGATATGTGGAAATCCAGGTACTTTTCCAAAGCAACTCATTCCAATGACACAGCACTAACCCACCCACCCCCCAACTTTATTGCTGTAGACTTTTATTCTGAAGACGTGTTATGAATACCTTTGGTGACTGCTGTACCTGAGCAGAGAAGCCTTCAGCCTGTAAGAAGAAGTATTTTTCCCATTCAATGGGTTTGCTAATGCGGTCAAGAGACTGACGGTCAACGTGTTCACTGGAGCTGCTTCCGCAGAAGGGGCAGTGAGGATGAGTTAGGATGTTAGACCCTAGATCTGAGCTTAAACACCAGTCGTTGCTGAAACTCCAGCTTATTTTTGTTTGATGTCGAGCTGTACACTTTTTAAACAGGAAAAAAGTGACATTCTGTTCCTCAGCGATTATTTAATGCTTCACCAGCCTTACAGCTGGAGTAGCTCTGAGTCAGTTTAAGGGCCCTGATTCAAACACTCAACAATTTTACATCAAAACAATCAAAAAAAAGTATTTAAAAACAAGGGCTTGATCTTGACAGCACTTCAGCTGCTTTACACCTTGAAGCTAGTATAAAATTGTCATTAAGTCAGTCTTGGCAGGAGAAATCTTTGGTAACATAGGCACTAAGTGGGCTTCTGTGTTATCCCCCCTCCTCTGGCACCATTTAGAGCATGGCTAAGGAACCCCAAACCCCATGATTTTGTTGAATCCATTGATTTAAGTAATTGTAGCTGTGAGGATCAGTGGTGCCCACTCTCATTTCAGGTAGCTTTTAGGCTACTGTGAGTTGTGCTAGGAGATGACACTAAAACCTCTGGAGGTAACCTTATCTAACATCTGCTTAAAGTTGTTCTGTCACTGCCCCCATCAGGAGCCAGGAACTGGAGCCAAGTCCTCAGTCTACAGAGCGAACGATGGTAAAGTCAGAAGCAGAGCAAATAATGAGAAATAATGCAATCTGCTTTCAGAGGACATGGATCATTAGGTTGATTAAACCAGCAGATGGTAAAGGCAATTCAGTGTAGAATTCTGTAAAATAATTAGTGCAAGATCGAGGAAACAGCCCAAGAAATAGGTGCTAAATGGAACAATCAAATAAGACTGTGAGCTTGTATGAAAACAATAACTGGAATTTTCATGCCAACTAATGCCTCAGAAAGAAAAATACACCTAGCATTGTATCAATAAAAAACAAGCTACGAAAAAGCGATGCTTTTTCTGTACAAGACAATTGTCAAGCACTATTTCAAATACTGAGCACTACATCAGTCCCTGCACACATCGATAGGTTATTATTACCTTGGAGCGGGTACAGACTAGGTCAACAAAGATTGCACTAGCTCTGCAAAATAGGCTATAAAGAAAAGTTAAAGGAGCTGTGGTTGTTTTTATTAAAGAGTCTTCAAGGGGACATAGTGGAAGTTTTTTCAAGCTAAGAACTAGATCGATAAAGTCAACGCGGATGATGTTTTTAAACCAGTATGGGGCTAAGACTATTTTTCACTAGGAATGAAACTGGAAGTGCATTATTATTAAAGGGTAATGGACCAAATGAGTTATAGGAGAGGCTTGTTGGTATCTGAATTGTAACATCATCATATCCAAACAAAGCAGAATTAGTTTTCTGGTCTTGTGAATAATAAATAGTTTATGAAAAAGTAACCAGTGCTGGCCTTTTCCTCTTATTAGAATATGTAAAAGCCCACCTGATAGTTAATGATCTTGTTAACTGATATTGCATTACTTACCCTGATTAATCCAAACTCCTCAGGTTTGGAGCAGACCCCAGGGATCAGAGTTACAGTGAACCTGTTTCTGATTTTCCCAGACTGGCTGACCTTGTAACACTGAACGTGACTGGCTGTTGACTCAGCTTTTCAAAGTGCTCCAACATAACATAACTAAATAAAAGGCACTAAAAGAATGTAACTGTTAATTATTTTTCATGATGGGTCTCTTACTAGTGAAAGAGACAGCTACCTAATTTCTCTGTTAAATCCTTGAACGCTCCCATGTACTTTTCATGGGCGTTTGTTTCTGCCTATAATAAAAGAAACCATTCATATATTATATTCCCACTACTGTCACCATCCGTACTGAATATAACCCCAAAGCAGCTAAATCACACAAAAAGTTCATAGCTGATGACATTTTCCCAATCCACAGAGTAGCACCTGTCACCTACATTTTAATAAGGAAACACAACAGTTTCATAGTGCTTAGAAATATGGTTTAGTGATGTCTTTTGTCAGTGTTAGGTCGATGGTTGGACTAGGTGATCTGAAAGGTCCCTTCCAACCTAGGCAATTCAATTCTATGGTTCTAACAGTTTTCTCTTTTACAGTTTTTTCTTCTTTTACCACCGGTGGAAATAGGACTGACACGTAGTGTGCTTACAGCACATCAGCACTCCAAGCGTGCATACCAGCACCTCCCCAGGGACTGTTGCAGGGCACGTACCATTTTTATCAGGCTTTTTAAACTTGCATTTTGGGGCTTCAGATCTCTTGCCTCCTCTGCATTTCTGGAGGTTGGATGTATTAATGAGTGGTGGCCTGTAGATCATTTCACTCTCAGGTTCCCAGCCCAAACCCTAGCCAGGGCTGAATACAGCACGTACAGGTATAGTCAGGAGTACGAGGGCTGTGGGAGACCAACAGCCCCTGAAGCTGTGGGACCAGAGTTAACAGAACTAGAAGCAGTGCTCGGTAGGATCTGGTCTAGAGCTGGTCCTGGTTTGAACAGCATCAGTAAGAGAATCAGATGGCTAGAACAAATATATGGGGTGTACCTTGAACTCATCTGATGTTCAGTAGGTGTATAAAAAAAAGTGTCTTGTATGCTGGAAGGATAGAATAATGCTGTGTCAGTGGAAATCCAAGGGGAGGATGTGCTTAATAAAGCAGGCCCTTTGCAGCTTCATGGCAATGACCCGCAGCATCATGGAGCATGAATTCCTGCCTGGCAGAGGTAGAGAAGAGGACTGCAACTGAAGGCAGTTGTGAGCAAGGGATGATGAAAAGGCAAAGTTTCTTGCATATTACTCTTTACTGATCATGATCTTGCCCTCATTTTGCAAATCTGGAATCCTGCTAAGGTGCTTGGATGCTTTGCTGTGCCACTCAGGCAAGATATTTTTCAAAATATTCTTAGTTGAGACAAGAGTCAGGTAGTGTTGTACAGGGCACAGCCGGGTTTCTGATCCCATGGGCTGATTTGCTCTGGCTTTGCCTTGATTAAAAATATCCTGATGTAATTTATTCAAGAGGAGACAGATTGACAGGCACAGGATTTAATTAAACTAACTTTAAGCCAGTTTCGAATTCCTAGTTCACACCTACATGGTGCAAAGGCACCAATTCAGGAAGGAAGGGATACCGATGGTGGACGTATTCCCTCCCTTCTCCTCTTATTTGTTCTTATTTCTCATAATATTTCTTCTTGGAAGCCAGGTTATTCAATAGGGAGAATGCAGCCAAAGCGAGGGCTACATGTATGTATAATGCATGTGCATAAGTGGATCTTCAAGGTTGTTTCTTCTGTTGTCTGTCTCAATTTGCAGGTTAATGTAAAGCAGGCATTCCCACTTTGTTCTTTAAGTAGTTTTCGCCATCCTCAATTTCTTTTGGAATTAAATTCGAAGTTAGGGAAAATAATTTAATAAAAACAGTATTACCAAAAATTAAATTGAGAACTTGAGATCTGTTCAGAGGAAAATCCTTTCCATTTCTACAGCATTTTTAATATTATCTGCACACCCTCAGTTGTGTTATTTGCAGCAGGCTTATTGCTGAAGACTGGGGAGGTTTAGGTAAAGAAACAACCTACATAAAGAAATAAATCATTTTACACACTCTTAAAAAAATGGTGAAATCTTGTGGTAGCAGAGTTTGACTTTCCTTCTGTTCACTTTTTGCTTCTGTTCTGGATTCCAGGACTGTTAGATTTCATCCTTTAAGTCTTTTATGTGATTTTGTTTTGCATAAGCGTATTTCATTTTATATTATGTGGACCAAATTCAGGCTTGGTGAGCTATGTGCCGGTCCTTTTGAAGTCACTGGGCTATTAACTCTCACAGAAGTGAGTAGTAAAACTAGATTTTTGTCTTTATCTCTTCAGAATGGGATCTCTGCATTGAAGAAAATAAATAATGAGGTCCAGACACAAATAATAATGAAATCATGTAAGCAGCTCAAATTCTTTAATTTATTCTTTGGACATTAAAAGAATCTAAAGTCTGATTTTGGTGGTTCAGGTTTTCACAGTGTTTTGCATTTGAAGCTTTGTTATCTTAAAGGTTCTGCACAGAAATGCAGATAGCAATTGTTCCAGCTACTTGCAAGAATGGTCTTATGATTCCCAGAAGTTAATTATTTGCTTACCTTTATACAGATTATTTAATAGGAAAAATATCCTCTATTGATAAACCATTTTCTCTATTTCATGTGAACTTAGGAAAGCTAATTATTAGATGACAAATGTATTTAGTAATGTTACGGGCGGTAACCTTCAGAATTGTCCCTTCTGAAGAATCCCCATCACTGCCACGGTCACGCTACAGGTTAGGAAGGCTCCTTAAAACCAGTTGTAGTTCCCAGAAGTAAGCAGCTGCCCAGCGCAGCCCCAGTGTGCTCTTCTGCAGCCTCCAGCAGCCACCTGAGCAGCTCCCAGAAGGGCAGAGATGAAGATGAGTCCATGGATCCTTACTGGGATGTTCACCCAGAAGTCCAAGGACATCTACTCACATGTCTTCTCCTTGGCCTGAAGTACTGAGTGCCCCACCAAGGAAAGGAAATGAGGTGGGGGGAGGAAGGGAGGACTTCACCTCCTGAGTACCCAGATCTCCAAATGAACATGGATGATCCCACACCTATTGGGTATGGTGGGATGATTCCCCCCATACCTTTTCCATGTAGAACAAAGTCTCTAGTGCCTACGGATCAATCTCCCCTTTGTAATTTCCAAAACTCTGCAGAATTCCCAAAATGTTTCACTGGAGAAAGTTGAAGGAAACGTAGAGCTAAAAGAAATAGTATTTCTGTTATTAGATATAGTATTTCTAATAATATTTAGCATCATTAAATAATACAAGGAATCATTCCTATTCATACTGAATACAACCCAACCCTTTTAATGTTTCTGTAGTTACTGAAATTTCTCTTTGTCCCAGAGCTAATAATTTTTCTGCCTCAAAGCCCAGTTTGGCTTTGGTGTGCTACAGCCTCTGTAAAGCCAAACTGGGAAGGGAATAAAAGATGAAGTAGTCTTCCAATCAGCCATGCATCATAATTACTTTTAGTACTGCCATCTTCTGTAATTAATACAAACTGCAAATGAAGTTGCACACAATCCCTGCTGTGGGAGAGGAGAGCAACAGTGATGTAATGCCTCCTAGAAGGATTACATGATGAGGAACTGATGTGGAAAGATGTCATAAATAATTTATTTTTCAAGAAATAAAATGCTGTTGGATTTGGAGTAAAAATTTGTGTAGCTTTTACTATTAACTATCTTCATATTCTCCTGCACTCTTATACAACTGCTCTTTGAAATGCTTTTTCACGCGTCTTGAGATCATCGCTGTAAATGCAGAATTTCTTTGGCTGGAGACATACAGAGCAGAGAGGTTAGAGGTACAGCGTGATGAAGATGCATGTGCTATTGCTGTTGTTCTGGTTCCTGGGGAAAATGAAAGAGCAGTACCCTTAGGCACTTTTTCCCTAACAATACCAAGCTGTCTGTTGTGATTCACTGAGGAATAATTGCTTTGGGATGTTTCAAAACTAGTTTTTAAGTGAAGGATGCAAAATTGCTTCTTACTGGAGATGCAATGAATCTAGCTGACACTTTAATATGTTTATTAAAAGGCACGTGAGGCAGGTGAAGCAGTAATAAATAACCATGCAGAGAAAGATCATGCATATCTGTGGGATGCTATCCAGTTAAAAGCATCTTAGAAAAATAAGTGAAGATTCATTGGTTGCTCCAAAGTTTTATTCCTGATTTATTACTGAGACATTCTTGAAAATTACTATGTTTGATAAAGTGACACGAGCTGAAGGGAAATATATACAAACCAATTTTATTTCTAACTTTAATCTCCGTATGTCTGGAAAAGTGCTTGAAGAAACATTTTGATCTCTCTGCCTTTCAGCGAAGTGCAATCTGTTTTAGGTTTCAGGAGTTTTGACCCGGTGCTGGTGCCTTCTCCACACCCCTTTCCTCAAACAAATGAATTACTTTCCCCTGTGGCTAGAAAACAGTAAAAAGAGCAGAGGTTCAATTTATTTTTATAAGGCATCGTGCATACAAAACCTTAGGAAGCACAATAATTGCAGCAAGGGAAAATGTTGTAAAATGTAGCAGTATAAAATCAGAGGAGATATGGGGCCATAAACCAGGCAATGCTTTGGTAGGAGTAAGGCACAGTGTGGGGCACAGCCTGCAAGGCTGCAAGCAAAATAGACTGGAGCGCTTTGGAGCTGTAATTTTCAAAGAGATGATGTGTCAATAAGGGAGGTATATAATAGCCTGCAAAACAATCATCTTCATAGCTGGTGTGACAGCAGCAATGAGCCCTGTGATGGGAAAGAAGGTCCAAGGTTGCAGCTCAGGCTGGTCTGAGGTCTAAGGAGAGACATGACATGGATGTCTGTAGAACTAAGTATAGCAGTATGCACAGATACCATCTATTAGCCCCATTAAGGGACTTTGGGATAATTAGGGTGTTTCTGAGGCAGATAGAAAGCCAGGAGAGGTCTTATGAGAGAGGAACACGGACCTGAAACTACACCAATAGGGCTTGCAATAGTCCAGGCAGAAAGTGAGTGCACGTGCAGATGTGCAACCAGGAACCAGCAGAAGTGGTTTATTCACAGGCAGATTAATGGGGAATTGTGTAAAATGCAGAGATCAGGAAGGTAAAGGCCAGTTTCTGGACAAGGATGACTTCAGAACAGTAGATTTTTCTTAATATGTGGGAAGAGATGATTTAGAAAGGTGATGCATGAGACAAGAGTGTGACTGTGGGGATTTCTCTTGCCAAAAGTAATATTCCTTTCTGGGTGCTCAAGTCAGGGAAATGAACCTGCCCCAGCTCATAGTGAGGTTAGTGTGGGAGAAGGAATAGATTTATCTGAAGATTTCAAATTGGCTAGTGTCAGCAAGTGGTAATAAGAAGTGGAGGTGATAATAGATACTATGAGAAGCAATCTGTCCAGGTAGAAGGAGATGAGAAAAAGACTTTCAGGTACAGACTAAATTTTCTGATCTACCACAGCCAATTTGTACCATGCTAATGCAAATGAAATGGAGAGTTAAACCTCCACTGGATGAAGCAGTCACTTTCAGAGAAGACCAAAAAGACAGAAGCAGATTTGAGTATGGCACCAGACCATTTTACTGTATAAATGATGAAAAATGGTGCACTTGTATCTGGAGCATCACATAGTGCCAGGAATGCCTGTTTTCTGGTGGAAATGCCCTTTGACCAGCCTGAGAAAAGTCTCACAGTGAAGTTCTTGTACCCAGAATAGGATGCATCAGGATGCAGCGCTACATCAGGAGGGATGTAACACTTCCACTGCTGTCCCGCAGGTGCAGGACAATTTACTTAGGATGCGGTGGTAACTTGAACTCCCCAGTGTGGTGGCTTGCTTGGAGATCGTGTTTTCACAGATGACCTCTTGATGCTCTTCTGTGTTTGGCAGGTAAACTGGTCCCTCATGCTTTGATACAGCGGAGGCAGGGCACACAGGCAAACTACAGTGTGATCTGCTAAGTGTCAACATGCTTCTGCAGATAGAGCCCGTGCTCCCGCTGCGATGCCCCTATCAGCCGATACCACCTGCTCCCACAGCCAAAGACCTCCCAGTGCCAGAAATCTTCAGTAGCATTCACTGAGCTTAACCACGCAGTTAAGCTTTTCCATCCGCTGTTAGTTGAAGCCTTTTGCTCAACTTTGGCAATTCCATTCCATCTTTTGCTTCAGAGAAGACTGCAAGTGGCCAAACCAAAAACCCATTCCAACAGTGAAACAAGTGACTATACGCTGTGTTGGAGCTGCAGACGGCAGGCTTATGTGCTACGCACTGCAGCTAGAACTGCAGCAAGGAGCTCCCTCTGAGCTGCCAATACTCTATGAAGTCAGAACCCACTGCAAAATGGAGAGATCTGGGGTTGTGTTCTGCTTCTGTGGACCCTGATTTTTATTCTGCATGCACATGCCACTTTGTACACAACGTGCACATTTGCTCGAGAGGCAGGTGCCACGGCAATTTCAAAATCGGATTTTCTTCTGAATTAAGGAGACATATGTGCTCCAACTTATGTGAGTGAAAGCTGGCAGGAATTCAAAGATACAGTCATTCATCCCGGGGGATTCCCTGTAAACACTTGTCTTGGTGAGCCGGGCTGCTGCAGCCGTTATCCCGGGAAGCGGCACTCCGGATGGATTACCTCTGCGGACGTCAGCAGTACAATTGGATTAGGTAAGCTGTCTGCACACCTGCTCATTTCACCAACCTGCTCCTGGCATTAAATGACCCCGACGTGTCCTAAAATGCTTTCCTTTACTATTAGAGCCAGGTGCGGACTGGCGTTTCCAAGCGGAGAGGGCAGTGTGACCTGCAGCCCAGGGCGCAGTGGTCAGCAGGAGCACAGAGCAGAGAGGACATGGGGACAGGAGGACAGGGCTATGGGGTCAGGCACAATCCCCGGCATTCAAAAGCAACACGCGTAGATTCTAGGTCAAGAACGGCATCCGAAATACTTAACACCCCTTTTCACAAGGAGAAATTGTTCCTGTAAACAATTAATTGAAGGATTTCAGTTCTTCTTACTGAAGACAAATAGGCCGATTCTTCTCCTTTGCTTCTCTTCTGTAGCTTTTCCCCTTTCTTCCATATTGTTTCTAAAAATGTTTAGGTTATAGAAAATCTGCAGCTCTCCTTTAATAGCAACTACATCTCTAACACAGATGGTGCCCCTGGTTTCTGGATTGCTTTTTTCTGCCACAAATGCTTCTGCCCCCCCCGCTTCCCTTTTTGGTATCAGACTTTCTGCAAACTTTATTGTGCTCTCTCTTTGTTGGGGGCAGATCTTTCTTCCTCCAGAAGGAAGATGTAGCAGGGTCTCTAATTTATCTTTTGTTCCACCAAACACTCTCTACCCACTTTTGCTACTTTTTTTTTCTCTTCCTGACCTCCATTTCTCTGTTAATTCTTCCTTCAACACCTAACTTCAGCCCTCTTCCAAACCAGCAAATGGACTCTCTGTTTTTAATTCCTTACTGTCTTATTTCTTCTCCTTTGTTCTCTTTCCTTCATTTCCATCTCCCTTCATTATCCATTAAGGGTAGTACTGGAAACACAGCAAAGACCATTATGTCCTTTTTAAAGTGCAAAATTGTGCCCATATGTTCGTATTGAGGAGAGCCCCTGCAGTGTGTGAGGTAATCATGGTGCTAGGAGCAAAGAGATGCTGCTAAAAACATTGTTAGCAACATTGATAAATTAGTAATATTAGTAATAAAATGGAATGTTAAAAGTTGGAAGGACTAACCCACTTACATCCAGACAGAGTCTATCTGCCGGTTGTGGAAAGACACGGGAATTAACAGTGTTCAATGGGGATTTTTGGATCAAACAGGCAGACAGCAGAGGTGTTGGCACCTTCTCAGAACTACCTCCCTGACCAGCAAGAAGCCCATACAGATCTGGGAAAGGACTTTTTCCATAGAGACATTAGAAGAATGATCAAGCCAGAATGGTGAGAGGTCACAAATAAGAGGTGTTTGCACCTGGACAAAATTAAGCAGAAAGTTAGTAGAAAAGGGCAAAGGTGGAATCCACAAGGAAGCTCAAGTGATGCTTGAGCTGGCATGGGGTTTCAGGAATTGTGGGTAGGAGGTGGAAGATGAGTCCAGAGCCTATCACAGGTCCTTCTAGAATTATCACATATGTTTATGATATTTGTTCTGTACCATAAATTTGAAATCAATCAGACTGGGCTGCCACTGACATTACGGTAAATGCATACAGTTTTAAAACCAAATATAAAATTAGAATGAATTTTACACTGAAAGGAGTGCTAACTGCCATATGAGACAGCAAGTTGTGATCATGATAGGGTTACTTGATGGTTTCATGCCTGTGAGTTAGCGAAACAGCCCAGGTGATGTTCTGGGTGAGATTCAGAGTCTTCCAGCATCGGACACTTGAAGTCTGAATTCAGCAAACTTGGAAACAAATTCAGATTCTCTGAAACCAAACACCTGCTAGAGCTTCCCCATGGGCTGTCATCACACTGCAGATACAGCAGGTAGATGGCACTGTTTGTGATGCCCTACTGGGAATACAAATGGTGCTAGAAGAGGACTTGCTTTTCTTCATCTTCATAAGCTGTGCCCAAATCAGCATGACTGTCGCTGCTGGGTCTCCTGCCAAGGCAGCTCTCTGTGACCAAGGTTGTGTCTCAGAGCCTGGGCTCGAGGTAGTGCTGCTTGCTCAGGTGGATCTGAAGTTACCTGCCCCACTCAGGAAAGAGGGAAGGCACAGCCCCACACACATGAGGGCTCGGCAGGTTCTGGCTGTGTGTGAGTGCTTGTGGCAGAGCAACCTGCACCCACCTCGCTGGCCCCAGCACCGGGGCACTGGAGTGCCTACAGCTTCAAAATCCAAACAGCTAGTGACAGTCCCTGTGTTTCCTGCTTTCAAGTCTGTAGGTTCAACAGCTTAATGCATTTGTGAAGCCTTTGAGAGAAAGCCAAAGCACACTAAATACCTGTTCCCAGTGGTCTTAAAAGGAAAAAAAGTTATTTTTACCAATTTGAATGCTTTCTGCTGCTACCAAGAAGTACTGTATCATTGACATCAATTGTAGTCTTTTTGTAAAAACTTTCCCCATGTCCCTGTCAAGAACCATCTAAAAATTTCCTGGATCTTCCCTGTGGGAAGTAACACGATTAGAATCAGCTCTTACTGTCTCCCTACAGCTAATTATGTGAAAAATTACTTCAGCATAAACAAAACTAATCAACTGTCCAAGTACTACACCTCAAGATTAGACACGGATATGGATTACCATGAAAAAGAGCTCTGAGGTTGATATGAATATTCTCCATAGTGGATGTCAAAATGTTTTATAAACCAAACTTGAGTAGTGCATCCAGAGCCACAGTGTCCCAAAGCACCCTCATTTTCTGATTCCGACTCTCACAATTCTTCCCAGCCTCCTGGCTGCATTAGGTAGAGCATCACCAGCAGCTCGAGGAGGTGATCATTCTCTGCTCAGCACTGGTGAGACACAGCTGGAGTGCTGGGTCCAGTTCCAGGCTCCCCAGTACAAGAGTGACATCAACATCCAGAGGCAAGTCCAGTGAAGGGATACAAAGATGATGAAGGAACTGGGACATCTCTCCTATGAGGAAAGGCTGAGAGAACTGGGACTTTTCAGCCTGGGGAAGAGAAGGTTAAAGGGGTTGTCATCAATGGGGGAAAGCAAAGAAGATGGAGCCAGGCTCTTTTCAGTGGTACCCAGTGACAGGACAAGAGGCAACAGGCACAGGAAATTACACATCAATACTGGAAAAACCCAACATACATTTTATACCGTGAAGGTGACAGAGCACTTGCACAGGTTGCCCAGAGAGGTTGTGGTGTCTCCTTCCTTGGAAATACTCAAAACCTGACCAGACACAGCCCTGACAGCTCTAGGCTGCCCTGCTTTGAAGAGGAGGTTGGAGTGGATGGCCTCCAGGGGTCCTTGCCAATCTCAACTATTTGGTGATTTGGTGACTCTTAAGATTCTGCAGCTCACAGATTTTTTTCTGCATTTTTAATAGTCTTAGTTAGAAAAAGAAAGGTATTATGTAAATGGCAGAAAAATACTGCAAATCCCTGGCAAAGGACAAAACCATGGTATTTTTAGAGACAAAATCATTTTGCCAGCTGCATTTGGCATTAAAAAGGGCTATGTTAGCTGGACAGCATCATTTCATGGTTCTTTCTCAAATGAACAGAAGTAATTCCAATCCAAGCCTCCATCTGGGAACCCGAGTCTTTACCCTATCTGAGTCCTGAATTTAAACTAATTTTAAAAAAACAGAACTTCAAGATAGGAAGACTATAAAAGAAATTTTTCAAGGCCAATTGATAAAATAATAATACTTAGTCAAACCTCTACCTAAGTGGATTGCAGTTTGAGTCTACTTTGAACCCCCTGAAGATGGCTGTGAGCAGCTTCCCGCTGCCTCTCTGCATCTCCTCTCAAGCAGCTCCAGGTGACATCTTCCTGACTCACTCATGGTGACAGCAGTGACTTTCTGACCCTCTGCAAATCCAAACCAGCAGATGCAGGGAAATCAGTCACAACAGTCATGGAGTTTGACACGTCTGGCGAGTGGTTTGCTTAGTCATTGCTCTGCACGTGCTTTGCCATGAGCTTTATGCATGCAGCCAACATGATGAACTTCTTTAGTAGGTAAGTGCTAGACATCTTCATAGAGAGTGGAAGCCATCCAAAATGTGTTAAGTGGCATTGACTGACATTTATTCATGTTTTAGAGCAGTGCTTCTTAGCCTGTTAAATGACCACCAGCTGAAAAGAATCCACAAACCACCCTGTACAGCATTGCCGAAATTGTATTAATTTGCAATCAGTGAAAAGTTGGTTGCATTTTGAATGCCCAGCCGTTGCTTTTCTTCTACACCATTCTGCTTGCTTCCTCTTAGATACACCGATTTTGTTGTAGACAAGTGGCTTTGTAAGTCCATCTTGTGTTTTTACTAACAGATAAAGAAAAGTACACTCTGCTGCAAAGAAAGTTGTTCTTGGGCTGATGGTTTCAATGACCCCTGCAATCAGGGAGGGACATCTGCTTATTGCATGGGAGCTCAATGCCACCTGAGCTCTACTTCAGGGTGACAAATGAAAGAGTCAGGATTCAGATTTTCACTCATGATCTGAAGTCATTAGTCAAAACTCCAAAATCAAGAAATAGGCCTTGAAAGCCATGAGATTTATCAATGAAGATTGTTTGTTTGATATTTTAATTATTCTTTGGCCACACATGCTCTGTGTGAAGCAACCAGCTTTTCCCACTCTCCTGAAATTGTCCAGAAAACTAAACAGACCTTTTACTGCTGCAGAAATTCCTGTCATTACACACACTTGCTACATCTTCCACTTTGGTGTCAAAATCCTGTTTTCAGCAGAAGTCTGTCATTTTACCAGCAGCCTGCCAGTTTTCAGGTACCTGGCATTGCAGGCAGCCAGCCATCTGGAAATCCTGGGTGAATCAACACTGAGTATGGAAGCCACCCTCAAGCTATCCTCCTGGCTGTGAGCACCAAACAGCTTCCGTAGCAGCTCTCATTGCCAGCTGCTCTCACCTAAAAAATGGGCATTTCAGGCATGAAGGGGACTTCTCCCCAGATCCACAGTCAATGCTTGTGAGAGGGTTGGTAATTATTTTTTCAAAGCTACGCTGGTTTCAGCTCCCACTAAAATTCATAGGATACAAAAGGGATTGCAAGAATTGTTTTGTTGTTCTTAAAATGTAGCAAGTCCTTGACTGTTCTTCTTCTGGAAGTCATGCTTTCTCTGCACCATTCAACAAGCTCTGTACAGCAATTTAATATGTGCATAATTTATTTCTATATGTGCATAACACATTTTTATTTATTTCTTCCAAAAAACAAAGTACCACTTAAGCCATCTCTACAGTAGCCCCTACCAACCAATTCCATATTTCTCATTGTTCATGTTTTATTTTGTGCAACAGCCCGTGCCATCTTTTCGTGGGCTGTGGATGCCACAGGTACTGTCACCACTGTGATGGATGTGAGCTATCTGTAGGCAAAGTGTGAGCATCGATTTGTGTGCAGATGAATGAGCTGTGCGTGGGGCGGTTGTTGGCACAGTGTCTGTACGCAGTGGAGAGACCTTCCCGTGACAGGTCTCTGCGTGCAGGGCATATACAGTAGCGTAGATTCCACCTAGAGAAAACTGCTAGGCAGGCCTGGTTGCAGCCTTCCATCCCAGGGGTAGTGAGGCAGTACCTCTTCTTCTTTTCCTTTCTTTGCCTCTTCATATTCCCATATTTGGGTGAAACCAGCTAACCAATGTGCTACATCACATCAAGATCCCACATTCCCAACGTACAAAATTCTAAATACAGTGTCAACTCTACATGCACACACAAAACCCAAACTTTCCTACTCTTTCTGGACACACCCGTACTCAGGCTTCACATCCCTCCTAGGTTTTATGTAGGTTTTGCTCACCAAACCCTTTCATACCAGCTTCAGGCTGACTGAGCCAATCCCTAATTAATCTGTCACCCAAAGATGCAACTGTGCCCTGCAAGGACAACCTCCCCACAGTGAGGCTTTCATGGAAATGCATTTGCATGGCTGGTGTTTGTTAAGGACCATCAGATCTAGTGCACTCCAACATCCCATAGTAAGTCCTTTTAGCAACAGTCCCGTTTGGTTTGTGGCATAGCACTGCAGAGCAACATTCTTCTGTTGAAAGCCTTAGTGGGTTCTGCAACAGGGGCAATTGCTTAATCATTCACCTGTGATGGGTTTAGGAGGGGCTGATTCCCATGGGCTGGGCTGCCTGTGCTCCTCTGATCACCTTCTGGCTTTGGTGTGTATTTGTGTCAGCAGTTAACTGATATCCTCACAGTGCTACCCGGGACTCATCACCTAACAAAAGTCCAAGCTTCCTGACCATCCTTAAAACTCTAAACTGTTAGTTCCTACTCTAGCCCAGGGCTGAAGAACGCCAGGCTTCACTGGCAGGAATATTCTGATGTGAGGACCAAAGTGGCCTCAACTCAGATCTTGACCCTCTCAGTAGCATGCACATTACCAACACTTGAATGCCTGAAGCTGCTCTCCCCTCTGTGCTTTGAAGATCTCTTAGCAGGACTTTTGATCTTGCATCTCTTTCTATTCCCTAAGGCCAAGCTGTTCCGCTAAAAGACAACCTCTCATTTCTGAGAAACCTTTTAGTGCAGTAATCAATGTTGCATGTTCAAGAGACCCCTCAAGCTGTAAGACCAGAGTTTTGGTCAATATCAATAAGTTTGCAAAATTGTATAATTATGGAGTTAGCTAAGAAGAGAGGTCACCATACCCAGGCAGAACAGCCAGGCAGTGCATCAGCAGAGCAAGGAAGGTTTGTGCTGACTAGCCAAGAACATAGCACTGGTAGGTGGAATGTCTGAAGACCAACTCAACATACTTAATCCCATCGGGGGCTTCCAAGAGCATCAGAAAACCCTGCCTGTTCAAACACACTGTCTACATAAGCAGATATAGTGGGACTGATGCTGTTGCCTTCAGAAAGACCCCAGAAAACATTTTCTGAAAACCCGAAGGAGTGTATTTGAATTACTGATCCAGGAAATCACGTTTGTCTCCTGGAATGCTGTTGTATGTAATGGCCAGAATTTGCTGTTGTCACTGACTTTTCCTTGTTCTTTGTTGAAGGGACAGTCAGCTGGATTCATGTAGACTGCATCTACATCTCAGCAAATGACCCTAGAGTCCCTTTACAGTCAATAGAAAGCTAGTCAATGGTGGATATAATGATTCATCTCATCCTGAAGTAGCTTACTTCTGGTCAGATTAATTACCCCCCTACATTAATTGCCACTGACTACACTGACTGCACTGCCATTGGCCCTATTGGGACCATAGACAATCAGCCGTACGTGAACACACATAAATCCAATGAGATCTTCATATTTTCATCACAGGTTTTAATTTGCCACACTGTCAAAGATGGCAGGAGAAAACCTCTATTTCACCTGCTTGTAATGCACAGTCTTTTCCCTTTCCATGACTTTCAGACCATCTTTCCTTCACAGCAGTTTGGCCTTCTGCCTACAGGGCTGGGCAGTCTTGAACATGGCAAAGCCCACCGTGGTAGGGTAAGACAAGGTCTGTTGCAGTTTGTGAACCATACACTCTTTCTGCTGCTTTCCTCAGCTCCAGCTGAGCTTTTTGCTTCCTTTCCATACTTGCAACCTCCAGCCTGACCCGACTCCTGTCTGAAGCGTGCTGCAGCTCCTGAAGACATTTCTGACCCAGCTGCATCTCTCAGTGTGTCTGTGTGTCAATACCTATATGCACATCTGTTTTCCATAATGCAAATTCTATATCCTTGCATATATTTTGCCAGGTTGACGTAAGTGTGGGGTTCAACACTGCAGCTTCAGCAGGGCCACAACTGCAGCTGAGAAACACGCGTGCAGTGCAGCATTCCTCCTTGTGTACTTCAGGCACCTCACTCCTGAGGCTGAGGGGTCTGTGAGGAGACTTCAGCCCATACCACTGGTTCCCAGTCAGTCATCTGCAAGCAGCAAGGCCATCCAAAGCAATCTGTAGCTCCCCTGGCGTCATGTCTCATTTGCTGTGTTTACAGCCAAGAACTCTGTAAGGATTCAGGCTCTCTGAATCTTTGAGAGTTAACACAGCAGCCTACGTTACACTCTTTGGGTACTATTACTTTACATTTATGCTGTTGACAAATATAGACCCATATATTTGGCTATAATGTAGAACAGTAAGGAATCAAGCAGAGAGCTCATTTTTCTCTCCTGGCCCTTTCATACCCATTTCTATTGACCCATCTTCTTCCGCTCTCCAGCAGGCATTCTTTGTCTTCTGACCATATTTGATCACTCTTTTTTCAATGCAGTTTCCCGTTTGATTTCCTTTTACAGAAACATGTGTACTCTGACATCGTAGATAACTACTGCAATCCCAGCTGTCTGAGCACTGATTTTTCTGCCTCTGAACTTGTGAACCATATTAAAAATTCAGGATTTATTGCAGTTGTTTCAAGAATTCCTGACAGACAGATGAGCATGATTTCAGAGGAAATAACTCCTCTGTAGTCAGCCTGTCCTGTATTCCCCTTGGCACTCCCTGGGCTTGAGAATATTAAAAGTGAAAGAAAAATGGCTCACAGTTAAAGGGGATTAATGAGACTGCATGTCTTTTTAGCATGCATGCAAACCACATGCAATTGAATACCAGTACCTTCTCATTAGCGCCAAGCAAATCTATTTTGAGATTATTCCTCTCGGAGGAACTACGTGAATTCCTCCCGTAACACCACAGACAGCCTCCTAAACCCACGACGGTCCTTCACTGCTTATTGCCTGCTTTCACAGCACCAGTGGACAGCTTTGCAATTACTGGGGATTGCCTCTGGAGAGTGTGGCAGAGGGGTGTAGGCATGTACCTAATGGCAAACTGTTTGTGACTGCTGTATTGGGTTGCAGACAGCTCCTCAGCCCAGGAAGGTGGCTGGGACTTCACTGAACGACTGTCACTTAGGAGTCTTTCAGCTGGTAAAGAGAAGACCGTTCTTTCTCCTCTATTGGCCTAGTCCTATGGGACACCACTTCGCCCTGTCTCGTGGAGAGGATCACATGTGCATCTCAGGATGGAAGCAGCAGCATCCCATCCCCAAGCTTGTGCTCCCTTCTTGCCAGGTGATGTGGGAGAGATCAAGTCCAACCAGCAAACTGAAGAAGCCCACCTAAGTGCCCAGGAGATAGATCTTGGATGCTGACATGAGGTTTTGAACTGGTTCTTTGATAGAACCCCTGCAAGAGCTCCAAACACACAAGCACCGTATGTACAGCCCACAAACAACAGACTGAGCACTCCAGCCACATGTGCTTGTATTGCCTTGTGGCAATTTGCCGAGATTAGGGCTTTTCTCAGGGAACGAACACACATTTTTAGGGCAATCCCAAATGAACAGCTTTGTGCTGCTCTCTCCTCTTGATGACTGAGGAATAAGGAGCTCTTTTCCTCAAGTATTTTCTACTGATGAGCCTAAATTAGCCCTCTCCGAGCCCTCTGCGGCTGTTACAGGACTGACAGAGCTAGCTCCAAGACTGGATCAAGCTTGATTTGACTGAAAAAAGGAGGAGCCCAACTGCACACTTATGCTGTGCTATGTGATACCTCACCTGACTGTGTGCTGTGAAGGGCTGTCCCATTAACTGCACAATCCTCTCTATCCCCGCTACTGCCGAGTTAAGGGGAACATTTCTGTGCCATATAGTCACCTCTGTGGCTGCAGCAGAGGCATTCCCTAGGTCTGACTGTGCCCATGAGACGATATTCAAACGCAAGGTTGGGTGGGATCTCTGTGGTACTTGGCACAGGAATTGCCAAGGGAATGCTCTTCAGTTTTGTCAACAAAAAAATTGGAGTTTACTGAAATGAATTTATTTCATCAAATTTGAAACAGTCATAAATAACCATTTTGATCAGAAAAATTATCATCAATCAAAGCTATGTCTAATTTCTATGTGCGGTTTGCACCAAGTGCTTGAAAAATGATTGCTTTTTAGCTGGAAATTAATTTGAGGCATGTGATATATTTGAAACGTTGATTAGCGCAAAGGTAGCAGGTGCCTCTTTGCCCTTGCTGTACACTGCTCCGTTAACGGCAACGGCTCAGGCTTTCTGCTGTTCCTGCAGACACAATTAATGCTGACTTATGCCACAGAGGCAGGATTTTCTGAAGGAGGGAGTGTGGAGAGAAGAAGCCATCCTGTGTTGCTCACGGTGGGGGTGGACACAGGAGCCTGCGGGAGGTGGGAATATGGTCAGTGCTGGGCAGATCTGGGGCTTCAATTTTTCATGCAAAGAGAAGAGGGTGTTTTGATCTCTCCCTTGCTGTTCCCTGTCCCACTCCATGTTCTGCTGACAGGTACATGAGGGAAAACAGTAGTGAGTTTGAATCCTCACTTTTTGACTATATTGGCACCATTCAGTACTATCAGTTAAATCTGTTTTGCTTGATGATTACAGCTGTGGATGCCTTACCAGTTTCTGTTTAAATTTACTTTTAATTATAATGGATATCTAGTCTGACAGGGGCCCAGTGGCTGTGGGTGGCACATTCGAGCTTTCTGTGTTAAAAGTAACAAAGAACAGAAATGAACATCAGGGAGACAAACCCAGGACAGGGCAAGAGAGACGCCAGCACCTGTATTAGGCCAAGCTGTGAGGAGACATAAGAGAAGAAAATCAGTCCTTGGACACAGCAATCACTGTTGAGTTGAATAAGACTCATGGAGGAGATATTCGCTGAATGCAATTGCCATCCTGGTATTCACCTCATCTTGCACTTTTAAATCCATCTCCCAGAGTTAAGCTTTCGTATCGTTGTCAGACTGATCAACAGATATGTGTGCATTGTATTACCAGGCCATCTTTGTGCTGCCTATGAAATATCAGCAGGCTGCGTCCCTTCCTAAGAGGAGAGGATTTTGAATTGGTTTGACTTCTCAGGGCTGGCTTATTGCAATTCTTTGTTTGCAGGATTTACCAACCGTGTTATCTCCTGAATGCAGCTGATACCGGATGCAGCAGCTCACAGTCTTTTGGGCACTCGGTTGTTTCAACATAATGTTCTCATTTTAAAGTCTCTGTGCTGGCTCCTGGTGAAATTTTGTGTCAAGTTCAAAGTCCTGCTACTAATATAGAATATGTTGGGTGTTATACTGGTTCCCTTTGCTGTCTGGTAGCTCAGCAAGATCCTAATTATTGTTGTAAGGGTACGTAGAAGCAGAGAGCGTCTGCTTCCTGAAGGGTAAATGGTCAAGGATCTTCTCGATACAAAAGGGGATAGTAAGAAAAGGAGGAAGCGACAACCAGGAGAGCACAGAGCCCCAAATCTAACCAACAACCAGCACGGGAAGCTGTGATGGGAGTCAGTCACACTGGTTGATTAGGATATGTGGATATAATAATGTTTATTTTGGTAAGATTATCTGATCCCATCTGCCAAATGGGATGATAAGGAAAAGGGGGAAGTCATAAACTAAATAGAGACCCAAACCTGGAGGAAAAATGCAATGGAGAAAAAGACAAGAAACCAGCCTTGATGTGAGCAGCCAGGAAGGCAGCCTGGTTAGATGGGGAAAATTACCACACAGAAGAAATTGTCTGCTGAAAAAATACTGGCAGAGAAAGGCCTGCCAGCCTGGAGCTGCAAGCCTGGAAACTAGAAGCAGCCTTGAAAAGTGCCACTGGCTTCTTGGAAGTGCAGCTAGGTTACCTACAAACTGGAGACCTGGGAAGAGGCAGACAAAATCATGGTCCCTCCTCCTGTCTGTGTGCTCTCTTATGTCCCCTGCACACTGTATCCATTTCATATGCTTGGTACTGACCTGATATCTAAAATTGCAACAGCTGAAGTGCTGGGGGGGTACTCATCCATCGCTGTCCCAAAATACCTCAGGATGTCTCAGCTTGCCCTTACTTTCTGTCCTTCCTCTGCTTCTTTTGTTTTGTTATTCTTTTTCCACTTTAATGATATCAAATATTATCAAAAGGTAACTCTGGAAGACACATTTAGAAAGGAAAGGTCAAAATTACTCTCCTGTCTTCCCCATCTCTATCAGCAATTAATTCAGCTTCTACAGTGTGCTGCCTGGTTTTGCCATAGCTCCTTCATTTGTGCCCCTGGTACCCAATGTTTATGCGCAATGACACAAGCCTGTGACATTTAGCTGCTGAAATCAGCCCAAATTGAATGCATTTAGTCAAGTGCAGTGGAGGCTGAGACCCTATGGAGAGCTCAGAATGATGTGCTCAGTGCAGTCAGTCAGACTTTGCCGTGCTTGAAATACCTTTTTATCAGAGACCTCCACCCCCCTGCCCAAACCCTATGAAAATACTCTCAAATATTGAAGCAAAACAATCCTCCCTTGCCTTCAGTACCACATAACAGATGAAATGGAAACAGCCTTTTCTTTCTAAATTACACCATTTTTTTCTAAATTACTTCCTTCTCTTTGTGGAGGGAAATATCAGTCATTTTGCATATTTGCAAATATTTCTAAGTAACATGGGGCAAAGGCTCTTCAGAGTGCTGAGGCCTGAAAGCTTGAACTGTTGTTACTGGAGCAACAGCAAGAAAGCTTGAGAATATCTGAGGATACACTGGGGCTGTGTCTTAAAACATGGGCATAGTGTCTTGCTGATGAACAAGCTATTTAATACTTCAGAAAGATGTTCCCCTTTTGAGTTACTCAGTTCTTCAGATTACTGTAGAAACACAAATAATCTTTTCAGAGGCTTAAAAGAGGAGAGAGAGAAGGGAAAGGACATCGATGAAGACATTGGGAAGAAAGAAAGCTGAATGCTATATATTGCCTTGAAAACTGGGCTATAGTTTTATTGTGTTTCAGAGTTATCTTAAGATGATTCTTAATGCCTAGCAAATTACTCTCTCCCGCTCCTAGAGAGATAGTTACTGACTTCTCTGCTGAGGTTGTCTGAAATAGATTGATTATGGATGTTTATTATATTTAAAAGTCATTTGGCTCGATGTCCTAGCCAGAACAGAAACCAGTATTCTACGCTTGAATGTGTATTGCTTGTATAAGAGGTAATATTAGAAGCAAAAAGGTGAAAAATAATGTCAATAGCCTGAGACACAAGAGTAGCTTATACCCTTGAATGCACTAAAACCAAAACAAACAAGTGGTGGCACTGCTTTCCTTTTCTTTTGGTTTTTTTTTTTGAACTGCCTGCTAAAAACTAGAAATTTGGGGTTGGACTCCTAATCCCAATGGAAATTAAATTCCAACCCCGTGCTGTAGAGGTGGCATAGCTGAGCGGGGCAGGCACTCTTCCCCCATCCCTGCACCCGTTGGACAAAACCATTCAGCCTCTCCAGTCCAGTTGTCAATCTCAGTCTATTCTTTCCAGAATCCCTCTTCTAATTCGTGTTACCAGAGACCTGAATTTATTTTTCTGTGAATTATAAACTGTGAACCAGGGCTGAAGGCCCTGCTAGAAGATAGGGTTTTGTGAAAGACAGCTAAGTCCAATGCCAGTAAACTTCTTTGGGTCAATTCTAGAGGGTGCAAGACTAGACCATTCAGCAGTTTCCTCTGCCTCCTCTGGATTTTTTCTCTTTCCCCATGCATCCTCAAGTCTTTCTTTAAGTATCCTGACCCACTTGCTAGGTACCCTCTTTCTGTTCTCTGCTGTTGCTTTACTGTCTCCTGCTTTCTCCCCTGAGGATATAAGGAAGAATTAAAAAGAAAGACTTTGAACTGTTTTCATTTGAATTTTAGTTGTATATTTATGCTTTTGCTAGATACAGTGATTTAGCTCATAAATTAGTGTTCCCCTTTAAATTTAGGGGAATTGCACTGTACTTTATATGCCTTAGAGATAATTTGCCAAATAACTTAGATGACATAATTACAAACACACACTGTTACCCAATTCAGCCACCACTATAACCAAAGGAGAAACTGTTTCTCACTTTATGGACACTTGTTCCATAACCTCTGAATATGAGGGCTGGAGACAACGCAGAACTGCCCTTGGAGCAGTAACAGCCCTCTGTCAGGTACAGAAATCAGAACCAAAAGCAGAGAGCAATGGGAAGCCACAGTGACCTCTAAACTAAACTTGTATCTATTTCTTAGGTCTTGCCAAAACTGGAATTCACAAGATGTTATCCACACTCACTTAGGTACAGCAATATGATCCTCTTCATGCAGAGATAGTTTCAATATCATGGGGGAAATAGCAATTCTGGCAGAATAGGCACCCACATATCCAGAATATGCATCAGTAGTAGGTTTCTAGTGACAAAACTGCATCAGTTTAAAAGAAAATCACACTGGTCCAGTCCTAAGTCTTTCTGATGTAATTGCTTTGGGAACTGAAAGCAATGGAAGACAAACTATACTCTAAATATTTTCTGACAGGAAAGGTTTCTAATCATTCAGGAGAAGAGACAGGCATCACCATCTCAGATTATGCAGTTTCCGAGTAATCACAACAACCCACCGGGGAAGAGAAGTCATTTCCCTGAGAAAGGCACCTGAACATCTTTTCATCGTTTAGTATGTACTGCTACATTTCCAGATTTATATGGTGAAGAATGCTAATGAACTTCCTGGACTACTTGTACCCTACAACTCTGACAACACTGGTTTTTAAATATTAAGTAATGTGGGATATTAATTAATAATTTCTATAGGATCACCCCAAAGAAGATCAGAGTTTAACTGTAAGAGCTGTTACAATAAGACGCTGGATGCAAAAACTCCTGTTCCATTCTCCCTATAGCCTAAAATGACGATGCAGATATGTGAGAGGAGATCTGTAGGCACAGGCACCTCTGTGTGTGCACTTGTGCAGGTAGATACAAACTTATTTCGGCTCCGAGCCCGGAGTCAGCCCTGCACTGTGCTAGCATGGCACGGAACCACAGAGGGTGCAACTCTCTCTTAGTGAGATGTGTGTGTGTGGGGTGAGCCTTACCCCAACTCTGGCTCTGCCGCTTCTGCTTCGACACAGATCAGCACATCCAGGCAGCGCTACAGGCTGGGGGAAGAATGGCTGGAGAGCTGCCTGGCAGAGAAGGACCTGGGGGTGTTGGTCGACTGTCGGCTGAACATGAGCCAGCAGTGTGTCCAGGTGGCCAAGAAGGCCAACAGCATCCTGGCCTGTATCAAGAACAGTGTGGTGAGTAGGGCCCGAGAGGTGATTGTCCCCCTGTACTCGGCACTAGTGAGGCCCCACCTCGAGTACTGTGTCCAGTTTTGGGCCCCCTACCACAAGAAAGACATTGAGGTGCTGGAGCGGGTCCAGAGAAGGTAACGAAGCTTGTGAGGGGTCTGGAGCACAAGTCTTATGAGGAGAGGCTGAGGGAGCTGGGGTTGTTCAGTCTGGGGAAGACTTTAGAGTAGGGTAGATGGTTGGACTTGATGATCCCGAGGGTCTCTTCCAGCCTAGATGATTCTGTGATTCTGTGATTCTATGATCCTGCATAATTCACACTCTCCTCACATGGCAAAAGCGCTGAGCAGCAGGCAAGGAACAGAGCCCGATTTCCTGACCTGCAGTCCATCCTCCAGCTGATAAACCCCACTGCTTCTTCTATAAGGACTGTGGTCACACTGAGAAAAATAATAAAAATACCTGGGTTTTATTGCATTGGTTGTAGAAGGACAGTTTGCTTTCATTCTGGGGTACATTATCCTTTAAGTAGTAAATATCTATAAGGAGGCAACCTGAGAATGGAGAAATGTGTTACTTTTTAAAGCTTTCCGAGACAATCAGACTCAAGACAGTAAGAAGAGTTCTGAGAAGAAAATCAACTTACAAATTATAGCAATTCCACATCAGAACAAGCAGGGAGAGATGATATTTATTACCGATAGAGACAAGGCTTGTGTGGAGAAGTTACCCCTCCATTTAACTGCCTGATGCAGCTGGAAACAGAGAAAAGCTTCCAGGCATGAAAGCTCTTCAGGTAAGATGAAAACCACACCCCTTTCCACCAACTTTTTGCTGGTTTAATAAGATGTTACCACCCTCTCAAAGGCATACCTTGCTTATATTTTAAACCATCACAGATATGACTCCTATTTAAACAATCCTTTTCTTGAACATTTTACATCAAAGTCTACTGAACCCAAGAGAGGCTTTCTTAAGCCTCAGACAATGGAGTCTCAGCTTCTCAGCAGTCTCAGAAACAAGCGGATTCATTCAGTAGCAGGTCTGAGGAAAGACTGAACAGCATTTTTTTCTTCTTCAGACAGAGCAAACAGCAGCTGTCACTTCTGAGTATTCCAGCCTGAGTTGCAGGGAAACTTTCGTATTTCATATTCTGGCCTACAATCCAAGACAGAATAAAAAGGGCCAAAAGGTCCTACTACTTTGACATCAGGGATACAAGGATGTTTTTCCCTTCCCGGCTGCTGGCTGTGCTCTGTGAGTGTGAAGCAGAGCTCTATCTGAATTGGAGCCACCAAGAGCTGTGCAAAACATGGGTGTGATGACATTGACTAGGCTGAAAGTTCAGTAGGGTGAAATACAACACAGAAAGTACTGAGTTTCTTGTTATGTCCTTCAGGGGAAAATTAAGGTGAAGCTCAAAATACCTAATTCCAGATGTCCCTTTAAGGTGAAGCTCAAAATACCTAATTCCAGAGTTTCTGAATCAACAACTGTAGGTTAAAATGCTATTGCATCAGATGCACAAATGAACCTGACTGCTGCAGCCCCGCTCCCAGCCAGCTGCTGTACAGCTCTAAGGCTCCTAAGATGAACTTTGTTAAAGCCTTTGTGTATATGTTGAAGATTTTACCAGTCAACATGCCTTTCCATAGGGTTGCAGTTAGTATATCATATTAGGCATTCTGCATACTGTTATTGCTCTCTTCAGATTACAATGAAGTGAAGTCAGCCTTTTCCTCAAATTACTATCCTTGTTCAGAGGCATTTCAGCTGCCTTTGGTCCTAACCCAAGATGCAAAAAGAAAGATTTGCGTAGCTGAAGCATACTTGGAACTTACATTAAAAATATGAATTACTTATGATTTGAGTATTATTTTGTTCTGTATTCCTCTGAAGATGAAATACAAATCATCTGCATAAACACACATGCAAAACTAAATTTTTTGACTCACATATACAAAATTCATCTGCAAGGTAGGATTGCAGTTACCTCCCTGGCAAAAAAGTCTCCAATACACATTAATACAAAAAACCAATGACAAGTCCTTTAGAAATGTTCAAAACTCTTCACAGTTAAATAGCAAATGATGAATATTTCCTTGGAGCTGCAGTATGTGTTACAGCTTTAAATTATTAAATGCGTGGCAGCAGTGATTGAAGGCCTCCTCCATCAATAACATCTAATGGACTGCTCTTAGGAACAAGGGGCTGCTGTGTCCCTGGCCATGTAGGCAGCATGGACTTGGTGGGTCTGCTGCCTCCTTGATGTATCAGAAATACAATGCACAGAAATATGGAAGGCCCAACTGCACTCTCCCATCTCACGTCATGTAGTTGCAAAAGCTTAGGGGCAGAAAGCGTTCTGATGTCTTCCCTGCTACTAGTGGGGACCTTGAATTCCTTAAGTGTTGCTTGATGTTTTCTGAAGGTTTCTTCAGAGTTTTTAGACTTTTTAAAATCTAAGTATGTCGGGGGCCACCCAGCAGTATTTAATGATGTACAGATGTTTAAACTTGTAGCATGAAATCTTTGCAAATTCAAATACAGTGGACTTAAAGTATTAAGGACTTAAAATAACTGTTAAAATATCCTCATTATACTCACCTGTTTCAATTGCTGTTCATGTTCTTGGTGCTCTTTGCTCTGTGCTGCTAGCAATCTATTCAAAAGACCAGGTTATTGCTGATTTGTGCCTGTTGCAGAGATCAGTGACTTATATGCTGCTGAGCACTGCGGGGCTTTTGTGAGGGTTTTTTTTTCTAGGAATAGAGTGGGAAGTGGTCATGGTTTTTGTTACAATCTGGGTAAGACAGTCCCTGTAAAATAATGCTGAAGATATTTACCTTATCCTTGCGGTGACAAGAAAGCATATCTGCTGTCAGGTTCACTTGCTTTTTTGGGCACCCAGAGAGAGCTTCCTGCAATTGCAGAGACGCGTGGGTGAAGACAGTTTCATTTTGGCTAAGTTGCCATAGGGATTCTGCAGCTGGAGCTGCAGGAGAGCAGGTTGTCACTTGCCATTAGCTTTGTTTTGATGCTGGAGGCCAGAATACATCTCAGACACCGCCTGGTTAACTCCTTTGCTGCTGACATGGACAAGGATGGTGGCTGAGGAAGACAGCCTGAGAGCTGGAATAGGTGCACTCCATTCCCACCTCCGCTGGAGCTCACCTGGCCATTGAGCCTTATCGAAGGCTCAAAGTAAGAAATGCTAAAGCTGTAATAAGGATTAGTCAGTCAGTGCACTTCTGGCTAGAAAGCCTATCTAGGAAGTACAGGATACTTCAATTATTTTATTTCCATTTCCATCTGATAGCAGGTCTTAGCAAGACACCCTTACACCGCTGTTGACTTCACAAGCTTTATATGGGAGAAAGCTATAGGAGAAATCCTCCCTCCTTCATCTTAGCAGAGGCACCTTTCAAGGGAACTTCCTCCATTTGAGTGTATCAAACATTTGGGCAGTTATTTAGCAGACAAGTCATGCTGTTGTATGCAGAAGCTCAGCTGAATTGCTGCATGTTGGCTGTTAGAATGCAGGAATGGAGGAAGCTGCAGGAAATCAGGAATCTGTTTCAGCCAGGCTATGGTGTCCCATGGCCAGGACCCACTCTTGTTTAATGCTATGTGGTGCACTAGAATAGTGTGTTCTTAGCAAAGAGACAAGGGGATGCTTAAAGAACCGTACTTGGTGTCCACAGGTTGTAAGGACGCCAGTGCCTCTTCATATTATTTTAATAACTGCCCATTCTTAAGGTAGACTTGAGGCCTTCCAGCATGTGAAGGGGGCTTACAAGAAAGCTGGAAAGGGACTTTTCATGAGGGCATATAGTTATAGGATGAGGGGTAATGGCTTCAAACTGGAAAAGGGTAGATTTAGATTAGATATCAGGAAAAAATTCTTTCCTGTGAGGGTGGCGAGACACTGGAACAGGTTGCCCGGAGAAGCTGTGGATGCCCCATCCCTGGAAGTGTTCAAGACCAGGCTGGATGGGCCTTTGAGCAACTTGCTCTAGTGTGAGGTGTCCTTGCCCATGGCAGGGGGGTTGGAACTAGATGACCTTTAAGATCCCTTCCAACCTAAACCATTCTATGATTCTATGAAAAATTTTGCTTCCAGGTATGCTCCAAGATATGTTTCCCTCTTCCATGCCTGGTGAGCAGTATCCCCACATGATCTAGGAGACAGGCATACAAGCTGCTGAAAGAAACATGGCATGTAATTAAATGAGAATGGTTGGACTTGCCTTTTACCTTACTCATTTTAGCTCTTTTTAATTGTGTCTGACGCTCAGTGCTTTGTGTGTTTCTCCAGAGACTGGAATGCATGTGCTGGCCATACCACGGACAACAAAACCTGGAACCAAAGAAATGGCTGTGTGGCAGAGAAATCCCAAAGAAGAGGGATAAAACTGCAAGTATTTTGTCATCAAACTAATGCTTTGATAATTACTCTGCTTGGACTCTTCCCAGTCCAAGTCTATGTGGATACATGAGTAAATCCAGAAAATGGCATGGAATTTTGGCACGTAGTGTACTGTTCTAAATGATAAAAACAACACAATTTTCAAAAATCCTTCTTATATTAATGCTAAACTGATATCTTGTGAAATAGGCATTGCAAAAGGAGGCAAAACAGGCAGGAGCCCTGAGCAGCCTCCAACCCAAACACAGAAGGATACGAGGAACCCAGTGCAGCTCCTCTGCTGAATGGGAGGAGAAGGTGCTGATGCTAACCAATGTTTTTAGTCTCTTGCAGAGTACATACAAAAAACCAAGGAGGATAGTTAATTCTTTTTAAAGACAGTTTTAACACTTAATGGAAACAATAAAACAAGCTCTGGTGGATTCAATGATCCAAAAAGGCAGTGTGAAACAGCCTATTTGTTTCTCCGCCCCAGAACAGGCTGCCCCCCACCTGCTCTCATTTCAACTGTAATGAAGACCTGCATTTCTAAGGAAGATGGGCTGGAATCCAAATTTAAGGCTCCTATTTTTGCCATCATTAAGGAGCTGTATGATCTTCTTTCAGAGCCCTTGCCTTTGCAGGAATGGCTGATATTAGTTACCATCTAAGTGATACAGTAGAAGCGTGAACATTAGTCTTTCTCGTACTGCACGTCCTTCATGCTGGCTTCCTTCACACAAGGTTTAGCAACTGATACAGTACATTAAAAAATCAGATGTTTTTCCCTGAGGCTATCACCTGCAGTAATTAAATCAAACACGCATAAGAGTTACACAGGGGGTTTGACAATGCATTTGAAACCACTGTGCTTCAAATACAGAGTGATGCACATCAGTTCAGGCTGATCATTTTTTTCCGGTAGAGGAAACCACTGCAGGTTGCTCAATTCTACACAGATTTAGGCATCCTGGTGGCACTTCAGCATATGCTTTAAGTATGTGAATAGTTCTAGTTCATCTGAGTGTAATACTCATTTACTTAAAACAAAGCATATCTGCTCACTTGCTAGTCTGTAGCCAGCTTTCCTAGGACGAGCCCTAGGACAAGGGAAAAGGAACAAGAAAGAGCTTTTATGCCCCAAGAACAGGCTGAGCAGCATTCAAGATGGAGGCAGACTTTTACCCTCTGCACTCAGCTGGAGCTCTGGTCAACAGAATGGGGACACTGGAAGCCAACGTAGCTGCAGTTTGAAGAAAGAGGATGCAGAGCATCCCAGAACCTGGAACAATCTGGGCTGAATCTGTTTTCTTCCCTTCATTAGTGTGACCTTACATTGGCTGAGCTGAGTTAAATGCTTGGGAACTGAGCGTGAGCGGGGCTTTGGTCATCACTAAACAACATGGCACGTGGCTTCCTCTCCTGTCTGGGTTTGTTAATGGGGACTACAGTGCAGGCCTGCAAATGCCAAATAGTTGCTAGGTGGGCTATCGAGAACCTGGTTGCAATGTAAATGATACAATAAAAACATTGGAGAGGTTATTTCCTCCCCCTGCATAAATGCAACTCAAGTGAAATATTACCACTCTAAAAACTGGCTTGCAAATATCTTTCTTCTTCAATATAATTCTTTGGAGGTGAATCATAGCTTCGGGGTAACAGTGGGAGCACCCAAACGAATTTAATACCAAAGCAATACATCTGAATTTTGTTTTAGAGATGCATTAAAAAGCAAAAGTGCTTTCTTGAATGAAAGCCTAGTTATGTGAGTTATTCATCTTTATTTAGGAGAACACCCTAACAAAGGCTGAGCAAACTTCCTTCACTTTTTCTGCGCCAGAGATGTAGATACAGGTTCCTTGTATTAGGAGTTGGGCTTGACAGAGTGACTATCCCACGCAGCCTGGAAGTTGTGGATTGTTCTTAAGGAGAAGCGGAAAGGAGAGGTGACCCAAAACTGACCAACAGGGTATTCCATCCCATGAGCATCATGCTCAGTATAAAAGCTGAGGAATCAAAGAGTTAGCCTCTTTCTTTGATGGCCAGCATCTGAGGAGGACCTTGTCTGAACATCTGCCTGTGATCCCGATCCATGCGTTCCTGAATCCAGATCCGGAATCCAGTTCCCAACTGTCACTGAGTCCAGTCTGGGACTTTCCCAGTGCCTGCCAGTGACATCATCCTGGGAGCTTGATACAGTTTTGTATATATTGTATATACTTCATTATTTTCTTATAAACATTATCTTTCTCATTATTATTTTATTATTAATATTTCATTAAAGTAGTTCAGTTTCTTTCCAGTTCCTAAGTCCCTCTCTCTCTTATTCGTCTCTCACTTGGGAGAGTGGTTAAAGAGAGCATCTGTCATTCATTTAGGGGCCGCCCCAGCCCAAACCAGGACACCACCACAGGAGAGTGGGAAAACAAGTTACAAACATGAGGAAATTTTATTTTCCTGTTCTGTGAGTGGTCTTTCCTGGTGGCTGTGAGTAATGTGTGTCTGTGGACCCTGAAATGAAGCTTAGCTGGGGGTGCTGCACAGGGAGGACAGGGTGTTCTTTAAACCTGTTGTGAATAACCCCATTTCCAGTCTCCACTGACACATTTTTGGCAGCTTGTAGGCACTGCCAAGCCCTGCAAACCACTGAAGTAAGGGTCAGCAGCAGGGGACTTATCTTTACTTAGCCATATAGATTCCCTAATTATTTCTGCTTGCTCCCCCATGGCTTCCTCAATGCTGTGGAGTTTCAGAGTAGAACTACTACCAAGAAATGGACTCTACTCGGACCAGCCACTGGCTAACAATTTCACTCCTACCTCCTGATCCATACTAATGTGTATTTTGGCCAGCAGCAGCAGGCACAAAGTAGAGCCTCTTTTTCTTTTTAACCTTCTCCTATCTTCTGGGAATATGCAGCTATTTATAATCGTGCCAGATGTTCCAAGGAGGTTTTCTTGCAGCATGTGTTCATCCTCCATCAATAACTTCGCATGCAGAGTGTGGGATCATCCCTGCAATCTGTAACAAGTTTTCTTATTTCCTGATTTATCTCTTACTGTCCTGGAGTCAAGTGCGTTCTTTTAAGCCAGCGTTGTTCATGCAGTGACTGTGAAGGACAGGAAAAGGCTCAGGCTCCCCAGGCCAGTCTCCCATGGAGCCAGGAGTCTAAGCAGCTTCATTTTCACGGCTGCAGCACCAGTCCAGCTCTATGTGAGGCTGCAACACAAGTAGGAACTTCCCTTTCCCATTACAGCATCATGTTCTCAGGCAGGAAGGACAAAAAGAGGCAGTTTCTGGACTCATCAGCTACTTTTAATACATTTGTTGCACTGCAGATGATGAAGCCAGGTAGCATTACGTGGCTGCAAGCACCTAATCTGTGCAGGCTTATGAAATTTCTGTACTTACAGTCTACGTGCTCTTTGTATTTAACACGGATTTCTCAGTGCTGTGAGATAAAGCTTTGTTTCAAAATCAGCTTTTGAAGACAATGGACTGATTGGTGTATTACTAGAGGCATCTGCATCTTGGTGCTTCCCAGAACGTCTCCCCAGTTATCCATTGCTTGGTGGAATGCCTCTGCACACAGTTTTGTAGTTCAACTCATACATAAGGCAGTTCTTTTTAAAAGATAAGAAACAGAGAAGTGGCTTTACTGATAAGCAAAATGTGCCAGGCATGCCTTTCAACTATTTTTAAATGTTGGGTTAAGATCAGAAGAGGCCACAAAAGATCAAACCACAATTCACATTTTGCATATATGGTCCAGTGGTATGAGATGATAAATTTCAGGGCTCCCAACGTGAAACTTTTAAGGGACCTGGTGAGTATTAAGACAGTTCTCAGCATTCAGTTCTTCTGGCATGTCGCAGGAAAGTGCCACAAATCCATTTTAATTTTTTTTTAATTCAGTGCTGATTATTTGGTGATACCAAAGCACACAGTAATTTAGCACAACTGAGTTTGTTTCTCCCCTCAATCAATGTAATGCACCAACATCACTGACACAGAAGATTAGCAAATTGCCACAGCATTCTTCTGAATTGTATTTTCATTAAACAAATGTAAATCTTGTATAACAAGATCAAAATTTAAGTTCACTCCTGTGTAGACAGACCACATTCTCTGGCAGGATTATGACCATGACTGTAATGCCACAGCACTAGCCATGAAGAAGCAAAGATTTTGAAGGACTATCAACAGAGAGGGGGGAGCAAACCTGAAAATAAGTTGCATGATAGAAACTTTTAAAACTCCATTAATCAAGTTAATTTATGTATAGCAAATATATTTGTATCGGAAATTATTTGTTGCTGATTCACACAAGACCTAAAGGAAGTGGTTATGAAAATCCAAGGTTTCTTCCGTATTTTGCTTTATTGCTTTTTTAAGAAGCCAGTGCTTGAAATCAAAGGTGCTGTATAAATAAGTGTAATGAGATGCAGAAAAAGGAATATTGTAAATTCTAATACAACCAAAATCATATAATTGACCATGTGATCAAGTCTCACTGGAGGCTAGAAAAAGCAATCGTATATGATTTGGTTATCATTAAATTTGCAAATCTATTCTTATAAATGCTACCATATGCGAGTATGCATTAGTTATATCAAACTGTCAACACAATTCACTAAATGTTTGAAGACAGCTCTCAAACCCTAAAAGGATTAATCGAAAATATAAAGTAACATTTTATTAAGTTACAGCTTTTTAGTTTACTCCTTAGATGGATGAGCTGGACTTACTCAGAAATTGAATTGATACTTATTGTGATGTAAATTTGAAAAATTAAAGCTTTGGCAAAATAATTACTGTGTATTTCATGTCCTATTGGCCTGATGATGTAACAGCATGAAAATGGGAAGCCCAGAAAGTGAGCTTTCTCCTGTGGGATGATGTATAAATGCTTTGGTAGCCAGCTTCTGGGGTGAGGGTTGAAACCTTGCAGATTCTCAGACATGGTAGCGCTCACCAAGCTCCAGAGATGCAAGCACTGGGCACGGATAAGAACCTGGGACGATTCTCTGTACTACCCTTGGGCTGGGGACATCAAGTCACTGGCCACATCTGACACTGCAGGGCATAAAGGTGATACAGATAGCCATTGCCCTGCTGTTATCCCCTTTCAGAAAGATATTACAGCTTTCTTCTGTGAAAATGACTGAGATGTTGCTCGTCAAATCTGTCTGAATCACACTTGCACCTCGTTTGATTATTCCAGATTTAATATTTTCTAGGTCAAGGCTATTTCACTGCCACTATCTGAGCTGTCACCAAAATGAATTATATCTTCAATTACAGAAACACATGGGATATCACACCTTTTCTTCATACTTGCTGTGGAAATGTTGTCAAGATTCCATTCTTACATGTTTCATTTCACCCTGAACTCCAGAAGAAAAATAGCATACTTCATCATATAATAACAGCATTTTGCTGGATGGTTTGCCACTCCTTTGCTCTAGAACCAGCATCCCTGTTTCTGAGAGATATTTTTGTTAAAGAGTGTTACAAGCTGTTTTACTAGATGTCAGGGATATATCCATACCTATCACAGCACCTCCTGCACACTCTTATTTCTTACTTGATGCTTGCTCCTCCAGGACTCTCCATCACAGCCCCGTTTCACTGCGCTCTGCTCAGCATTCACACTCCGTGAGCGCTCACTTTCTGCCTCAGAATATTCCTGTCTGCTACTCCCAAAGTCCCTCTAGTCGCCGCCTCCATGGCCCACTGCTGCCATACATGCTGTTCATCTCTGCGCCGTTGTGCCTTTCCTAATTCAGTCAGTCATTTGCATATTAGAATACATGTAGCAGGCTTAGCAGACCGTAGGATGCCTGCCACTGCTATACACCAGGAGGAGGAAGCAGCAAAGATATCTCTAATTACTAACTTCCACTGGAAGTAACAGAAACACACTAAGCAAGTGTGTGAAATACATTAAGGCTTCTGAAGTATCTTGTGAATATGTGACAATCCTCCAGGGCATACGTGAGGTCTGCAGCACTGGGCACTTCTTCCACGCCTGGATTCAAAAATCATTGATGCAGCTGGGTTTTATTCGCCATGGCAGTCTTGGTAACTGAACAGCTTTGACATATCAGTTTCTGAATTATGCTGGGCTGGAGTAGAGGTCAGTATTCCCTTTTGAGCCATAGCTGTATTTCAATCAAGACACATTCAATATCGTGACTTGATTCATAAATAATTGATGCAGCTGTTACATCATTTTGCCTTTGATCTTTTCAGAATGAAACAGAATTCAACACATGCGGTGTCTTGAGACATGTAAGCAAATAAAACTGAGGTATCAGCAGAATCCATATTGACACAAAGGCAGGGTTTGGCAGCTTCACTAGTTTCACAGAGAAAACAGTTATTGTAATCTGGAAGTTTGAGCTCATCAGTTGAAATGTCCTCAAATTAAAACTGTTTTTACTCATAGTTGAGAGGATTCCTCATGATAGCATAACAGCAGACACATTTTTCTTATAAATCTTCTCATCTTCTCTTCTGAACACAAATTTGGCTCTTACTTCTATTTTAGCCCAGCAACACTAACTCTTTCTCTCTTCAAGTCAGTCCTCTTTTGTACGAAAGCAATAATCACAGCCTTTCTCTCTCACATCAGTCCTCGGAGACTGAAAGTCATGCTGAGCTGAAAAGGTTTAAACCTGAGGTAAACCACCTCACACGCTTATCTCCTCACTACGTAACAGGAAATGTTGCCTGCATCTCTGATCAGCTCATGGTGTCAACCAACATTGTCCTTCCAGTCAACACCACCTACACTTAAAAATGTTTTTATACACCTTCTTAAGTACCTGCAGAGCTATTTGTTTCCAATTCCTTCCCTAGCACTGCCTTTTGTTACGATATATGCTAAGGAAAAGAAAAAAAATGGCAATAATTAGGCTTCTGCTATGCTATGATTATGGCTCATTCTGGTGATCAACCCGATCTGTCTCCAGTTTGTCTGCCTCCAGTCTTTTGGACTGCAACCTCATACATACAAATAGAAACAGAATATATAGTCATAATAATGAAGTATGTGATCATACCTTGGAAAGGAATAATATTAAATGAAGATCCTGGGGGACAGTCATCAAGACCAATCTGTTGAGATTGGTCATCAAGACCAAAGCTGTGAGGACCAAAGAGCTGCTGGACCTGCAGATGGGGAATACCAAACAGAAGCTTGAAGGTGGAATATGAGGGTCAGTGTACGATATCAGTGAAATACTGCATGTAGTTTCAGAACTGATTTTTAAATACTCAGTTTTAACTATTAAACCAATAACAATCAAAAAAGCCTGTTTGTATTTCACAAGCACAGGGTATATCTGACTATGAGACCATACTAGTAAGTAAAAAATAAGAAAAAATATTTCTAAGCACAGAAATTCTCAAAGGCAGCACCGACTTTTCTTCAGATAAAAGCTGAGTATAGGTTGTGTAGGTTAAGTGCTAGAATGCTTTGAGAAAAACTAAAGTTGTTATAAATATTGACAAAGTAGCTGAAAGACATGAAGAAGAAAGAGGTCAGCCCTACATGGTCATTTAGTGCTACCCAAAGGGTACTGTAAGGAAAAAATCATGTATCTACCAAGGTTTGTACAGCTTTTCTCCTCAAATCATGTATTATTTATCGTAGTTGTAAGAAACCGCAACATACTAGTGATAAATGCAATGAAAGATCTACTACCTAAAACTACCTTGCCTTCCTTTGCTTATCACTTACCAAACAGACACCTTTTTATTGATACAGTGAACTAGAAATGGGATATTATTGCATTATCCCCGCTAGTGTTAGTAAATTATTTCAGCTCAGTACAAACAGAAAATCAATTTTTTGCTTACTGCCATTAGCACTAATCAATAATTAATTAGGATTATTAAAAATTGTTAGCACAGAATTTTTCTCCTCTGCACTTATTTAAATGCCAAATTTATTTTGCTGAGATGTTGGCGTAAGACTGAAACAGCTGCAGGGCCATCAAAAATAAGCTGAAGGAAACCTTCAAGCTGAGAAGTAGATAGGATTTCTTATTAGTCTCAGTAAGCAGTCTATCTGCCCAGGGAGAAATTTAGCTGCTTTTTTACTTTTATAGATTAAAATTCTGATATTAAAGTTTAGTCCACGAATGTGATGACTCAGTTGCTGCTTCCTCCTGCAGCCTCGATACTAGTTGATTTTCTATTTAAAGATTAAATTCATTTTCAATTCTACATTGACAAAAATGCGTTGGGATCTGTCTCTCATAATTTACTGGAAGCTAGCAAATAAACCCCACAGGAATGAAGTTGAGCACGATATTGCTGTGACTATGGAACAGCAACCGACTCAACTGCTTTTAAAATAATACCAAGCCCAGATGAAAGAGAACTGGCTCACAATGAATGTCTCAGCAGTTCTATGCCCACTTCAAGGAAAGAAAAACTCTCCCAACAGATTATGCTCCCTGGGAATGTGAATCCTGCATCACAGATGATGTCATGGGAGAAAAAAAACCAAACCCCACACTTTAAACTTTCTAGGACATGATGTCCCAGCACAGAAGACTTGGTAACCAGGGTAAAGCTGTAAGACAAGGCTGTCAGCAGGCTCTGTTTAGGGTTCCTCAGGGTATAGGCAAAAGATAAATGCAGTGTGAGTTACTTCTTGGCACTATGGGGAGTTTAATATTAGTGAAAACAACTTCAGGTTTACTGTAATTTACACTGGGATCTAGGAAGCCCCTATACAAGCCTACAATTGAGGAATGTGGTTGAAGCAGAATTAATGATGGAATTAATCAAGATGTTAAGGGGTCTCTAACAAAGTGTTTCTGTAAACTGCCCGTGGTGGCACCCCACTTCAGCCACCCGATTCAGTCAATGTGGCTGCGCAGCCCCGACGTCGCCCCAGCGCAGCCACGTGCAGCTGCATTCAGTAACAACCAGGTGCCACAGTTTTGGTTCAGATGACTCATGAGAAACTCAGATTATGGATTTTTGCACATCAAAAACGTATAGAGAGTAACATAATTCATTAGCTACTCTCCCAACACGGTTCTGCATGTTTAGTTTTGGTTAATGTCTTGTTAATCAAGGCGCATTACCCTGCTGTCAGTGCACTGAATGGCCGCATCTTTTTCCGTGTAACATCTTAGGAGTGAGAAATGTCAATTCCTTTTTGAAACAAAACATTTTTACCAAATGTGTTTTTTAGAAGTGCCAGTATCCCATTTTAATACTCTGCATTATCAAAACATTAATGGGGAGAACTAATCCTTTCTAACACACTCCTAACACATATACATGTGCATATAGACTCACATATGTGCATATACTCATATGCTCATAGTGTAAATACAAGTAGCATAATAATTGCCTTTGATTAACATCTAAGACAGTGCTACATTGGGTTGAATGACAGGGAAAATGAAAACACTGGCCTACAACTGAAAAATATGTTTTCACTGTTAAAGTGCACATTCCTCAGCCTTAGGCCAATTCTTTGGCTGGGCTCAGGACCCCACCAAACAGCTTACAACCTGTAACACCCTTTGTACATAACCCTGGCATTGCTCCTGTTCCAGAAACAGTGATGTGAGCTGAGTTGCACCACACTGACTGGTTGCATCATCCCCTTTTTATGGCTACATCAAGCATATCCTCACAAGATACTCAGATTCCATCTCTGTCATCTGGTTCAGCTTTCACACATTAAATTTCTAGCAACTTCAGACATTAAAACAATGGGGGAAGCTACGTTAATCAGTTGTAAATGGGTAATCTTCCTCTACAACGATGTGATACCTTGTCAATAATTCCACTACCAGATTAGTAGGAGAACACGCATGGAGACATCTTGACTGTGTTTACAGAAACCTGGAAAAATGCATTTCATGGCAGAAACTTTGGAAATCCCATCAGTGAGCTATATAGACCAGAAAGGCTTGGAGATGCTGGTTACCACTGTAACTTCTACAAAAGAAAAGCAAAAAGTATTGCAGAATCATGAGGGGAACTACCTCCAAACACAGCATTCAGTTCAGATACAGTTTTGCCTTGAGGTTTCTCCAGTGCATGACGGGGTACAAACCCAAAGTCGAATGTTTCTTTCAGCTAGGGCATTCCTGCTTATTTTCAATAAACTTCTACAGAGCTAGTACCGCAGACACAGAAATTCTCCTCTAGACGTATCTGAAATTGGCAAGTGAGTACAAAAATGAAGTTGGCAGGAGTGTCTGGAGTGATGGAGACACTCACGCATGAACGCAACACAAAGCAGGATCATAAGGCGAGCTGTATGAGGAAATTGTATTACCAGTCTGTGGCCCCAAACTGCTGAGCAATGTGTCTCCACCTCTCATTTCACTGATGGGCACATTGCTAAGTGCCCTAGCACAGATTTTGTTGCAGTGATTTTCCCTGGGCAGTTGCATACTATGATATTTTAGGAAGTAAGAAAAGTAAGGCACTGTAAAAATAATGTAATGAAATGGAACATCCCTTTAATTTATGACTGGTTAATATGCAGAAGTATGCTTAGTCATTTGAAACTTTGCAATCAAAAACTGTAACAAAATAGAATGGGGGAAATATGAAAACAAGAAGACCGACTTCCATCTTCACAGGCTAGCAGAGACAAATATTTCCTTTTTTAAACTACAGATACTATATTTAGGTAGCCACATCATTGCTTAGTGCAGACACAGAATAACAAAGGTCTTTTCAGCTAACAGCGACTGCATTTTTTTCAATGCTTTCCTTCTGAGCCTCTCACTGTCCTATGATAAACCAAATAGCATTATTTTAAAATTCCACCCAGTCCTGACCCTATCTAGGCTCCTGCAGGGACAAGAAACACAGGTACAAGTAATTTCATTTTCACTTCGATTCCGGCAGAAAATGGTTTCATACTGAAATATATAAATAAAAGCTTGATTATTCTGAGAATTATTATTAAGAATACAAGATTTTTCTAACAGATAACCAGAGAAATCTCTAGATGATTGCTGGTGATTCACTTAAATTTTGCATGCCATAAAATCTATGCTTTTTACTGAATTCTGAAAGAGGATTGCTAAGTCACTATCACATCAGATGTAGTCTCACAAACAAAAGTTCAATTTTCTGCAGCGCACATACAAATGCCAGTTACAGAAAAACATTAAGTCCAAACTCAGATGCCCAATTAATTCAGCCTATGTTCAGGCATCTAGGCAAGTAGACCAAGAATTTCCAGGTAGAACTTTTTGCTAGAAGTGGCATCACTTTAGTATGACTTTCACAATCTGAATACATAATGATAAATAAAAGATTTGGTTATGTATGGATAGTGACATCCATCTCCCTTGGTCCTCCTGATTTATAAAGACTATAGTGCAACTTATAAAACCTCAGCAGTTTTGTATGCAAAAATTGTATGTTCTTGGCAAAGTGTTCTCTAGGAGGTATATGTCCATTACTGCAATCTGCTACATATCTACTTAGAGAAATACATCTACTAATTAATACAGTGATTTAACTGAGGATGTTGGTGCTAGAAAAATAAATTGGAAAATAAACAGTGCCTAGAATGAGTAGAAATGTAACTGAAAATTAAACTATCCCCAGTATGAACTGACTTTGTTTACTGGCAGTTTGAGAAAAAAATATTTATTTTCGCTCTTTCACCTTTAACTGACTATTCCCCTTGAAGCCTAAATTCTAAAAGTAAGCTGTTGTGATAGTATGCAACAGTCTGAGGAACCAGCTGAAATTTTAGCAGTATTTGGCTATGGTGATGTATTTATCAAATCTCATTTGGAGATCTCAAACTCTGGATGGTTCGTCATATATTTCTGTCTGCAAAATCCTCCGCATTAGATACTATGGGAGCATTTCATCCACAGAATTACTGTTTTTCATATTAATGAGTTATAAATGAGAGCTTAATTACTACTAATTGCTTGAAAATCCACTGTCGGTGATTATAATCACTAACGATTAGATTGTTAAACATTCATCTTTGTCTATCTTTAGCAAACTTAATGAGAAATTATGGATCAGATCCTCAGTTCCTGATTCTACTGCTAAGTGCCCGGGGAAGAGAACCTCTGCTCGCCCCTGGCACTGACACAGGGGCTGAGTAGGAGACAGCAAAAGATGTGAAGGGAATACTTTGCACTCCTGCAATCCACAGCCTGCAGAGCTGTCTCCAGGGGCTATTTCTCCTGAGCCCTTTGGTCCAAATCTTCTATTCACAAAGCCTAACCACCCCTGATCCTCCTTGTTTCAACATCAGAATGAGGAGGTGAGCTGATATCCTTCAGACACCAAATGACTTCTCGCGGTTACAAGTGCAATGTGGGCTTGCACAGAGATTTATCTGTCTCTGTACAACTTCAGTTGACAGCAAGTAATTACCATCAGGCTCCCAGTGGGCATTTAAAATGTGTTCAAAGCACTTCATTATGCACTTGACCACCTTTCTACAGCTGGGGCACAGAGCTACGTCTCCCAGAACGGCCCGCAACAGGGTAGGTGTACTTCAGACAGACCAACGTTGTCTGGTCGAACGTATTTTTGTCCTTCAAATGTTCTTTTAGTAAGTATTTAGTTATGCATTTTTTTAAATAACACACTTGCAAAACAATACCAATTGGAATAGCAGGTTTCCATCTGGATAAACACTAGCGAGTTTGCTTTTATTAGTGCATTTTACTGCATTTCATGTTCCTCCATATTGCAATATTACACTTGAAATACTTATTTGCCCTGTTACAACACTGTCCTTTAGCTTAAGCAGCTCTTCACCTCTTCGGTGTCTATTCTTCAACAAGGCTCAAACCCCATCCTTATTTAGGATGTCAGATAGCCATTAGCATATAATGCTGAAACCAATTTAGAAGTTATTCCAGGTGTCTTTTCTCCTTCATTATTTAAGGTTAGTTCTTCTACCACAGGGTGCACAATGAACCACTTGAAATCTCTTCATCCACTTTGAAGAAAAATCACCCAGTTTATACTTTAAGTAATGTCTACCTGGGAATTTAAGTTAAACGGATGGCTGGTGTAGAGGTAGATGATGACACCATCCTTTCCACTGGCTCGGCTGAGAGAGCTGTATCATCCAACAAGGCAGGAACCATGGCTGCAGCAATTTCTTAAACCACCTCAATGATGCTTTCAAGGGAACATCTTTCCAGAGCAATAATTTCTTATCTTCCTGCTCTTTGTCAGAGCCCTTTTCTGCACCTCTCTCAGCTTGAATTGACTTTTGAATAGGAAGAGAGTGCTCAGTAATAATCCAGATGCAGGCTCAATAGCATCCTGCACAATAACATCTCTGGTAAAACGTATCTTGGAAAAACTGAGAGAAAGAAAAAATTAAACACTGCACATATTCTATACAAAAAAAATTCTCTCTCTCTAGTTCTACATACATACAGAACCTACATAGAATATGCATGTGTTCTATACACAGTTCTCTATATATGTATATATAGAATTACATATATAAATTACAGAATCTAATCCTGTAATTCACTTGGGCATTGCAGTGATTTGAATCAAATGAGTGCATATTCTGTACTTAAAAGATTGTTGCTGAACTGGAGCTATGGATAAGAAAACTTAAATGAAAATTAATCACTGCTTGTACTGAAAATCAATTTGCCAAAAAAAAAAAGCATTAATATAAAATATCTGACCATAAACACAATGAGAAAGGACTCTCTCCTGCTCTGTTATGTGCAAGTTTCAAACTTCAGATTACTGTTTGCTTTCTCATATTTGATATGTAGGCAACTCAGAATCATAATAAGATAAAAAGACATGTGACAGCTTAGTATAAATTAAGAAATCATTTAAAGCTGTGCAAGAATGCATATTCAAGTAACATCACCAATGAAAGCTGTGGTTGATGAAAGATGTAAACCAAAACAAAATTATTATGCCACATGTAACCAGCTGGATACTTAGGCACGAATCCCAACTCCAGCAACTGCTACTTAAGAGTTTTGACCTCTTGAATGAAAAATCAAAAGTCACACTTACTAAATTTAAGCAGTTTTACAGGAAAGTTGAGAGTTACTGTAGGAATATACGGACACCGATAAGCCTGAGAAATTGGACAGAATTGTTCAACAGTCTTCTGTAACAGTTTTTCATCTGCAGGTTTAGGAGTCCAGGATTCTGTATCACTCACTTTAGGTCAGTCCTACAAAAACACAGCATTATAGTCCCACCATTTCAATCACTCCAGATATTCTTAATAACTTTTAAGTTGTAAAAGCTATGCAGATGTGTTTTTCTGGTTTTTACCTCATAATAATGGTGTCGCTTTGGATTAATAAACAGAATTATTACTGGGCATTTTTTTGAATTCCAGATTAGGAGCTAAATGAGTGGTGGTCCCGCTCAGTTAATAAGCAGGCTTTTGGAAGCAAGGCTGCAATTACTGGAGTAGCTATTTTTTTGTTTGGTTTAATTTCAGCTGGACCGGTTCCCTGAGCTAGCTCTCTTTGTAACCACCCAAATCCTAGGACCAGAAAAAGAGTGGAAGTGGGGGTGGAACGGGGAGACTCCCCTCTTTGAGGCAAGACAGTTTTACATTGTGCTGAAGTGATCCCAGGAGGGACTGCAGCCTGAATCATCAACACTCCTACAGAATCACTAAAGTGAAAACTACTTCTTTAAAGACAGACCTCTTTTAGGACTCTTTCTCAACTCAAAGCCTAATTTCAGATTTGCTCAGTACTAATCCTCAGAAGACGCAGAATATATTACTAAGAACTGCTTCCAAAGTATTTAATTTCAGCTCTATAGACTATACAAATGTGGACTTTCTGAGACTCTTTGCCGTTATTGCATTTGTTTTTTCTGAAACATGGCCTATCTGCATGCAGAGGAATCTGCCCCAACAGATTCCATAGTTTCAAAAGCTAAAAAAAGTATTTCACTCTGTTGGAAGCATAGGCATTGACACAACGCCCTAAAACGTACCTATTATTTCAAATTAAGATTTTTTTAACAAGAAAAAAGAAGTGGACTGAATTAGTAATACTACAGTGTTTGCCCACATATATGGAAACCCAATAACATTAATTTTGTATTACTATTATTATGCTTTGGCAAAACTGTGATAAATAACAGACCATATTAAAAAGATGACTGTACACAAATTGGTATATATAACCATAAATCAGATTCAGTTGCATCTTTTTCTGCTTCTCTTTTCCTAATTCTGCTCAGGATGGTTTTGGTCCATTAATTTACAATTTATAATTATAGATCTGAAATTCTGTTCAGGCCTAGCTATGATGATTGTGAATGCACACATATATATACAAAAACCTGACTGTTAAAAAGAAATCATGCTTGAGTCACATAAGCTTTATTTATTTAACATTTCACCCAGCTCAGACTGTGGAGGAAGGGTATCACTTTAGCTTTCATAAGCCACTATGCAGTTGTCATACTTATCTCCCTAATACAATGTGTAACGTCTGTGCATAAGATAACTTTAACTGTAATTTGAACATATTGTTGTGCATTTTTAGGGTGCCAGCTGCAAAGTTTGACTGCCGCAGACTCCACAGCCATGCCTTTAAGCTGTGTTCTGTACTAACGTGTGTAAGTTATATGCACAATTGCATGTCAATTTTCTTTAAGCTCTTCTCTATATCTAACGTTTGTTTTCCAGGTGTGAAGAGAGGATGGACATGGATACCTGAAGGGTGCCTATAGAAGAGCTGGAGAAGGACTCTTTGCCAGGAAGGGTAATGACAAGGGGAAACGGTTTTAAATTGGAAGAAAAAAGATTCAGATTAGATCTCAGGAAGAAATTTTTTACTATGAGGGTGGTGAGACCCTGGAACAGGTTGCCCAGGGAAGTTGTGGATGCCCCATCCCTGGAGGTGTTCAAGGCCAGGCTGGATGGGGCTTTGAGCAACCTGCTCTAGTGGGAGGTGTCCCTGCCCATGGCAGGGGGGTTGGAACTCGATGATCTTTGAGGTCCCTTCCAACCCCAACCATTCTATGATTCTATGATACCTCCAGACCCCTCCTGTGCCCCGTGCCACTGCCCCCTCACAGGATGCACCTTGAAGCTGACACTCAAACCCGCATCTCCAGCTACCCACACACTGTCCGTGTGCCTTTCAGGGAAATAGCTGGAGTTAAACTAGCGGATACCACAGCAGCAGCCACAACTTCCTTCTGACTCAACGCCCCGGGTCTAGGCCTGACCCCTCAACACCAACGCCGCTCCCCCTACCCACCCACCGCCCTCCTCTCCCTGAGGGAACTGCTGCCTCTGAGGCCTCTAACACACAGCTCCACAAACGCCTGTGCCCAGGGACGTGCGCTCTGCACCGCTCTCCCTGGGGTATAAGACATCGCCTCACACCGGGGAGCCCCGGACCGTCCGCCCACCACACGGCGGCTGAGCCTCCCGCCTCCCCTCAGCGCCTTCCCGCCCTTTCCCGCGCCGCCAGGCGCAGCCCGGCCTCACTTCGCCAGGGCGCATGCGCGCGGGCTCCGCACCTGCGCAGTGCTCGCGGAGGGCGCGGCGGGGGGGCCGTCTGCGCGTGTGCGGAGGGCGGCCGCGGCAGCCGGTACGCGGGCGGCGGGGGCGTGGGGAGCCGGGGTGAGGCGGCCGGGCGGAGCGGGGTGGCGGGGCCGGGCGGTTTGGGGTGCTTGGTGGTGGTGGAGAGAGAGAGGAGGGGAGTGAGGGGACGGGATGGGCCTGCTCCTGCTGCGTCCCGGGTGGGAATCGCCGCGGGGTCCCGGCTGCCCGGGTGAGGGCTGCCCGGGTGAGGGCTGCCCCCGGGGACGAGCCCCGCTCTCAGTCTCACGGACGCGTGGCTGAGGGGGCCCTTAGCCCGGGTTTCGTGGAGCCGTGCCGCGCTGCCGGGGGACCGTCCGCCCACCACACGGCGGCTGAGCCTCCCGCCTCCCCTCAGCGCCTTCCCGCCCTTTCCCGCGCCGCCAGGCGCAGCCCGGCCTCACTTCGCCAGGGCGCATGCGCGCGGGCTCCGCACCTGCGCAGTGCTCGCGGAGGGCGCGGCGGGGGGGCCGTCTGCGCGTGTGCGGAGGGCGGCCGCGGCAGCCGGTACGCGGGCGGCGGGGGCGTGGGGAGCCGGGGTGAGGCGGCCGGGCGGAGCGGGGTGGCGGGGCCGGGCGGTTTGTGGTGCTTGGTGGTGGTGGAGAGAGAGAGGAGGGGAGTGAGGGGACGGGATGGGCCTGCTCCTGCTGCGTCCCGGGTGGGAATCGCCGCGGGGTCCCGGCTGCCCGGGTGAGGGCTGCCCGGGTGAGGGCTGCCCCCGGGGACGAGCCCCGCTCTCAGTCTCACGGACGCGTGGCTGAGGGGGCCCTTAGCCCGGGTTTCGTGGAGCCGGTCCGCGCTGCCGGGGGCCGGGGGATGGTCGTTCCCCTCGGGGTGCCCTTGCGGGGCGAGGGGCTGAGGCAGAACGGCGTGAGCCTCTTCGGTTCTGTCAACTTTCGTGCTAAAGTGTAGAAAGCCATACCGAGTGTAGGTGTTTTAGGACGAATGAGCTGAGAGAAGTCCTCCTAAATCATCAGATCCAGCCATGAAATACAACTTACTGTGCTTTTGCTGTCCTTTCCTGGAGTCGGCTGGAAAGAAAGTGCCTTAGGCCCCTCCTGACCTGGCTGGAGTCACTCATACAACTGCTCAGGAGTATCCCAAATTCAGGCTTAGGCTGATACTAATCCTTGTGTCAGCATTGCCATCTAATCTAAATTAATTGTTTTGCAAACATGTTGCTCTAGACATCCTTTCTCATATCAGCTCTAGGATGGGATCCCGTTGAAGATTAAGACACCTACATATAGTCAGTGGAGATGCAGATTTTCACCCAGGGGCTTAAATGTGTTTATTGTAAGTTGAGATGTGCCGGGGTGTTAGAGAAGCAAAGTGGGCTGGCAGGTATGGTGTGATCAACAGGTGATCCGTGCCCTTCTGGAGCGCAGCACCAGGTGGAGGTGGAGAAGCTGAAGCACCTTTAGATATGTTTAGGACACTTAGTCAAACCCTGTCCTCATTTTACTCCACCCTTCAGTGGAGAAAAAAAAGCTGTCCTTTTTCTTAATTCCATGCAAACTTTCCAGCCTTTTCTAAAACTCGTTCCCTCTTTGTTTGTCTTCTGTTTTGGAGGCTATTGTCTACGTTTTCTTCTTCTCTTCCTTGATAGTCCTAGCTCATTTTTAGAGAGCAAACTTTATCAAGCTACTCAAATTTTTGTATCCATTTTGAATAGATACCTGAATAGCAGAGTGGGCAGGTGGGCTGACCTGTTCAAAGCTGATCTTGCTGATCTGATAAAATGAGCCAAGGATATTTGCATGGTTGTCTGTATGAGAAATAATTTGCCCGATACATATGATTATGTTTGGTTTTTTGATAGCTTCATTACTTTGATTTCTCATACTTATTATACTTCTGATTTGTTTATTTTTCAGGTTGCTTTGGACTTACAGTTTCTTGATGTCTAGCTGTAGTCCTTGTTAAGTGTGATATGATTACTTAAAAATATGTGTAATTTGAAGTGTTGGAGTTCATTATACTGGCATTACTTCCGTTATTTGGGGAATCCTTTTTTTTTTTCCTTATTAATTCCACTTCTTTTTCTGTTGGTGATTTCACAAATCCAGTTTTTACTTCAGAAAACACTGAAGGCGAAATGTGAAAATAAAAGAAAAAATAGTTACTCAAATGTATTTTTGGAAATACTTAATAGAGATTGGTCCCAAAACGAACTCTATTAGTATTTCCATAAATACATTTGTATTTATGAACTTCCTTGTAGCCCGATAGCTCCCCTGTCAGTGCAACCCAGTATTGCTTTTTTGCTTCAGAACAGTTTGCTTTTCATTTCCCACGCTATTTCTGATCTCCTTCTGCTAACCTAATCTTTTCTCATCTGGCATTGTACTTATGCCCAGCATAACACATTTGGCTGTAAATACTTATATTTAAATGTTCGGAGTGCTTTGTTGATTATCTTTGTCTTGATAACTTACAGATGTTCTTATGTGTGGATGAGATAACTTTATTGCCCTGCCTTAATTATTGCCGTGCCTTAACTTTCATTTTTGGGTGTCAAGGTACATTACATTTCACAAAGTCAGAATCCAGCTCATGAGGTCACTTCAGTTCTCTCTCTGCATGTCATCCTTATCATTACAGATAAATTACCATCTTTCCAGCAGTTTTAGAAGCTGCAGACAAAGTAGCATCTTTGACTGAGATGTTCTTCCATGTTCTGTCACTAAAATCCAGCCTTCCCAGTGTTTGGACAGTCAAGACCTTCAGTCTTCCTTGACTAGTCCTTACCTAAAAGGTAGACTGTAATTATTATTACAGCTTTATCTCACAGGTTTGGTCTTCTACTAACTTTAAGGAGTATTTCCAGTCTTACCATCAGCTGGGTTTTCTTCATAGTCCTCTGCTGCTTTTAAGCTGGGGTAGGCGTTCCTGTTAACATGTGGAGTGCTATTATTTTGTCATCCTGATCTTTCCTTATGCTCTACCTCTTCTCTGTTACTTGTAAATCCTAGTTTATTGGTTGTCCGGGGAAGTGATGATCTGTGGCTAATGCACTTTCCTCATTTTATTCCCTTGCTACTTTTAAATTTATATAAAACCAGAACTAAATATGTATTTCTCCAGTTAACTAAACTATGACAAATCTTTGTTACATTCATTTGCTCATACCTTGTATGCTTTTCCCTTTTTATTTGATTTTTTGGATTCAGTCTGGTGTGAAAATGTCTGTATAATGCCTTACATAGTAATGTTCGATTTTGATGAAGTCTCTTAAGTCTATCATAATTATACCATTAATGTGAGCTGGAATGTCTCTTTAGATTTATGTCAATTCCTGTTCATTTTCTTCCTGTATGTATATGACAGCAAACGATAATTAAAACATTTTATTTTCCAGATCACTTTATTTCTTGTCTCTGCACCTCAAATGGGACATGCATGTTTAGGTGACTAACTACAGGAACATCAAAATGCCTAACCTCGAACATCCAGCGTACCCAGCAGCTACACTGCTTCAGTTGGAAAGTTTGGTGCCTTGTCGAGAATCCCAAGTGTCCATGTTGCTGTCAATATTTGGAGAGGTAGAGCTTTTATATTATACATTTGAATAGAACAAAGAAGTTCTGCTGTCTCGGAGGGGAAAGCAGCAATTTAAGGGAGCTTTTGTGGTGTCATTATGAGCATACTTTGGTTGTCCCCCTTTTCTTCTTTTTTTTTTTTTTTGTTGCCCATCTTTAATGTGAGTATTTGGCAGATAGATTCTAGTAAGTTTGAAGGTTGAAAGCTGTTTTGCAGCGGAGAGGACCCAAACAAAGTTACAGCTATTTGTGTCTTGCTGTCTCTGAAGCCAGGCTTCTCCATGACTGTTTCATCTTTGCCACTTAGTACAGGGAAGTACGTCTGTCTTCTTTCCTGGTTTAAAGTTCTGGGGTATTTTTTTTCAGTGTGAGTGTAGAAATTTTGTTTGGTTTTGACCTGTTAATCTAATGTCTGCATGCCTGAATTCTAAGTACATGGAGTTGATTGGATTCTTGGTTCTGTTGCTGGCCATAAGATTTGGAAATCACTGGCTTATTAATTGATTCTGTTACTGTTTGGTAAATCTATGGTAAAAAGTAATGGAGGTTTTTATCTGCAAACTTAAAAGCAGTTGATGCATCAATTTATATTCAGTTAACAAAATGGAAATTAGTATCTGTTTCTGGTTCTGCCTTTAATTATAGATAATAATTACATCAAATTACAGCATTTAAGTTTTATGAATTTATTACAAGCATAATGGCAACAAGTCTTCTTTAAAAAAATAGATACTTAAATTCTTGTTAAATATGCAGGTTAGAGTCTCTGCACATCTTGCACAAGATTGCCTTCATCTTGGATTAATTGAATATCGTCACTTTTCATGAAAAGTGTTTGTCGGATTTAATTTCGCATTCACTGTTTAAATCAAGATTCTTATAAATGAGAAAAAAACCAAAAATAAATGCCTATTCAGAATGAAATAAAAATAACAAGTTAATTATTTTCATTGCATCTTAAAAAAAATAAACCCATGAGATATAAAGCATCAGTACCATTAAGTAAGTAGAAGGATTATATAAAATATTGCCCTGCGAGAGAAGAGCAAGCTCCTTTACCATCTCCTCCACCAAACTATTTAATTCTTTTCTGTTTGGTGCTGTTGGAAAGAAAACCAGTGTGTAGTGTTTGCAGAAGTTAGGACAGTATAAAGCTTGTGATTTGTGCTTGCCAAGGTGTTGTTTCAGTTAGTTAACTAATTTGGATTAAGAGTCCACTACTTTTTTCTCTTGGTGTGTGGAATCTTTTTGTTTGTTTATTTTTCCCATGAAAAATGTGTACTCATGTTAAAGCAGTTTCCCTGCTAGCTTTATGTGATACTTGATTCTTGGGACTTACTCTCCCAGCATTTCAGTGAAGATGAAACATAAAACTTGATCACATTGATTCCATAAAAACTGGTGTATTTTTTTTTAATACCTCAATTTAAAAGGTAGCTATTCTTTAAGAGGGTAACTTCATTGGTAAATCTGTTATCTGTTGAATGAAAAAGAAGGAGAATTAAAACAGCAACAACTTCTGGTTTTTTTCCTAGCGCCAGCAGTTTAGTTTTCCATCTATCTTCATCTACGGGCATACATCTAGTGGAAAGACCTATGTGATGCAAACTCTTCTAAAAACCTTACAGGTAAGAATGTTCACAATGGATATTGAATTTAGAATTTATTTGTAACAGATGGTCCCTCCACTAGCTGCTGTTTTCTCAAAATGGATTGTTTCCTCAGCTGTTTGTGTTTTCTTGATTCTTCTCCTCCACTTAGTGTGTGTTGAACACATCATTCTTCTCACTAGTGCACTTAGGATAAAGTGAAGTCATACATTCTGGGATATAATATAAATTATATAACCTTTCTAAGAAAGTTTAAAAAGAATAAAAGGAGACAAATTTTGTTAGCTCTCTAAAACGGACTTAACTCCAGTGACAAGTAAGTACTCATATGATGATTCCAGTTCAATCTCAGAGTCACTTACAGTATACCTTTTTTGAATCTTCTTGAAATTCTCCTTTAATTTTACTTGCGTGTGAAGAGAGTGAGAGTGTATATGAAGAGCAGTGAGAAAAGTTTACAGTAGTGGAATTTTGTTTTACTTGTTTTGTGTTAATAAGCTCATTTTAATTATATTCAGTTGGATGGGTGTCATGTATTTAAACTTAAGAGCTAAACAGCCTAAGAGCTTAAACTTACTAAAGTTATTAAAAGAATTCAAAGCAAACTTACAAGCTGTACGTGTTTGCTGAAATGTCTGAAATGGTGAAAATCACTGGGTGAATACCAGGCAACTGCTACTCTTCCTGGTATCGATAATTGGTTTTGTAGACTCTGGGGGAATGTTGTATTTGTTACAGCAAATTTGGTTAGTTCTAATCGCCCTCTTATAGAAGGAGGAAAATCCATCTTTCACTTGGAAAAAAGAATTAACACGTGAGTTCTAATATGTTGGAGCTATGTTGCATAGGAACAGTTTGTTTAATTCCTGACGATTATTCTTTTGCTTAATGAGTCTGCTCTAAATGGGAAAAAGTGTATTGACAGCCCTTTTTAGTATTATATTTTCAGAACCTGTTTGAAAACATGAATTTTATGCACTTTAATTTATTCTAGATTCTCTAAACACAGCTCAGTATGCATCATAAGTTAAAAAACCCAAGGAACAGGATGCCATTCACAGTTTCTAATGTAATAGAATTAATTCCCCAGGTGTGCTTGCATTTACTAAGCTTGGCATTGCCAGGTCTTTTTGCTGGCAGGATGGATCTTACTCTATCATGCCAGTACTGTTGCTGTTTCCTCCTGTATGAGTATAACTTTCATGAATATCAGGATTGTATATTCTTTTTCAGCTTCACCATCCAAGATAAACTTCCTTTGGATTTTTGCTCTTAGAAAGCAGTGTAGGAGTAAGTTAGAAGTAGGTCAAGGAGGACTGATAAGACAGATGTTGGAATATGTGAAGTGGAAACTACTGAGAAGTCATTGTACAGTTTTGAATTTGGAGCCTTACATTCCTAGGAAGCCAGGACTACAAACTCTCTTTCCCTAAGCTGTTATGGAAAAAACCCCTACTTTAATGCTGTTCACTGGGACGTGATGTATCCTTGATGGTTAATACTGGAGTTGCTATATGTTACTAACCTTAACTAGGAACTTTGTCAGGAATAGACTTACTTCAGACCACAGGCAGAGAAACCTCTCCTTTAAATATTGTGTGAGAATCTAAATTACATAGAAGTAGTGGGTCATTGTGGCTCAACGCATGTTTCTTCCAAAATAGTCTTGAAGAATGATGTAGAGAGGTATGGCCGTAAGTCCATTGCAGTACCTGACTGGTCAGTGCTGGCAGGAGACTTTTAGATACTATGTTCTTGCTACTTTTGTGGCCTGTCTTTTTTCTGCTATCAAATGTGTTTATTCATGATAGTTTTATTCCTTATTCTATTTTTTCCCAAAACAGGTTTTAAAGTCCTTCTAAGTTGAAGGGTATTGTCACAGAAATTTCCATCTAAACCTATTAGTGCCTATGTTTTTGTCAGTCACATACTTCAGGGATTTAAATCCAATGACAGGTGCCTACTTCACACCTAAACCATACATTTCCGCTTGTGCGTTCTCTGATACTTTAGGCAAGTCCAGAGTGCATTTGTGACATACCTGCAGGACTGGGTTTTACACAAAACACAGTGATCTTGTGCCTTTCATTAAAAATTCTGCAGAGATAGAAAGGTGGAAGGCAGTGGTCATGATCCTCTTTCGTGGCTTTTGTGCAATGTCCCTAACGTTGTGCTGCTTGCTTGCAACATACCTAAAGATGTGGGCAGGGCCTGGAAAGGAACAGGATTTAAGCAGCATCTCTTTCTGCAGAACTTCCTATTGACAAGGATGGGTGTCTCTTCTCCTACATAATGTGGTGGTGTGAATTGCATCCGAGACACCCAGCTTCTGCTGTGGATGTGCAGCATTTTGAATAGGTGCTTTTGGAGATGTAACCCCTTTCTTTTAATAGTGTTCAGAATCATAAGAAAGCTTTTTGTTACCTGTTGTTTGAGTGGATTGCCAGCGCATACTCATGCTTTCCCACATCGCTGAATCATATGCCATATATTGTATTTTAAGTAGCAAGACTTTAATGATGTACTTACATATTTTTTTTTTGTTATTGTTGTTATACACACACATTCCTGTATGAGAAGTTTAACTTTGCAAGTAATGCTTCTGTGTCCCAGTGACTAATCTTAATGTTTTGCAGAGGGTTTAATGTTCAGTGTAAGGCATATGCCTTACCAGACACTATGGAGTGATGCAAATTATCTGTTTCTTAAAAAGGTAGTTGCTAGAAAATTACCTTTTTTGCCTAATGTAGGTTTGCATACTGGTACTACTTTGTAGTCTCTAGTGTCTGTTATTTATAGACAAATAACCTTAACTTTTCAATATTACTAAATTAGTACTTACGAGTACATTTTATGGATGGCCATAAAATGTATGTTGTGCTCTTTTTTTTCCCCTTTCTCTTTACTCTGAAAAGATCTAAAAGATAAAAATGTTCTGCACAGGCTGATTACATGTGTCTGCCATAGAAGCTTGCACTTTATTATTTGTATGCAGTGAATGCCACAAATATTCAAGTAATTTTAGGGATTGTACTCCCAGGTTACTTTCTTTGTAATTTCTTTGAGAAGTTCATGTGATCCAGACACTGTAATTTGAAATGGACCATTTTATGACTCTGTAATGTGTTAGAATTGTCTAGCTTTTCTTTGATCTAAATGCTATTTAGTTTTCTTTTTGTGTATTGTTCACTATTTTTAAACATAGTTAGAAGATGCACTGTATGTTTCCTATGAGAATTCATCAGATCTCTGCTCGCTTTGTGGTATATGATATTTTGACTAGGTACATAAGTAATCAATCTTTTTTGCCAAGTGGTTTTTTTTTTTTTTTTTTGATTTGTGCTCTATATTCTGTTGGCAGAGTGTGGTTTCTTTCATTGTCTTATCTGGAAGGGAAAACTGATTTTGGAGTATTTACACTGAAAAAGCCAAATAGAGATGTATCTTTTTTTTGTCCTCTTCAGCTTCCTCATGTGTTTGTGAACTGTGTGGAATACTTTACTTCACGACTTCTTTTAGAAGAAATTCTCATCCAGTTGCAAAGAGATGCAACTTCTGAGACAAAACAGACTTCTCATGTGTCTTGTGATAATTTCAATGACTTTGTACGTCTGTTTAAACAAGCTGTTGCCAGTCAAGAGCTTCAAGATCAAACATTATATATAGTAAGTAACTTAATTTATTGTTCTAGTTTCATTTTGGTTAAGAAGGTATGAATAATTATCAATAATTTTTATGTGAAATGTGTGCATTATAGATCAGCTTTCACAAAATTTCCCTCTGGACCTGATTCAGAATCTGTTGATACTGGTTAGATTTTCTCCATTGGTTTACTGGCTTTAGATGGCATCCTGTATTCCTGATTTTAGAACTTTTTACACACAAAAACTATATAGCAAAACTAATAATGAACATAGATTATACTGCATAGTTAAATTAGGTATATAATAATATTACACAATCTCTGAATATAGAGAGCCTGTATTTGTTTTATAATTAGTAAGTCATGCTTATCTGTTTCTTTGTGAAGATAGCTTCACAAATGAGAAAGCAAAGGTAGGAAGGAGGGTAGAAGTGAATTATGGAGCATGCAAATGACAAGAATTGGTTGGCTAGAATAGGTTCAAGTTAGAAGTTGTATTAAGGAACTAAAATGCATAATTTGCTCTGTAAAAGTGCTGTTGAGATCTTACATCTTCAAATATACTTGTAGCCCTCAGAGACAACAAATGTAGTTTTAAAATTAAGATGGTAAAAAGACTGCAAGGAAAAACGTGATTATGTACTCAAGTGGGATAAACAGGCAGACCACAGGAAAAATAATCAGAATTTAAATCACAGAATTTAGATTGAATCAAGGTAGTACTAGAACACTAGGTTTTGTTGATTTGTTTGGGGTTTTTTTCTGTGAGAATCTTAACTACATAAAGGACTCAAGATTTGCAGCCATCTGTAACAGCACTTACCACGCCAAGAGATGAAGATAGAAACAAATTTCAGGCATACAAGAGGTCTGAGGAAAGGGCATAGACTTCTCAAAGCTACTTTTTTTTTTTCTAGCTCTTACTTGGCTGAAGGAAATCTCTTATCCTAAAAATAGTGAATGCCGTAGTATTAGTGATGTTTTACTGTATATACGCATTGTGGATCTGCCAAAGATGTACACTGAAATGTCAGCCCAGCAGTAGGAATTAAGGTGGTTTTTTTTTTTTTAAAACTAGGTCAAATTTATTATTTAAAATACATGAAAGTGGTTCAAGGTTGAAAGCTTAATGACCCTGAGTAATCACTCTGCATGTTTCTTACAGCAGTCAATGGGTAGACTGCTCTGTTTTTCTGCAGTCAAACAAGAAGTTCATAATTACACTGAACATTCTTCATTCTGTTTCACAAGTTATAGTCAAGTTTTATTTCCATTTAAAAATACCGAATCACTAAGTTAAATAGCTTCATATTATGTTTAGTGGAAACAGCACTATCTCACAATTACCTACAGCTCATAAGGTTAATAAATTTGACATACCACTTAAAAATTGAATGAAGAGAAAAATGTACCAGTACTTAAAACAGATAAGAAGTTATACTTAGATAATTCGTTTTAATTTACTATCACAAAAGTGGTATTGGCATCCTTCAACAATTCCATAAGTACAAAATTTAGCACTAAAATAACCTTTAGCGAATTTTACAAAATACTTTATATAGTAAAATTTTACTTCCAGATTAATATTTGAATTAAAAAGCTGTTCTACATCAGTAAAGAATGCTTCATGTGTTAAAGTATTAAATTAGTATTTTGGTTCTGTTCTGCATGGAAACAGACAGGAATGGGGGAAATCAATTCATGTATATTAACCTGCGTCATCTGGATTTATTGTAGAGTGGTTTAAATTGAGACTGATGGAAGACCAGCGTGCTGGTAACACAAATTGTCAATGCTAATTTATTCTACTTCATTTTGGTAGTAAATAATGTAATATTTCAGCCCAATTAACTCAGCAAATTAAGATAAATGTTTACTTTCAAGCAAAGGATTCTAAATATTTCTCTTAACCCAAGCACGGGTGCTGAATGCTTGTGATTACTTGTGAAAAATGAATTTATTCATTCTAATTACCTGAAAAATTGGAACTGATATAACTTGTGGTCATTCATACATTTACAATATTTACCACTTTACAGAAGTACCAAGATGCTGTTTTTAATATAAGTCAGCAGACAGTTCTAAAATGTATAGTTTTTAAAAAAAGCTGAAAGGTGATGAATCCATATGAAAACTAAAGAATAACGTGGATTTATAGGCCTGTGGGTAGGCTGTTTCTGTGAATGACTTGACATATTCCACAAGCCAGGGGCACAGTATGTTTTCTCTGCTGTAAGTAGAAACTCTGGTTTGTTCTGATTTAACTAAAAAGTAAGATATACTTAGGTCAAGACCTAGAAGCTTTGTGTTTGGTGCCTGCATGTCACTGGGTCTAATAAGCAGTATTTTATTGGTAAAAATATGTAGCCTCTATTTGGTCAGTAATGTAATGCAGCCTTCATCTCTGAAGTCATTTATTATATAAACCAAATGCAGATGTCAATATAAAATCGTATGTCCTCTTGTAGTTTTAAATAAATTCCCAAGAAGGGTGAGCTGTTATTGCAGAGATGTTGCTCTTTCAGGCTTTTTTTTCCTGTATGGTGTGATTTTGAAATATGGTTTTCATAAAATGTTTATTGCTTGTCCACATAAAATTCTTTTTCTTACTGTGGGCAACAGAAATGATAGATGTCTTGATGTCTTGGTGTGGGGAAGAAATGTAAAAGGATAGAAAAAACACAATTTTCTAGGGACCTATAGCTTCTCTTTCAACAGCAGTAATTCAAAAGAAGTAATGAAATTCAGAATTTAGATTTATATTACTAGTAGTAAATAAAACACAAAATAAATGTGTTTCTATTCTCTTTTTTCATTCCTGTCAAGATTTTAAGTGTACTGGGAGTATGATTTTTTTTTTTTTTTGGCCAAAGGATAGCCGTGCATGTTTTCATGCTCCTATTTTTTTTCCCTAGCTTCCAAAATGTTAGTTATTTCCTGTTTAAGCTATACCTATGCTACATATTTGTTAGTGCTGTGCCAGGTTTGCATACAATACACTAAACCCTGTAAATTTCTAGGCTGCAAACTATGGCTGTTATTTTGCTAAAAATTCACTTGTGTGAATTCTTGATAATAGCTAACTCTTTGAAAATGCCAGCTCTTATGTCTGAAAAATAATTTCATAGTGGGAAAGATAGCTCTCCTGCAATAAGCATGTTGCTATAGTGCTGTCGTACTACACATAATTTTTTAATCTAAGAAGAATTTTTGACAAAAATTAACTGTCAGTGGTTGTTAATGATATCATGGCTTTGTCAGTGCTATTCTTTCCTGGTGTACTTATGTTTTAATTCTTACTGCCATAAGGCATGAGGTGTTGCTTGCCTGGGGATTGTATCTATTTTTCTGGGCTTCCTGTAAGCACATGTAAATCAATTATCTCTCTAATTTTGTTTGTTTAAGGGGTCTTGATACTTAAGTGGTTTCTGCCGTCTAAGAGCCATTGGTGAAATGAGTTTCCAGCAGCTAAAAATTAATTTTAAGGCCATGTGAGAATGGAAGGTCACATTGTCTATATAATAAGATCATTGCTTTCTTAAAAGGTACTGGATAGAGCAGAGCAGCTGAGGGAAATGGAAGCAAATGTCCTGCCAGCTTTTCTTAGACTTCAAGAGTTGGTAAGTGGAAAAAAACCCTTATGTTTCCTGCATAGTGGAAGTAACTGAACCCATATGGCGTCTGTCCATCTAAGCTCACAGATCAAGATGAGTGATTAAAGAATCATCTAAAGAGATGAGAAAAGTTACACAATTAATTCCCCCTCCCCTTCCCCCCCAATAATTAACTGACAGTGTTCAAAACTAGAAACCAAACCAGAATTTAAACATTGCCAAAATGTAAACATTTTTCTTACACTCTTAATTTTTTAAAAATTCTGTTTAATAGTATCTTGTTTTGTGATATCTGATCTGTTGTAGATTATTTTGAGGCTTGTGTCAGATACACAGCTGTCTTTTCTAGAGTATTTTTGTTTTTAAGAAGAATGTGAAATTTTCCTACTCTTCATTTAAAGTTTTGTAATAATTGCAGGAAACAAAATTTTGGTCAGACTATAATCTCTATGGAGAAGCTTCAATAAAGCTCCTATTGGCTTGGTACAAATAAATAAATAAAACCCCTTTTAGAGTTTGTCAGATGTTTGTGTGGGAATCCAAAGTTTGCTTCTGAGTCTGCTGCTGATTCAGAGAGCTCGACCATGTTGAGTGAATTCAGCATTGGAAGCATGAATTCGTGACTCGGGGAAACATTTGTTATTTTTCCTCAAGCTTCTCCCATGTGGAGCTTTACAACCTTGGGTGGTGACTGGCTTGAGGATGGTCAGAAGACCACCAGCTATTTGTTTGTGGCTGGAGCTGCACAGCTCAGCAGCTGCCAGTGTGCTTTGTGATGGCAGGGAGTTTTTTACACGTCTGCCGGAATTGTGCCACAGTATGTTTCTGATCAGAGTAAACCACTGTATCCCTCCCTCTCCCACTTCTTGAAGTATCAAAGCTTATGCCTTCAAATAAGGAAAAATGGTCCATTCTCTGAAAAGAAACTGAAGACAAAACCAGAAGATGGTGGTACTTTGAAATGTCTGAACATTTAAATAGCTTAAATTACGCTTGTTATCTCAGGACTTTTGTGTGGTGCTCTTAATCTTCCGGTGACAGTGATTTCTCTATTTACTGAATGAAGACTGATTCACAGCTGTGTTCTTAATCCTGGCAGCTGATGCATTTTCTGCCTCTTTATGTCTGTTTTGCCCATGTTGTGGATTTTGCTACCCCTGAAGCAAAAACGACCTGTCTGGGAAGAGAGAAAGGAAGAAAACTTGATCCTGTGATTGCTGTTCAGGGACCAAAACACCATAGGCTAAGACTTAAATATGCTAAAGAAACACCCTCAAATTACAAAGTAACCTCCAAACAAGTTTGTCAGTTTTCCTAAAAGCTGAGAGTTGCTTAAATTCTGGACTGAGGCTTTGTAAAACGGTTGTGCAGCTGATGTTCAGAGTAATGTTATAGGAGCAAATCTACTGCATCACTTCCTTTGCTGGAGTGAAAGGAGACATGAAACTTCATTAGTGGTGAAAGATATCATGGGACTGGGAGATAGTTGGTGAAAATGGGTTATGGGATGCTTGATTTCTGTGAGGATTGTGGTGAGAAGTACTTAAGTTTTGCATATTGGAAGGTCTGTCAGGAACTGAACTGGAAATACCTTAGTACTTTTCTCAACTGAAATACTAGGAAATCTGGGAGTGGAACACAATTGAAAGAAATCTATAGAAAAATGCTCTCTCTTGTTAAAAGAAAAAAAAAAGTTACATAAAAATAGAGAAAGAAGAAACAGGAAAGAATATAGGTGTGTGCCACTGGTCAGAAGTGGGAAGAGTAAGTAAAAGAAGACTCTCCCTGAATTTCAGGGAAGGGGAATAGCATTTAAACTTTTCTTTCAAGTCATCCACAACTCATATTAAGCATTGACAGTTCAATCAGGTTACTTCCTTTTATTTTCTTGAGGTGCCTTGATAGTTTTGAAATGTATTTCTTGAAGAGCCATATTTAAAAGCATCTTTGGTTATGTAGAATTTTTAGTATGGTTGTAAAAGCCTTGCAAGAAGGAAGAATTATATTTTCACAAATAGCTTCATATTAAAAAACTGATATATTGAAGCACAGCCTTTATTGGTAACTAGTTAAACAGTCGGTAGAGTACACAGTTAACACTGTTTTTGTTTTGAAATGCTTTTTGGTTTTTTTAAAGACCAGCTTACCTTCAAAAATAAAGTACTATATAGCTTGGTTTTGGAAAGCACTGAGCTTTCTTTTACTTTTTAACTCTTCCTGTTTGTTCTGAAACTCTTGGTTTCATAGAATCACAGAATGGTTAGAGTTGGAAGGGACCTTAAAGATCATCAAGTTTCAACCCCCATGCCATGAGCAGGGACACCTCCCACTAGAGCAGTTACTCAAAGCCCCATCCAGCCAGGCCTTGAACACTTCCAGGGATGGGGCATCCACAACTTCCCTGGGCAACCTGTTCCAGTGTCTCACCACCCTCACTGTAAAGAATTTCTTTCTGGTATCTAATCTAAATCTCCACTCTTCCAATTTAAAACCGTTACTCCTTGTCCTGTCACTGCACTTCCTGACAAAGAGTCCCTCTCCAGCTCTCCTGTAGGCTCCCTTCAGGTATTGAAGGGCCGCTATAAGGTCTCCCCGGAGCCTTCTCTTCTCCAGGCTGAACAACCCCAGCTCTCTCAGCCTGTCCTCATAGGGGAGGTGCTCCATCCCTCTGACCATCTTTGTGGCCCTCTGCTGGACCAGTTCCAGCAGATCCATGTCCTTCCTGTGTTGAGGACTCCAAAGCTGGACACAGTACTCCAGGTGGGGTCTCAAGAGCGTAGAGTAGAGGGGCAGAATCACCTCCCATGACCTGCTGGCCACACTGCACACTGCAGCCCAGGATGTAGTTGGCTTTCTGGCTTGCTAGTGCACATTGCCGGCTCATGTTGAGTAATTTGGTTTAATTACCAAAGTAAAATGCTGTCTTAATTTTTGCAGTAAAGGATGGAATCTACTTGATAATGTGTAGTACCAGAGCTCTATCACACCACAAAGCACATCAGTGAAATGGCAAGGGGTGCAGAGAAATCTCATGTAGTTATGGAAATCTGCAATTGATGAGCTTCTTGATTAGGCCAGCTGAAGCTTTATTAAGCTTGTAATTTGTGTTAAACTTTGATGATTTTATGGAACAATAATAATTTTTCTCATTGATATTGTAACATGCAGTGTTAATTTTTTTCTCTGTCACTCTGTTTTTTTTCTTTTTTTTTTCTTTTCCTTCCCTGTGTAGACTGACAGAAATGTGACAGTTGTCCTGCTCAGTGAAATAGTATGGGAACTGTTCCGCCCAAGTACTGGATGCTTTGAACCATGCACTTTGTATTTTCCTGATTACAGCATAGGTAAACTAATTCTTTAATCTGCATTTCGGGGGTTGAGTAGTACTTTGTCAAACAACATCCAGAAGTTTTTTCCATGTTTGTCTGTACGCTTTTACAGAACACATAATATGTAATAGCTACTGGAATGTAAAAACTCTATATTCACACGACCTCTAAAAGACTTGCCTTTTTCCACTTGCCAAAATGTCTCAAAGCAACATTTTGGTTCCATTCTGTTTGCTGGTTCTTTTAATCAGTGTAGGTTTCAGTGGATTTTGGTTATTTAGTGAAGATTATAGTTTGTTTTTCCATTTGACTTGTAAAATGTGGTCAGTTTATTAAGTTACCTTTAGATAAGCAAAACTTATTTTTGTTTAAACAGGACACCTGCAGAAGATCTTGTCTCAGAATCATCCCCCAGAATATTCTGCGGATTTCTATGCTGCATATATCAATATTCTACTTGGTGTCTTCTACATGGTCTGTAGGGACTTGAAAGAACTTCAGCATCTGGTGAGATGGGCTCCTTTAGAGTTGTTTTGTTTTGTGGTGGTTTTTTGCCAAATAAGCTCTGAAAGTCTAGATATATTGTTGAAGATGGTGTTAAACCACAACATATGGACAAAGAGAAAATCATAGAAAAGTTTGAGTTGGAAGGGACTTTTAAAGGTCATTTAGTCCAGCCCCTCCTGTAATGGGCAGAGACAGGTTGCTCAGAGCCCTGTCCAACTGACCTCGAATGTTTCTAGGGATAGGAAAACACTGTTCCAGTGTGTCACCATTGTTAGCATAAACATTTTCTTCCTTATATGTAGTGTAAATCTGCCATCTTAAGAATGTGTTAGCTGAAAATACAATTTCCATAAAAATCCATAATAAAGATTGCAATTCTTTTGGTGGCTGTAAAGTTTTCCATTGCTATGTAGTTGTCTGGTCAAAGGCAACAAAAGCTGCACTAATGAGATGCCAGTCCGTGTGTGGTTCACCCAGCCTAGACCTTCTGTTGGGGTTTTTGAGCTCAAGCTGTTCCTAGATATCAGAGTGTGACTGAGAAGACTGGGCTGCCTATTTTCACCTGTTGGGATAAGGAGATAAGTGTGATGAAACCTTTTAAGCCTACTGATAAGTATAGTGGAAGCAATTGCTGCACCCGCAGCAGTTTTTGAGGGGCAACTCCATTACAGATTTGGTTAATGATCTTTTTGTTGTTGGTTGCTTGCAGTTCAGTCTGAGGAAGTAATAGTTATGATTTCACTCTTCCAGGCAATGGTAGGCCTCACTGTGCTTGTTTTCTCTTCAGGTTCTTTTTTTGTGTGGTTATGTGACTTTGCTCTCAATGCTACCTTCTTGCTCTCATGGATTTCTGTAATCCCTAAAAATAGCCTTCTGTTGTGTTTGTTTCCTGGACTGTGCAGTGGAGTGCCAGACAGTTGCTTTCAACATATGAAGGAATTAACTTCAATTACATGGTCTCAGCATGTCCAGCCTCGAGTTCTGCTGTTTCCTATATTTATTAAATGTAACTTGCCACCCAACATTCTTTAAACTTCAACTTCATGGGAAATTTCACTTAAAATTTGAAACATTTTCCTGTATTATTTGAGTGTAAAATTTTCACTTGATTTGCCTCCTAAAGAGGATTTTAAGGTAATCAAGCAGCTACAAGCCAGATCCATTGCACAGTTTTACAGAAACATAGCATATTAATTTGGCTCAAAGGCCTAGAGAAGTAAGAGTTGACATAAATATTTTCTTTGTATTTCTTTTGGAATTAAGAATACAATATGTAAGTCAAAGTTCCTGCAATGTAGTCATGCCTGAGGGAACAAAAATGCATTAAAGATACTTGAAAAAGAAGAGTTTTAACCATATATCAGTTGAAGAATGTGATAGCAAACAAACTAACAGAAGAAAAATAAAAATTACTTGACTGTGATCTTCGCATAAGAAAACTGAACAACAGTAACCGTTATTGCTCATCATATTATTATTTAAATAGCTGTACTGTGTACAAGGAAATTTTACAAGTTTGAAGTGATCAGTGTTATGGTCAGTGAAGAAATCGGTGTTGGTGAGATGATCCGAACGTCCTGCCTGCACATCCATCAGGAAAACATCGCTAAACTTCAGCTTAACTGATCTGTTCTTATATTTAAATGATACTGCTGAAATCTGGTGAAGACACAAATAGGAACTGGGGTCACTTGTTCTTCTAGACACAAGCTTGAGATGTTCTGCTTATCAGAATAATTTCATCAGCTTTAGATGCACTGTTTGTGTGTGTGAATTACCAACATTGTGGAAATATTTGCATAACTGGACCCTAAATTCTTTTTGTGTTTGACAAGTCTCTTCTGTAGAAGGTAATGACAGACACATAAAAATGCCTGTAGGCTTCTGAACAGCTCCACAGTGTCTAATATAGACTTTTAATGTGTATGTTATTATGCATGATCACTAATAAGACATTCTGGAATTATATTAGTTTTATATGTGGAAGTTACTGCATTGAGTTCTGTATAGTAGCATAGAGATTTAATAAGGTGCAGTAGGACAAAAGGAGAATGAAATGTGTTATTTTACAAAATTCTGTGAGATATTGATTTAACAATTTTAGAAAAAAATCTAGATTACAACCTTGTCAAAAATCTCACAATCTTACCTTAGGCAAAAGGAGTTTGAATATGGAATGTGTTAGCAGGGTTTGGTGGTTATTTTTTGTTTGTTTGTTTTAAATATTTTCTGCTTGTGTAAGTACATGTGGCCTACTTGTAAACATGCTGGACTGCTCCTGAAATGGAAAGTTTTATCTGTAAAAAAAGTTGATGAATACATTTTTTATTGCATTTATAATGTTTAATTACTATGTTGCTTAAAAAAAAATAATTAAACCCCTGGGTATAGTAAACAGATTTTGCTGAGATCAAAACAGTAACTGTGATAGATTACTTCTGTTTGTATTTTAATCTACAGAAATGTTGTGACATTTTACAGTACAATGTTTGGAAGCAAGCGATGTAATTATTGACTGAAAAATAATTCAGTGGTTTTTCAAAGTAATGAATTACGCTGCATGTTACATGCTGTAGCTAGATCAAATATATGGTACCTTTCTAATATGTTGTACTTTTTATTTTCTGTAGGCAGCGCTCAATTTTTCTAAATACTGTGAACCCGTGGTCAACGGAGAAGGTAGGCTTCTGCCTTTCATTTGAGCAGGTGTATGAGAGTGCAGGTGCCCTCCTGTAGGTTTTGTGGAGGACTTTGCTTTGATCCTCATTGTGTTGTGACCATTTCTGTGGTCACAACAGCATTGCTTATTCCAGTTGCACCCAGTAGGTAGCATTTCCTGCAGCAGCAGTAGCTGACACTTGGTGATGGTTTTTTATGGGAATGAGATGGAAATACCATGAAGACTTACTTCCTTCCTATAAACATTTCTCCTCACACAACCACCAGTACTAAGTAATGGGATAAGTCGTTTCTCTGTCAAGGCTAGGAAGAGAAAATGAGAGCAGAGGTTCTGCCAAACTGACCCAGAGTATCTCAGAATAACTACAGAGAAACAGCCTTGTGTGGTACCACGTGCTTGCAAATTGTAGATGGTGCATCATTCTAATACTGCATTTCAGAGTCAGGGTGTTAGACTTACTGTGTCATGGCTGTGGCTGTCCGAGATAAGAGTTTTAGTGTTGTGAGAGTTAAATGTTTAACAAAGATGATTTTTGTCTTGGTGCAGCAAATGAACGTGACACCCGCAAGCTCTGGAAAAATATTGAACCTCATTTGAAGAAGGCAATGCAGACTGTTTATCTCCGGGAGATATCCAGGTAATTTGAGGGGCGAGGACCTGTTTGTTTTGTCGATGCTGCTGTTTTTAACAAGCTTGCTTTTGAAATATTTACTCTTCCAATTATGATTCATGGCTAGTGTTTCTGTTTTGCTAGCTAGAATCTTTTTTCTTTAATGTGCATTTCTTTCTTGCCGTATAAGTTTAGAAATAGAGTATCTCAGGATGGAATTTTTAAATAAAATTGTATTTGTAGTATATAAAATGTTTAATAAGTAAAGCACTGGCAGCAGGTTGTGTCCTCTTTCTCGCTGGTGGTCATGCAGATAGATCAATTTTCTGTCATGTATGTAATGGCTAAGCATTGGAATCCATCACCAGAATATACAGGTACAAGTGTGCATTAAACTGTAAAGTTGACTTGTCAGATCTTCACTGTACTAAGGATGCATGCAAGCCTCAAGATTCTGATGTGACGTGACAGATTTTGAACCTCTGTGTTCCTTAGCTTTGTTTAGTAGGTCTAGGTTTGCACGTTTGCTGTGCTTTCTGACCCCTTGTTTTCTTGTCCAATGGCAAGGTTTTCCTTATATGGAATTACCATTTTGGACAGCGTTAGAAGCTGGTGTCTTGCTAATGGGTTGAGTTTTTCTTGCTATGGTTTTAGATTCCTTGTTTCTTTCTTAAGCTGCCAGACTGCTAGAAAAAAGATGATGGTGGTGTTCATTTTTAGTGGTAGTAATCTGCTCAGATTAATGTCTTCTCTGTCTTTAAGATGAGTGATTCTGATGTTACATGATGTGAAGAGAGATAACTCAGTAGTGTTTGATTTCTTTATCTTGATAAAAGCATAATGATTTCTTTCCTTTGAATGTCATTGATGCTATAGGGTATTCCGGTAACTGAACCTGGGTGTATAGCAGAAATCTTTAAATCTTTTGGAGAAATGATTGTTCCTTCAAAAAGGGAATTGATTTTGTTCTATATAAACTAGACTTCACTATACAATGAGATATTATTCTGTTTGCCTCAAATATGTATTTATATTCAATATTGATCTTCATTACGCAGTCTACATATTGTGTAATTGCCTATTATAATTAGGGTGTAATATAAAATTATGATATAAAATGGCTTATGGATTGTTTACAAATAACTAGTTTTCCCTCTTTACGGTTTTCTTTGATTATAAATTTGAGCTTTACTGGGTTTTTTTGTAATAAATTTCAGCTTTCTGCATAATAGCTCCAGGATTTCCCTCTGTATACCAGTAAATGCTTGAGGAATTAAAATGACTATATCATTTTTTCTGGCCACAGGACTGTAATTACTCTGGGGTTTTCTTCAAGTTGTAAGTTAAAGCAGTAGAACTTCGGTATTGGCTGTTACACTGCCTGAACTGAGATGAAAATGAAACTTTTTTCTACTTGTAAAATAGACATTGGATAAAAAATTTGCTGATTCATAATTTGATTAATCATTCATTAAAATTTGAGTATTTTATCAGTTCTCATTGAATTGTTTTCATAAGTTTTATGGCTTATGGCTGATAAACCCTAATCCATGATAAGTAAATCTCTGTATTTTAGTTGAGGGACTGTTCATAGAGAACTTTAACAAAAGATAAAATCACTGGTGCTTTAACAAAGCTGTGTTTTTATCCCCTTATGGTATATAAAATGATAATCTAAAATCATGACATCTCTAACAATGTCATTCCGTAAGGGAAGTTTTGAAGTCAGATTTTTTGCTATTGTTTAGGAAAACACCAGATTACTTGCAGACATTTTTCACTGACAAAATGTTCCATGTTTATGTCTTCAAAGGTTTTCATTTGAGTGAATATTGCTTTGTTTTTTATGTAGACTTCACAATTACATTATGAAGTAATTATAGGATTGTGCTCACTAGCATAAACAGTTATTAAGCAGATAAAAAAAATAATCAAAACTATCGGTGTTTTTACTTTTTATCCAATTCCGCATTGTTCTTGAAACTTAGAACACTATTGATATTTGCTTTACTGGTGGTAGTTGGATGGTAAGAAATTGGTATTTTACAATTAGCTTATGCTCACTTTTATACCTTACTATGACTACTTCCTACAGTTTTTTCAAGTATGCATAGTCTGCACATGACTGAAACTTGTGTGCAAAGTAGTAAGACTTGGTACTTTTGATTACTCTCTTACTGTATCCTAGTCAGTGTCATGAAATTTGTATATATACCAAACAGGTAGTTTTCTCTAAAAAGCTAACCAATACTTCATCTTTATATAGTTGCATTATCTGTCTTTTAGCTCACAGTGGGAGCGGTTACAGCGTGAGGATGGAGAACCTGGGCAGCTGAAAGGTATTGGATACAGTAACTCTGTAGAGGCTTGTGATGTGAAATGTGTACTTTCCAGATTGGCTTGGTCGCTGTTATCTGATAATGTGTGAATGAAATTAACGTAGATGAGGCTACCTATTAGCATTCAGGTACAGTTCAGGCTAATCATGTTTTTTGAGGTATTCTACGAAGGACTTTAGCTATTTTTTTCCCTAGCACATATCCTAGGAGTAATCTTTCCAAAGATCCCTTGTGGGTAAAAGCAGGTTTCTTTAAATCAGTATTTCTTACGTAAGAGTGGAGGAGGAACAGGCTGAGCCCTGATGGTCAAACCTCTATGTGCCAACTGGTAGAATTGTCTGAGAGGGGAGAAGGGAGTGTTATACCTGTCGCACTGTATTAGCACATTCCTACACAAAACAGGTGTCCTATGTCCTTATTTCTTGGTGAAGACCAATGTCAGAATGGCAAGAATTCTTTCTGTTCTTACATTGGAGGACTACAGCTTTGTCTTTTTTTTTTTTTTTTTGACTTTCAGTCTCATCTAAAGTATAATCTCAGTATTACTAGTCAGCATTCTTTTGCAATTTAGGAAGGATTACAAAAACATTTTCCTGGTGCTGTCAGTCGGTCATGGTCTTTTGACCAGTTTTTAGTTTGGGGACACTTTTTCCGTATTATCCATCATGAAAAATATTTTCTTCTTTAGGTAGTAGGTAAAATAGCCACGTTTTAGAGCGGTCTTAAAGTAACCCGACTCATCATATGGTTTCCTATATTTGCTGTATTATCAGTAATTTTTTAAAACATTGTTGACCAAAGGAGTTTGATTCAATGTGTTCTTATTGAGCTCCCTCCTTCTGTGCCCAGAGGACTATGAAATACTTTTGTACCTGACAACCCCAAAAAGGGGAACTTTATTTAAAAACACATTTTCTAGAATTTTCAGGAGTCTGTGGTAGGAAAAATTGTCTTGTTGGTAAACAGCATTTGATAATAACATGCCTAAAAAGCAATTATAAATTTTTATACTGTGGATGCAATTAAGCAAATGCATTGATTATGATTAAGCAATTGCATGATGCAATATTGGCAGACCAGAAGAATGGGATAGGAACAGATATTTCTGTTTTAAACTAAATTGTGTATACGTAAGAGTTTGCTTGGTGGCATTTTGTAATGAACATGCATTATGAAAGAGTTTCTTGATTGTCACTGAAAGCTAAAACTGCTGTCCTTTTGTGCCTAGGCGAGAGGAAATTATTACTAACTATCAGCTGGGATGTTTCTCATCACACTGGGAGCTCTGAATCTTAACTTTTAAGCATGTTTAATTCCTTGATCTTTATTTGCTGATACTTGTGGATGACAGCATAAGGGTACAGATATTTCACAGAACAAGAAACGGTTAAAGTGAAAACCTGTAAGCAAAGAAGGCACAAGAGGTGACCCTTTAGTGGTCTCCATAGTTAGACAACTAATGGAGTCAGGGGGTTTAATCATCCTATTCATATGCATAAGCTGTCCAAAAGAAGCAGCTATGGTGACAAGAGCAGGAGAATGTAAAGGGGAAAAATACAAAGCAAAATTAAAACGTGGGAAGGAAAATACTCAGTAGACTGTAATTCTTGAGCGTTTTAATGTGTGAGACTTTAATCTTAATGATGTATACATGTAGCAGGCTAGGTCAACTGGATCGAGTTTAAAATTTTGAAAACATTTTCTCTAGGAATAAAAGCGTGACTGAAAATTGTGAGATGCTGAACTGTTTCTCAGAAGTGCAGCACTGCTGCTTTCTGCACTATGCCAGCCCTGTTCCTGGCTGAGCTGTTTGGTTGGGTCTGGGAGAAACGCTTTGTAATGGTTTTTAACTAAATCTCTTCATCTGCCCTGTTTGCTGGAAAAACTACTGTCAGTGAAATTAGCCTGAAATTTTATTTTTTTGAAGGAGATCACTTCTCAGTGATTTATGAATTTCTGATGCTTCAGATACAATTTCTGAGATGAGTCCTTAAAGAGTTCAGAATGCTAGTTTTGTTTAGCTTTGTGCCGTTCCTTAGCCTTTCAGATTTTGTATCTGTGATAGTGGTATTGAAAGGAGCTGCACTCATTTAGTTATGGAGTGGAACAGGAGAAAAGAAAAAGAAGAATGTGAACAAGTACTTTGAAGTCTGTGGATGTTCAGAGTGGTTTCTGGTGACTCATAAAGTCTTTGTTTACTTTGTAGGACTTTCTGCACATACACATGTGGAACTCCCTTATTACTCCAAATTTCTCCTAATAGCTGCTTACCTTGCCTCCTACAATCCTGTGAGGACAGATAAGAGGTTCTTTCTTAAGGTAATGAAATTTTTTTCTCTTGGTGCTGCTTACTGGATTCCTGCACATTGAATTTCCTAGTTTAAAACTCTTCAACTATTGGAGTTCTGTTTCTGCTTGTGGTTCATTTGATTTGATTAGAAGTTTTTCTGTGTATCACATATTGTGGTTGGTAATGATCACCTAGTTATTATTAGTGTCTAATAAACCCAACTTCATGTCAAAACATGCATAACACTGTTAGAGCACCAGGATTGTGCTATGTTTTTATTAGGTGTTACAGCTCCGTTTTGTAAAGATTTTAGTGGAATTTCTGCAGTGTCTAAAGGTAGAAGCCAGACTTAAATTTCCAGAGTAAGATTTACCACAACAGTATATTTGGCTAAGTTGTCCCTTAGTGAGGGAAAATGACATAGTGCACTTTTAACTTATTTGTACAATTTCAAGCTTCTGAAACAGAAATCTACAAACAGTTGCTTTTGCAGAAGATGTGGTTCCATTACCTGGCACCTGTTGCGTTGAGGAGATGGCAATGCATGTTTTAGGATGAATGGGCCAAACATAATTTTCTTTTAGTTCTTGCTGTGGACATTGGACACATTGAATTTTGGTTTTCTTTTTCTTTTTTTTTTTTTTTTTTTCCTTTGGGCTATGTTATGATTGTGCTGCAAATGCTGCAGTACTGTAGTTTTTAGTCTGTCTCTTTCTTACCCAGGATATTCATGCTCCTCCAGCCTACCTAATTGCATTGCTTTTGAGGCCTTAATTTGACAAAATGTAGGGAGGAAGACAGATATCAGAAAAATGATTGGGCAATTGTGCTTTCTAGGGATTTTACTGACTTCAGAGTTTTCTACATTAATGTGTGTGTAATAATATATGCATGTGTGTATAAATTTATGGTATTCATGGTAGACAGGTGTGAACAACTAAAAAAAAATGAAAGCAAGACAAATTTGTAAAAATATGCTTGTTTTCTTCTTTCCTCTTGTTTTGAGAAGTTACTGCAGTTCCTAGTGATGATTTACTAGTACATTATTAGCTTAAATATGGGTTTCATGTTTCTGGTATGATCTTACATTGAAAGCTGTAGGTATTTTACCCTTCTGACTTGTGCTTTCTTGAGAAGTGTGGAGGATTACTTGTAGTAAGTGCAAATTGACAAGTTTTGTTTATGGACAACCTTTGTTCTTTTTCGCTTGGCCAAAACAATATCTTTGCAAGAGATTTATTTGCTGAAGCAGTGTTTTTTCCCAGGTTTTTTCCTATCAGTCTTGGAACTCAAAGAACCAGGAAAGCTTACAAGAGTCAATTCAGTAAAGCGTGTTACCAAAAAGTGCCACATCATTCTTGTTTGCGTTGACTGAACTTTTTTTCCTTTCTCCTTTTTTGGTATCTCTGATGTTATTTTCGTCTCTTGCACATGAACCCTACTGAACTTTTTTACAATAAACGTGAGCTTCTAAGGTTTTTGAAGCAAGGACGGTGAAGGTATTTCAATCAGTGATATTTAGGATTTTTTCCAAGAATTGGTGAAGCAGGAGAAGTTACCATTCTTGCTGTGCATATCATCTGATAGCACCTGATGCAGGGATAATTGCTAAGGTGAATTGCAGAAATAGCTGCATGTCAAAGCCCAACAAAACCAACACTTCTGGGAGAGTGCTCAAGTTGAAAGTTTTTATGAGTCATGTGGACTGTGAAAATAGAATATGGTTTTGGTGGGTTTGTAGTCAGATTCAGAGTAGATTACTGAGAAATATCTTCTGGAGTGATTTAACTAAGGGCTGCTAGAAAGCAAAAGGGATGCAAACAAAGAGGTGGTCGTTGAGCCGCTAATCTGAGGGCTATACTGCAGCTAAAGATAAAGTCACAGTTTGTGGGGACCTAGAATGCTAACAGCCTGATAAAGCAGGGAATTAATAATTGGCTGTGCTGCTTTTAGTTATGTGAAATGTCAAGAGCTGAAGGACATGGACCTGATGGAGCGGGTCTAGAGGAGGGTCACGAGGATGATCAGGGGATTGGAGCACCTCTGCTACGAGGACACGCTGAGGGAGCTGGGGTTGTTCAGCCTGAAGAAGAGGAGGCTCCGGGGAGACCTAATAGTGACCTTCCAGTACCTGAGGGGGGCCTACAGGAAGGCTGGGGAGAGCCTGTTTACAAAGGCCTGCAGTGACAGGATGAGGGGCAATGGCTTTAAGTTGGGAAAGGGCAGATTTAGATTGGATATTGGGAAAAAGCTCTTTACTATGAGGGTGGTGAAGCACTGGAACAGGTTGCCCAGGGAGGTGGTTGAGGCCCCTTCCCTGGAAATATTCAAGGTGAGGCTTGACAAGGCCCTGGGCAGCCTGGTCTAGTTGGGGGTGTCCCTGCTGACTGCGGGGAGGTGGGACTGGATGACCTTTGGAGGTCCCTTCCGGCCTGGACCATTCTATGATTCTATGATTAAGTGAAAAATAGATGTTGTTTTTGAAAGGTAGTCTTTAAAACAAAAAAAAGAATAGCAATCTATATGAAGTGTTCAATTTATCACTTTAATAGAAAACAGGAATAAAAAATAATTGAAAACCAGCTCTGAATTTCATTTGTTTTTTTGTGCTTGCACAGAAATAGAGCACCTGCTCGCTTGCTTTGAAACACTTTTGATATAACTTAAATATACCATATGGAGATCCCAGCTTAACCTTTAACATGCATGAGTGCAGTTGGTTGTCATCCATCACTAGCATGCTATGTAACCTCAGGCTTGATCCCCTTCCCCTCCAACAGCTGTCCTCCCTTTGAGGCATGATAAAAAGATTACTTTGCTGTCTCTTAAGTATGTGATACGTGTTAATTGAACAAACTAATTTACTTTATTCTGGCAAATTATTTAAAGGAAACTTACAGCTCTTTAGAAGTCAGTCAGGAAACGCCACAGTTACTGACACTGAGGTCTTGATGTGGCTGAGTACTGAGGTCCACAAATACTGAGAATAAGACTTTAAACATTAAAATGAAGAAAAAAGAATCCCTTCACTAGAGATATTTTTTCACTGATTGATTGAGCATGCTTATATGGTATACTTATTAATAAAGTATACCTCTCAAGGCTGTGGAAAAACTGATCAGGTGATATTTTGAGAAATAGCACTTAACTATATTTAAAGCACTTAACTATGTTAACTATCCACATCTCCACAAATGTTACATCACTTATGCGTGTCATCCTTCATGTCTCGCTTTGTTGGTTTGTTTTTAGCTTTTTCTACTCATTCATTCTTGTTTACTATATTTGTGTCCTTGTCTTGCCCTCACATATTCAGTTGAGATCCAAGAACACTTGATATTTTCTTTGGAGAGCCCTTCCTTTCTTAAGGCTGCTTTAAAACTTTGAAATTATGTTCTTTTTTTTTTTTTATTACTATTCTTTTTCTTTCCTCCTTTTCTCTTTGTCCTGTAGCTCCTGCACCTTGAGCTGTCTTTGTATTGTATTGATTTACTTCGTGGTTGTCATTCTGCCAACTTGCATGCCATCAGAATTCTAAAATGGAGTAGACAAATGATGAAAATTCAGATGGATTTTATGCATGGATACATTTTTAAAATGACGTGGCCATCATTTAAACTTCTCTGGAAAGAGAAAGAAATTAAGCATCTGTCTTTTTTCATTAGATGATGAGGGTAGAAGGAGGACGGTGGCATGAAGTCACATCAAAACCACATTTTTACTGCCTGTTCTCATCAGTGCCTAATTAGATCAGAAAAAATAATTAGGCACATCACCAAAAAATATTAGGGTGGGATATTTTGTGATTGCAGCACTTGGGACATAATGAAGGAAGAAGTAAGCAAATGTAATTTTAGGGATTCTAGTAAGAAGGATTGCTTGTAACACCAGAAGCAAATACTGGAGGTGTAGTAAAGAAGCAGACCGAGACTAGCGTACTACCAGATGTAGTGTATGATTCTCTGTTGACTGTTTTGATTCTGTCTTCGCTATAGGAGGAGCATAAAATAATTTAAATATTTGCTCTTATCTGTTGCTTACAGCATCATGGGAAAATTAGAAAGACCAACTTTAAGAAGAAACATGAAAAGGTATGTATTTTATCCTTCAAAGCTGAGCTTGGCAACAGATATTTTCTTTCTACTGTACTGCTGGTTTTGCCTCATTGTTTACTGTAGAAACAACAGAATTGCATAAATTACAATTATTACATTTATTTCATATGGTAGAAATTTTTGTATGATACACACATTTTTATTTCATTGAAATTTAACTGTAGCATAAATTTGTCTCTTAAAGCCATATTTTTGTGTAAAACAAAATGTGCATAATAAAGCTAGTTAAAGGACATCATACATGGAAGAGCCAGATAGCAGAATTTCTTTAAAAGATGGTAGAATAGTAGGTGCTTAGTAGTCTTGAAAGTCAAGTCACTTTAATTCCCAGTGATGCAGTGAGGTATAAGAGCTCAAGTTTTTGTGTTGAAGCTTGGGAAATTTGCACCCCTGTCTATCGTTTAGGATTCCATCAGACTATTAACTAACCTTTCCGTGGTTATAAATAGCTAAATATAATTTATTTCGGTGGAGGTGTACCAGTTTTTACTGACAGAGGCATGGTGTGTTAAGAAAAGCAAATACCTGTATTTGCTGTGTATTTATAACTGTAATGTAAAAAGATAATTCAAATTCTAACATTTGTAACTTGTGACTTATTTTTAAACAAATCTGTAAGTGAAGAGCAGTGCAGACAGCACTAAATCCCTGTTGAAACAATCATTATATGCTTTTCTTCTCTTTGCTAAAGGTAGTGTAAATAATATGAGAAAAAAATTGAATATGGTACTTAGCCTAACCTGCCTATAGCTTTTTCTCTAATTTTTCCCCTGCCCTCCCCAGGAGGACAGAGTCATTGACTATGCAAAGTCTTTTTCCAAGTTGTCTTATTTCTGTAGGGGCACGATTTTTGTATGTGAAAGTGTAAGTGAGCATAGTTGTGAGTTGTGAGAAGTGAGCTTCAACATTGCAATGTGTTGTACCACTAGGTCGCTATTTATTCACTTATAACAATTCTGAAATCTCTGAATGCATGTGTCATGTACATGTAAACCCCTTGTGTGTTTTGTCCCTGGCACCTGAACTCCTGAGAATTTCCAGACCATTTAATTATTTTCAGGACTGCTATATTCTTGAAATACTTCCATGTCTTAATTAGTTGATAAATAATTTTCAGGAGAAGGAATAATTATTGTGTCTTAGACCAAAATGTGCTTCTTTCCTTGCATCCTTGGCAGGATTCTTTCTTGGCAATAGATTTCCAACTTGATGAGATGGTAAAGCTAGAAACGTAAAAGAAATGGGAAACTAGTTGAGTCAGAAATACCCAGCTCATGATCACCTTAAATGTACCATAGAGTTGGTTTTCTTGTGTCATTGTTTGTTAAATGCACTTGTATCTGAGTTCACTAGAGTTTCAGAAGAGCCCGCATAATGATAAATTGTTTTTCATTTTGTAACTCTTTCTGCAGCAAACTGAATGCTATTGACTAGGTACAAAAACAACAGAAAGAGGTACTAATGAAAGAAGTGTATATGACAGTAACTCAAATGCAAACAAATGTAGTGTAAACAATTAATTAAAAAAATTAATAGTCAGAAAGATGAGTAGAAGTTCAGTTACTTTTTTAAATTTCATTAGATTAATTCTGATTTTGTAGACTTTACATTTACCCTACAACCTAAGCATTGAACTGATATTCTGAATGCATGGTTAGACGTGTGTGCAGTTGAAGAAGCTTGGTTTATTGTCCAGCTGTAACAAGGAACTTGCATAATGGGGAAAGACTTCTAAGACTGCAAATGATGTAATTCTTGCACCTCTTTGTTGTATTAAAAATTAGTGTCACTTTGAAGAGGTTTAGAACTTCGTAATCCCAGTAAACCAAGTATGGTTAACAGAAAATCTCTCTTGAGTTACCTGTGTTACACTAAACTCTGATTGCGTGCAAGAAACAGGAGTGTGTCTTGGGGATTAACAAATAGAACGGGAACTTTGTGGCATTTCAATACTACCTTTCACTTCTAGTTACAGAGCCCTGGTTCTCTGCTTATGTGTTGCTTTATAGTTTACAGGTAAGAACCCTTTTGCTCAAAGTATTGGTGCCAGAAACTGTAACTGCTTGTGGAGCACAGTCTGGTTTTGAAAGTTTTTGAGGCATGGTAGCTCTGAGAGTGGGGAATAGGACTGCAGGTCCAAAGGGGATCTTCCAGACCTGTGTTACTTTTGGTATACTCTGACCTTTATAAATATTTACACAGAGATACAGTCACCCAGATGTAAACTTGCATATTTTGGTACTATGATTTTGTAGTGAGGGATGCTGAAATATAGTGATAAAGGATTACATATATAGTGTTATAAGTAAAGGCTCATCTGCTTCAGTTGGTGTGATGGCTTCTATCAGTATACCTTCAGTTGGAGGAGCTTGTCTAATGACTGATTTACAGATCACATTCACTTAATTCCAAGTGGGTGCCTGGTAGTGTCTTTTTATAGAGAGTGCAGAGCTTGCTGATGCAGTCATTGAAGTGTGGGCTGTGATTCGTCTCATACTAAAGTAGGTTCTACGTTCAGTTGGATGAATTGCACCATAAACTGTATTGATTAGATTTCTACTGACTATAATGGGAACTTAGGAAACTAGTTTGGCTGTACATACCTCCTTGGCAGGAAGCTAACATTAGATGAAATAAATCCTTCCTTAAAAGTTTAGGTACAGCCAGGCTAAAAATCCCGTTCCTTGATTCTTAACAGTGTTCAGTCAGAGGCCATGGGGTTTTTTTAGAAAAAATAAATCTTGTGAACGAGGGGAAAAATTTACTTTATCGTTCTATTAATTGCCTTGTTGCTGATAACAGGAGAATTTGTTGGGTTTCTTTGCGTGGTTGCCCTGGAACACTGTTTTTCTAGTTTAGTGACAAGTGAGTTATTTTCCTGCTGAAACTGCTTTTGGAGGAGTATGCTTTTTCACACGTCAGTCTTTTGGAAGACCAGATGTGTTAGTGTCTCTTTTTTTTTATTGGAAAAGGGTTGGTCTAGTGGATCTGTTTCGGCTTCACTCTAGGATTTGTTTTATATCAGAATTTCTAGTTTACAACTGAAGATGCTTCGTTTGTATAGCAACCAGGCAAGTTCAGAAATGCTTTTTGCTAAAAAAAGTGAGAAGTATAGTTCTGTCTATAAGTATATGCTAAAAAAAAAATGAAACTTCAGCCAACTAAGACTAAGAACTTTCTCCCTTTTGTGCAAGTAATTTAGTTTACATAAAGGTTTTACTCTCTTTAAAGAACACTTCATTTTCACACTATTGTTCATGAAATTTTGGAATATGAATACTTGGCTTGCAGGTGTGGGATGGTGAAAGACTTGGGCCAGCTAAACAGTGGGAGCCTGGAACTCTGAGAATGTAGATGAAAAGCATGAGCATGGGTAGGGTCAGCTGGGGAAAATCTTTTTGAACTATTAGATGAGAGTATTGCCAAAGGTGGAAACAAGATAGAGAACACACAGAGTTAATTTGATAGGTATAAAACTTAAGAGTTTTTCTGAAGGTAGAAGGTTTCCATGTTTTGAAGGCAGGTGAGAGGTCCCTTGGATTTTGTAAACACTATCCTGTGTATTGTTTTGCCTTAGCTCCTTGCAGAAGATTTTTACAAATCTTGTTCTTTACTATGTTCTGTTTGGAGGAATTTCTAAACCATTCCTCTTCTTCCGGGAATTTATTTCTACTGAAGAAATAAAAATGAAATGCTGCTTCTCGAAGTTACACTCGTAGAATTAAATCTTTTGGCTTTTCCAGAAGAAAGCATTTCTCTCAAATAATTTCTAAATTCAGAACAGTATTCTGTCTAAGCAGAGAGCTGGTAATATTAAGAACAAGAAACTTGCATAGTAACTGTATACTGAACACAACTTCAGAGACTACAACATGCTAATTGTGCTCGCTAGCTACTTGGAGGGTACACATTTTAATTGCTGTCTGTTTGTTGACTTTTTCTGTTGATAATAAAGAACATGCTTCACAGAACAGGCATGTTTAGAAGCAGAATGGCAGAGTATTGTATACAAGTTATAAGTTCATAAGTTATACAATACCTGCATTCTGACTGAGGGTGCTGTGCTGAAGTTTTGACTTAATGTTCCAAATACTTTTTACGCTGCTTTCTTTGTTAGCCAAGAGGTAGCTTTGGGGACACCTCCTGGCTTTGAAAAGCTAAATCATGTATTGGAAATACCTTTTTGTTTTGCTGAAGGAATGAGTGGTTGTGTGTTGCTGATGACTAATGCCACAGAGGTGCTGCTGGTATGTAGAGATGTCCTTTCCCAGAAGCATTTTGAAGCAAACTTTCTTTTTAAATTCCTCTTTAGTCTTGACTGCTCTGCTAGTAAGAATAAATCAGTGTAATCTACAAATAAGAAAACTGGATGTCGAAGTAGAGAAAATGAAATACAAACTTAAAAGGAAACAAAAGGATCCTCACACTTAGCGCTCTTTGGGCTGCTTCTTGAGAACTCTGTCCATTTTTGCCCCCCTCCAGTACAGGACACACATCAATTAAACCAGAGCAAGTTCATCAGAGACATCAAAACAGTCAGGGGCTGGAGCACTTGCCCTGCAAGGAGAGGCTGAGGGAACTACAGTTGTTCAAACTGGAGAAGGGAGGTCTAAAACAGTCTGGCCTGTACATGCAAAGGACTATGTGATACACTGGTAGATGGTGAGAAACAAAGAGCATAAGCCTGAAATGAGATGTTTATACTGGGTATATGAGAAATCTTTTTTTCTCGTGAGCACAGCCAGGCACTGAGACTGATTTCCCAGAGAGATGGTGCAGTCTCTGTCCTTGGAGGTTTCCAAGACTGAACTGGTAAAGTTCTGAGCAACCTGGCCTGACCTCCTTGCTGATTCTGCTCTGAGCGGGAGAGGTTTGACTAGAGACCTCCTGAGGTCCCTTCCAGCTGGAATTATCCTATGATTGAGTGTATTTTAAGTAGAAATAAAATAGTAAAGGTGTTTCCTATGTAAAACAGTAAGTGGAAGTGTTGTCATTTCTAATTTCCTGATCAAAAATGTTTTCTTTGGTTTTGGTATCAAAATGGTAACATTTTCATTGTGGTATAAAGGAAGTAAAAGAGAAAATGAAAACCAAAAATATATCAGCCAGAAATATAAAAAACTCAATTTTGTTGAAAAAAATGAGCAGTTAATTACATTTTATTTCTCCAGAGATAGTTGATTGATTTTATTGGTTTTTTAAATTAACTTTTAGAAAGTAAATTTCACAGAAGAGCTGAGCAGACAAGGACCTCTGGTTTAGTCCAACCCCCCTGCTCAAGCAGGGTCATCTAGAGCAGGTTGCTCAGGACCATGCCCTGTTGAGTTTTGAATATCTCCAAGGCTGGAGACTCCACAACCTACCTAGGCAATAAGTTGCTGTATTTACCCTCAAGGCAAAAATGTTTGGTGGTTTGTTTGATTTTTTCCTATATTTAAATATAGCTTCACAATTTCCAATTTGTCCCTATTGCCTCTTGTCCTTTGACTGGGTACTGCTGAGAAGAGTCTGCCTCAATCATCTTCACATTCCCTATCAGGTATTTTGATGAAATTCCTCTGAGACGCCTTTTCTCAAGCTTAAACAATCCCAGTGCTCTCAGCCTCTCCTTGGATGAGGGATCTCCAATCCCTTAATCATCTTCATGGCCCTGTTGTGTTTGCAGGGTGAGACAGGTTAATGTAGGTGTCCAAGTACAGCAGCCAGCAAAGATCCTACGCTGTTCAGAGGTGACCTTCTCAGGCTGCTTAGAGTTATTTGCCACCTGGCTTCTGGGCATCTACCAGTGGATTCTTCTAGCTCCCTTGACTAGATCTCTATAGAGTGCAATGGGAATGTGTTACTGTGCTGACACTGTTTCTGAAGCCATTGATTTTGTTTAGTGTGGCATTTAAAATGAGGAATTCTTGTGACTTTGCACCTCTCGCCTCTGTGAGAGAAAGAGATGGGGCTTTGGCTAAAATGGTTCAAAGAAAGTGGATATATAGATACGTTAGCAGAATCTTCACTTCTTGTGCCTTTTTAAAATGTAAATGTTAGTAAAGTATTCGTCTTCAGTAAGCAAAACACACAAAAATAGTCTTAAAAGTTGTTTAATATATTTATAGATTTGTAAAAACTACCGTTATGTGCAGTTCTTCGTAAGTGGTTGTGGCTCATAGACTGTCTAGACGATAAAATAAATCTAAACCTTTAAATTTTCTTTTTTCAGTAGCTAGAAATTCTGTGTGCTTTTAAGAAGCCTAGCCTGTCTTACTGCTGATAAAATGTAGTCTTTCCTCTTTAATCCTTAGATTGGGCAAGGTAATTTGATAGGACAAGCAAATCTATAAATCTAGTGACAGGAAATTTGGCATCAGATCCTCTGCTATAGCTCAAAAATGTTCCTATTTATTGTGCAGTTTGAACTCTTGCCACGTTAAATAGAGCTCTGGTCTATATCTTGATCAATAGGCGTGTATTCAGTGTTTTCCATAATATATAAGTAGGCTGTATGAAAGTCTGCTGTGAATTACAGTGCCTCCCCAGAGACTAAAAAGAGGTGAGAGAAACATCTCGTGGTGCTCAAGGAAATGTCTATTGGATTGAAAAGTCTCGTTTCTGTTACAGACCAGCAATCACCTCCTTGGGCCAAAGCCATTTCCCCTGGACAGATTGTTAGCAATATTATACAGTATTGTGGACAACAGAGTCGCTCCAACTGCAAATATATTTTCCCAGGTAAGTGTGTACTTTGTTTGTTTCCTTTTTACTGCCTGGAATTTTTAAAAAGGTTTTACATTGTTTTTTGTAAGTCATCATTCTAAAGAAATGTAATCAGAAAACCACAATAGTAAATTTTAGTTGAAGTCTCAGAGTAATGTTTATCTGTATTACCAGCTATGAATTCAAGATAATATCTGTGTAATGGTCTGAAACCTTCTAATAGCTACCTTTTCCTAATCCCAGATTGTGCTCTTTTTTGGTTAGTTCCTTGGCTTCTCATTGAAGTCTGTTAGCTTGTCTGCATTTCAAGTTACGTGTATAAATGTTCACTGTCTTAGGGCCACAATTAGTCACCTTGTAACGCAGGTTACAAAAATATAGTGGTGAAGAAGGAGCAGAGGGAAGAATAAGATATTCGCAGGTAAAAGATATTTGCTGTGATACATGTATCTTGGGGATAATGGTTTTCATCTGGACAAACTTTTAAGTCTTGCAAAGGAGAGTCAGTATCCCATTTCACTAGATGGCAGCATAACTATGGAGTTGAGTGGAATTAAGTAAATCTAGAGTTTTCTCTAGAGCTCTGGTTTTGTCAAGTGTAAATACCTATTCTGTATAAATAAAGATAGTTTTCTGTTGATCAACTTGGTTGTTAGATCTTTCATGTCTGCTTTAGAAGGTCTCAATTTCTTTCCTGCTTTCAGTTGTGCTCAAGTTTTACTTACAGAAATATTTTCTGCCTTTCCTTGCTAGATCTCAAATTTAACCAAGGATTATTTAGATCTGATGTCTGCATTCTTGTGAAGTTCTAGGAAATTTATGCTCAAGATACCTAAATGATTTTGCTACTGCTTTAATCATCGCTGTTCAGTGTTCACACAAACGTTTTGCAGAATTCATCCCCCAAATTTGTAGAATAGCCAAACATAAATACACATATTGTCAAATCAGGCAATAGAAGAGCTCGAGAATTGAAGTCCTTTATTTAATCAGTATGTGAATATCTTTGTTAATAGCGGTGGGGACCAAGGTGCTTTACAGATACTGTAAGCAACTTACAGCTTCACATAATGTTTTCCCTCCTGTAGTTAAAGGTTATTGTATGATCTGAGGCATGATAAATTATTTGGCAACAACCTCAAAAATCTTTAAATGCAAGCATTTACTTTTATGTAATCAGATGAGTGATTTTTTCAGCTTACAGTCTGCACCCCCTTGAGTGGTCGTTGGATTAGCTTTCAGGGGTGTTCAGAAAGTGACTGAAAAAATCAAGTTTAGACATGGTTATGCATCCTGAACTTGTTTCTTGCTTTTCTTCTCTCAACTCATTCAGTGTGCTTTTAGAAGGAACCCTAACTCTGTGTGTATTTCAAAGCCATGTGAAGTTTCCTATTGACAAATGCCATATGAAGGGACACCACAGGTTGTTGAAGCAGGCACTTTCTGACCAGACTTTAGATGATGGCTGCAGCCTCGTAAGCTACTTACAGCAACTTTGGAGTTAAAAAACATGGGGACCTTAGTGTTCATAAAAATGCATAAATTTGGCCAGCTATATCTGCTCACCTCGTTGTTTTTTTTCTGGTTTTTGTCAGATGTAGCCTGAGAACTGCTTTTTTATGAATGTTACGTTGATTCTTTAATTCACTGTACTGGGAAGTCTGTCAGTCAAGGTATCAGTCACAGCGCTTGCCTTACAGGATGTTGGGTTTGTGCTTTGCTGTAGGTGGCGAGTATTTTGATTTAAGACACGAAGTGTTGAAGCTGAAACTCAGAATACTGAGGCAAATGGCAGTTGTCTTGTTTAACAATGTTAGTTTATCAACAATGATTAATCTAGGTTTAGTTCAGTAAGAAACTGAGTCTTATGAGACTTACAGAAACAAGAAGAAAACAAGATACAAAGTAGTGGTCAGGTTCATTTCACTTGTACTCTAAATCTGCTGCTGATCCACCACAAAAGTACTTAGTGTTATAAGCCTTTTTTTCTTTCTTTCTCTCTGCCTTTCTGTCTTCAAGCTTTTGAAGACACTGTTACTGTGACAATTTCAACAATTTTTTTTTTATTTTTTTTTTATGATGGAAAGAGTGCAACTTTTAAGGCATAAGATGAAAGAACGAGCAAAAAGCAAAACAATTGACTGTCCAAATGCAAGTGTGAAATTTAGAGCTTTGCCTGAACTTAAGTCAGTCTCAAGGAGCGAATTTCAGTGTAATTTATTCAAGTAATGTGAAAGGGAATGGTGATAAGACTTGGAGTACTACGTGGTAGAATTTGTAGGTAGGATGTTAGCTGTATATTCTCTTATTTTTGGCTATCAAAACCATCTTGGTATACTTAAGATGTGAATGTATTATATAACAGAAATTTACAGTGTCTTTTCAAAATTAATATGTCTGCATATTTAACATGCGTAAGACAAAAATGTCATTATTCCAACGCACAGTTAAGTAGTACTGAGCACATAGTGTGTACATGGAGGGTAATTCTCCCTTAGGCTAAATTGCAGACTGAAAAAATTCAAAGAAATGCTTCATTCTAATTTAGAGTGTACACTAGATGGCAGTGTTACCAAAGAATAGCTGTAATTATTTGTTTTTCTGAATATATGCCCATTAAGCAATAAAGATATAAAAAGATATATGGAGATTGTATTAAACCTTAATGGGGTTAGGGCAAAGAAGCTGAAATTAAAACTGGTTATACCAAAATAAAATTTTATAAAATTTAATTTCTTTTAATTATGAGAACAATTTTTATATTAAATTTTAATTAAAAATTATTGAAATGTCTTAATATAAAAGAACATTAAATGCAACAGGTTTTTTAAGTATTTTAAGCTATGCATAATATTGAATAGTTTTTTTTTTCTTGAATGCTTTAAAACAATACATATTCCACTGATATTTTTTTTGCCACTAGTTATTCTATAAATATATTTTTCAAATAAAGTAAATATTGTGGAGCTGGGTTATCCATAGCAGTATCAATACATTTTGCTGTTAGATACCACAAGCTTTTATTTTCTTGTTTGTGTGCGCAGCATGAAGATCTTTATTGAATTGTGCAGAAGTTTAAAATGTTTTAAATCAAATATTTGGCTTCTTAACAGATTCAACATTAATTTTATGGGCTCTTTAATTTGTAAACTGAAGGGCTGTACATGAACCAAATACTTATTAATTCTCCCCATGTACTGTCAGAAAATAGCATGCCTTGGCTTTAAAGTTGATCAACAATCTCAGTCAAGATTCAAGAAGGACGAGCAGCTGCTTTAAGATCTGTCATGTTGCTGATTTTGTGATATTTCTTATTGCTTCTTGTTTCTGTGCATAATTTCCATTCACATGAAAATTCTGGTTATTAGCTTTTCAAAAATGAAACTTCTGTGCTAATAAGCAGCAAAATTTCAATTTTCTGTTTAATGCTAGGGTTTATTGAAAACGTTTCATTTTTACTAAATGCAATTTCAAGTTAAAATTTGAATGTTAATCTAACTCTGCCTTTTAATGTTAATTAGTCCTGAAAATGGTCTCGTACTTTTTTCAAAAAAAAAGTTAATGTGTTCCTTTCAGAAGCGTGATCTTTGCAGTTTATATGAGACTGAGTTTTTCCTGGTGTAACTTCTTGCTGTAATTGGGTTACATGAGGGAAAATTGTGATTTTCTTCACTAACTAGTACAGCGGAGTAGCACCAGGGAATAAAATCAAACATGCAAATTTCTGCTTCTGCAAATGAAAAATGTTTCAGTTACCCCCTTAAAAGTTGAAATTTCTCTTAGTTTTGTGCCATTTTTAAATAAAATTTTCACACGCCTTGTGAGGATTGTTTGAGAGGAAGGTAAAGTAAGATTATTATTTTTTTATTATTTTAGACTGTTGATGTCACTACATACATGAGATATAGGTCTATATTCACTTGAGAGGTTTTGAGTGCTCCTTTTCCTCCAGAATATTTACTGCTTTTTTTAGTAGTTCTAATTTGTCATTATACTGTTTTTTTAACACATTGTGTGTTACTGTAACATGTCACTGAATTTGTTTGTTTGAATTTATTTGCTTGTTTTTTAAACTAAGAGAAAACAGATTAAAACACTGTTCATTTTTTTGCAACAATTTCAGAGGACGAGATCTTGAAATTTCATGCACTTTTATGTAATAATTCAACATATTGAAGATGATGTTGCCACCATCACTGGGTGGTTATGTTCTGTGCCTGGGGCATTTTGCAAAGGTTCTGAGAGTCTACTCAGTTCTGTTTTATAGAAGAGTAGTATTTCATTTTAGGTTTCCCACATTTAGACAGAAATGCAACATTACTCTCTTTATAAAAATGTGTCTTAGTATAGAACACATGAGAGAATTTATGTATGAAATGTAGTGCAAGAATTATCAACGCTGATTTAAATTAAATCAGCTCATTTTACATTGAAAGGGACAAGGGCTGTTAATTTCATATCACAACCAGTAAGGAAGTAGATATTTTTGTTGTTATGGGTTACAAGTCAAATTTTGCTGTTCGCTCTACCAAAATGATTTTTCAATTGCTTTTTCAAATCAGTTCAGTTCGCCTAACCATTTTTCATTTTCTAGATGTTTTCTCTTGCTTCTGCTTTCTTGTGAAACATGCTTTTCATAAAGAGGATTGACTAGATCTGCTTGCAGTTTTGAGCTATTATGTTATCTATATTAGGTAAATTGAATTAACCCCTTTGTCTTGCATATTTTGCATATAATATTATTGTTAATTCATCCCTGAGCGTTTGGAAATACATCTATGCAGAGAGGTGTGATAATTTCCTAGAGTATACTAATAGCTGAAAATTACTGAATACTATAACTGATCAGTAGCTTCCATTCTGTTTGCATTTTCACCCTTAATGCAGTAAAGTTAGACTGTTGGGTCATATTTTAAGTTTGGTCTCTATGTACATTCAGAATCAGGTTTGGTTTTACTGTTACTCATTATATTCAATAAATATTTTCAGGTAGTTGTATAGTTAGAATTAATTTCTTATTATATTACATCAGGGAAACATTTCTACAAAGGCTATCTCTGTGGATATATTGTGACACATCAGTTATCTTATATATCAGTCTACATTTCATTTATTAGGCATTATTATCTCTGTGATACTGGATCTCTGTAAGACAGGCATCTTAATTTCCCTAAGAGTGCCACAAATTCCTAAAACTAATGTAGTGATAAATGCGTAAGAATCTGGAATGAAGGTTAACAAACTTAACATTTTCCAATCTGGGAAAATGATAAACAGCATTGCAAATTGTTGGCCACAGAACAAGTGCTTTTTATCTGAAGTTAGAATAAGTCTGCAGATATGAGATTTAGAATAGTGTGTTAAGTGCCAGTATGATATGGGTCTATTAGAAATACACAAAAACACTGATGTACATAGCATGCTTCCAGCTGGAGGGAGCCAGAGGAGTGTAATTTCCTTTAATTAAAGGGGGAGGGAAAAGGTGCTCTTTCCTGAAGTGTAAAAATCTGAGAGGTTTGTTTGCTTTTTGTCTTGCTTTCTCGTCCGCCTTACATGGTAGATTAAGGAATAGCCAGTATTATATATGTGAACAGGAACGGGATGTGGAAACTTCCCTGAAAGATTTCTTGGTCCCTGTTGTGCTAGAAGCATACTTTGTCTTGCTTTTTTCAGATGAGATTTTGATATTTAAGCTGCCCCTTTTTTTGTATATTGACAACTGTGATAAAATTTTGATTGCAAGATTGGAAAGTTGCCTGGTTTTGTTACCTAGTTATTTGATGAAGGGTTTGCTTTTATTATTACCAGATCCCCACATCACGATTGTAGGACTACCTCTCTTAGTGCATTATGTTAGATCCCCCTGATGTAGCAACTTTGATAAAGAGGAATACTGTCAACTTCACAGTTTTTTAAGTGAAAACCACTGTGATTGCTTCTACAAGCCTAGATTGTGTTAATGTTTGAAAATACTAAGTTTTCTGTTCTACACTTGACAACTCTTGGCAGAATGAGAATTGCTCGTTTTTGCTGGATCAGCTGTTCCCGTGTTGTGTTCCAACTTTCCTTGCTGTTGTGGGGACTGCTCATAGGAACATTCTACAGCTGGCCCAACCAGAGTGTTTAACACTAATATAGAGTACTCTCCATTGAAAAGTGAGCAGGTAGCTGAATTTCCAGAGAAAAAGGTCTAGTTAAAAATGTGTATTGTGTTACGTTATTCTCTAAGAGGCCTTATTACGAAGCAAAAAGAAGATGAGTGGGAGCCATTTTTATTTTAGAGTATGTGAAAAACATAGAACATGCTCTTGTGCTGGTTATATGGGCATAAGTAGATTGCATTTTTTGTCATTAGTCTTCTTGAAAACACACAAAATGTTGGAAAAATGAAAGGTCCTACTGATCCCGCTTTTTTATTTTCTGAAACCACTTTTCTTTGCTTCCCCTTCACTGTAGAACTTCCAAAGTGTTGTGCTTGTCTTTTTTCTGGATAACCAGGTAGAGTCAGGGCTAAAATTTCACCTGATATAGTTGAGAAGTTGGTAGCAAACAAACTTAGTGAACAAAACAACTTGGCTGCGTAAGTTTGTAGGACGACTTCTTGGTAGAGTATATATATACAGAGAGTTCTGTCCTGTTCTCAGATGAGCTTAGCATTCAAAACTTCGTGATTTAAGTTTATATTGTGGTGAGATTTCTTGTTTTCTTGTCAAATGTTTGAAAAAAACCCTATGGTTTTTAATCTCATAGGTAATATTGCAAGCTGATTCAAGACATAATTACAATATCTCATGCATCTGAATTTGGAGTGTGTCTTGCTTTGCTTTCTACACCCATTAGGCAGCACTGAGCAGCAGTACCTCAGATTTAGGTAGAGATTTGAATAGTTGTATAAAAATGTTGATTTATTTGAATAATTATTTTATAAGTTGTTAAAATGTTGAATTACTGATTAAGTAGTGAACATTCAGAAGTGAGATGACTGTAAAAATGCCTCTTGGAGTTGTAGATTGCGATTGAAAATGTAGATTTAAAATGTAGATTTTCTTAAATTTTGTTTCTGAGATATAAACAAACATAATCTCATGTATTTCCCTATTTTTATAACTACTTGAGTTCTAGCCTTAACTTAGGAGAGGATGTCATCAGCCTCTGCTTCTTCCCTATTGATTTAATCTGCAAATGACTGTTTGCATTTTGCTGTCCTTCTCTTGCTTCAGAGGAAGGTCCATTACATGGCTTAAACCAGTCTGGCCATGGGAGTTGTCATCCCCAGAATAGTCTTGCTATAGTTTCTTGAAGGGGGAGCATTTGCTTTTAAAAAAAAAAAAAAGGAAGCTAGATGGAAAAGGTTTTAAAAGCTTCTTTTTTTCTTCTCTTTTCTTTTTTCTTCGTGGGAGCTATTAAGATTGATACCTCTCTATCTAGTCTGTCATAAGACCTTTGCTTCATAGGCTCCCAATGACAGAAATGATGGAATGTAAACCGTAGGCTGTGGGGTTATCTCATTCTCATTACTGGTCCAAATAAACTTCCCCTCCACTTTCTGAAGATAGACACATCTTGCAAGCACAGAATATTTGTTAGTCTTACACAATGTCATATACAACTTTCACGTGTAATTTGTAGATCTTTTGCATGTTTATTGCCCAAACAGGTTTGTAATGCACCTTTTTGATCTTATGACTCCAGTTACCCATACGAAAAAGATATTTTTTTTTTTAAATTGTTACAACAGCTTTTTTAGCAGTTAGCAAATTTGCAGCTGAATTTTTTCGACAAGTTTATACTGTTAATGCTGTATTTGATCCTAATGCCTGTATTCTTTTATAGGTGTATTAAGCATCAGACATGCTTTATTTTTCTGGATCTGTCTATTGATTAGAAAGCACACTAATCTATTGATCAGTACTCTTGCTAATTTTCAGTAGGTTTGGGAAGATGGTGATACGAGGTAATAATTAACTCCTATTTTCTCATTTCTGTTATTGGTCACTGGACTAATCTGGCAGAAATTCATGAGCTGAAATGGGAACTTAATGTGATGCACAGCATGGTGACATAGGTTAGCACTTCAGCACTAACTATGGCAGCTTGAAAGAGCCTGCTGTTAAGCAAAAGGAAAGGAGAAAACATTACTTACTTTTAACCAAATAGCTGACTGTAGGTTGGTTTACTTTTTTTAAGGCTCAGCATGGCTGTGAATAAAAATAAAAATATTCTTAGCTCAAGTAGTACTTTCAAATTAAAATTGTGAAGAAATGAATATGCTTGATTCCTTCTAGTTTTAGTTGATACAGAAAAGATCTTTCAGGAAAACTAATTATGTTTGAACTATGTTACGTTGTTTGACCTAGTTTGATCTTGTCTTTATTTTTGGGGTATACTGTTAATACAGTAATTGCAATCTCTTGGGAGGCTTTCTTAATCAAATTCTATTCTAATTCTTTTTTTTCAGTAATGTAAGGTAGAAAAGTTACCTTATTTCTGTGAAGAGCTTCTGTTAATAGTGCCCAATCTGGCACTTAATCTATGTCTTAAAAACACTTAATGTATTTAAGAAGACAAATCATTGTGAATTATTGAAAACCAGTTATATAGAAGAAATTTTGGTTATGACAAAGGAAAGGCTATTGAGAGGGAGGGAGGACTTCAGATGAGATATCAGGAAGATAGAGTGAATTCCTAAATTTGTTCTGTCTTCTATCTGGAAAAATTGACTCATTAAATAGCAAGATTTTTTTTAAATCTTAGGGTTTTTTTCAGTAGCATCTCCCTAAGAATTTGCAGACTCGTGTAAACCAGTAAGGAGCTACATTTTAAGGCTCCCTAAAATTGATTTATAATAAATTTGTACTTTTCAAATATAATCAAATAAAAGTGTGATTTTTGAGGCACAGTGGTGATGAAGAGTTTTGTATCCTCTGTGAGCCTGTTAATAACTTCCACAAACAATTCTTATGGCCCTGTAAATTTAACATTATAAATGCCTTTGTGCCCTTCAGATGTCTTGGATTGCATGCTGTGTAGCATAGGGAGTGTGTTCCATCAACTAGCAGTTTCTTTAACTTCTGTTCTCTAGGTGCATTATTTGTAAACAGTATTTGAAGCTTCAAATTTTAACTTATCTATGAAAATGTGTTACTGTATAAAATAAGTAAATATGAAAACATGAAAGATGAAACAGTTTCCCTCCTTCCAAACTCTGTCCTTTCCATCCCATCCCTTTCTTTACATGCTTATTTAGAAATTGGTTTCATGTGCTTAATGGAAGGAACATCATTTAATACTCCAGGAAGATATTCACACTGTGTTTACATCAAGCAGTTGCAGCTGAAGCTTGTTAGTGATTGCCTCACAGATTAAAAAAAAAATTCTTCACTGTGGTACATGAACTCCTATTGTTTGGAGATAAATAATCGGCTCATCCCCTCTTTAGGGAAGAACAAAGAACATAATAGTACATCTGGTTCATCTGTTAAGACAGCAAAGATTAATTAAGCAAGTATTGCACAACCTCTCTTGATAACATATATATCTAAATCCAGCCTGTATATGGTAAGTTTTTTTATCATTTTGCTTTAACTGTTTCATGTGTGCACATAATCTGTTCCAGAATCATCAGCTGTTCATAGAAGTAAGTTAGGACACAATACGAAGATAAGGTGAATTGAAGAATTATGGTAGAGTTTGATAGTTCTCCTGCAGATCTCTTGATTTAAGATTATATGACTAGGAAGATATGATGTAAGACTAAAAAGATGCCCTCAGGTGACGTCATTAGCACTCTTCATAAATTTTATCTGCCTCTTTCTAAAAAATAACCTGGCTGGATTCTGTGACAGTTTGGATCTCAGCGTCTTTGGGGGTATAACTATCTTTATTGAGCATTTGTATAGAACCTGGTTCAGTGAAATACAATTTCAAAACTAGAACTAACCCTTGTGGTCAGTTACATTGAGTGTCCCCATTTGTTCACTGCCCTGGTGACTAGAACTAATGGCTAATTCCAGTTTTAAGACTACTCAAGGCCAGTTTTACCTGCTTTACTTTTTGCTGCCATCGTCTTTTAGCCTAAATAGCTTTTTTTACTCCTTGGTGTTGACCTCAGCAGAGTTGTAAGGACACAGATATCCTGTCAAGATCTTAATTTTGCAAGCCTTCGCTTATAAATTATGTCTTTTACTTCCCTGCACATACAGTAATGAATATAATCGCAACTTCAGTTGCATGAAAGATGGTTCAGGTCACTGGTTGAAGAGTTGGCTATAATTTTATTTTCTTTCTACTGTTATGCTCCTTGGATGAGTTCTGATATGGTCCCTGTGTTCTCCCTGCCTAACACGCTCTTACATCCCCTGTCTACATCTACAGAACATCTTCACGATGTTCTCTTTAGGTATTTAGACCCCACCTGTCACTTCAATACAGATTATTTTACTTTACCACAGGTAAAATAAATTTGTAGCATTGTGTATGTACAAGGGACCCCTTCCAGTTTTTGATGAGGTTGGAAAGTACTGAGGCTGCCTACAGGTACGATGTTAGAGCCCAAGGTAGCAAAATGGTACATTAAAGAACATGTTGGATCACTATGGTGAATGCTTGTACTGTTTCTGCCCTGCCAGCAGCAGTCACTTCTAGCAACTGACTTTCTACTTGATGTTCCTCCTCCCCCAGATCCCCTCTGCTGCTTTCTGTGTTCATTTGATAGGGGGTAGTAGGGCTTGTCACGGTATCTTGGTCAAAACAAGCAGCTGCATTACAGTTAATTTGAAAAAGAGGATTTCCAAATATGAAGCTTGTTGACAAAAGAATGGCTCTTGATAGATGAAGGATAGTTGAGAACTGACATAATCTTTCTTCTCCATCTATGGAAATGAAAACAGGAAAATATTTGGGGGGGAGCAGTGTGGAAGACTGATAGCAGGGTATGAGTAAATCCCACTTATTAAAAGTTTTTTTTTCTTTGTAAACACTGCAAATACTGCTGCTTTGAAATACGAAGAGCAATAGAATAAGCTGAAACAAATCCTACAGCAACTCAGACTTGGAAAAGTTTGATTCAGAAAAGTATGTATTTAGGAAAAAATTCCTGTGATTTGGCTAATCAGCAGGTGAATCTGCCATGAAATTATTATTATTATTATTATTTTAAAGTCTGAAAATGGTGCTGAATATCTGAAGGTGCATTAGGTGCTGCACAAGGTCTCTGTCCTTACTACCTTCGTTAATTTTTCACATGAGGTGAAGGATGGCTAACAACAGAAGAAGTAATGTGATTATTTTGGCTGAGATTGATTCTACCTAGGTGTGTCTGCACAGTGAAAGTGTATCTGAGCTAGTCACTCAGTGTGCTTTTCCAGTTAATGGAGAGAAACAGGCATGCAGAGAACATCCTCCCATGCACCCTGACGTAGATGTGAGCATCTAAAACTACTCTGTTTATGAAAAGTTTTTAAATATATGTTATGTTATAATAAACCATGTCCTGATGCACTGATTTTGCTCCATCAACTAGGAATGGAGTCAAGACAACCTCAGATGAAATATTCACATTGTAGCTATCCAAAGCTATTCTACGCTGAAGGACCAAAAAGTGTTTTCTCAGTAATTATTCTGAATTGCTTGTAAAACAAACAGAAAAACCCACCATCAAATATCCCTTGGTGGATGTCATATTTCTTGTCAAAATGTTTGCAGAACAGGCCATGTAATGGATTTGTACTCCTTCCCACTCATTCCTGCTGCGGATTTAGCTGGCCGGTTCTGCTGCGTTGTGTACCTGGGAAGAGGATGCCCAGGGCTGCGCTGCGTGGCCAGCAAGCTGGTGTGAGCCTTCCCAGCCCTTTTGCTGGACTGCTGTTTTTGACTTATTCCTCAGAACAAGTGCTGAAACCCAGTCTTTTCAATGGCAAGGTTTTCCTGGTAGAAACTTATTTCGGAGAATTCTGTGATAATCTGTCATTTTACATCCTTGAAATGGCAACGTGAACCATACGTCTTGGAACAGTATTTCAATAACAGCAACTACAGAACAGCTCAGTGTCTTGTGGAAAACACTCAGGCAGTGAGCTTTTTCCACATGAGAAAGCCAAATGCATCAAGAAAGGTAGGATCTTCTACCTTTGTTGTTTTGAAATCTGAAGCAGCAACATATAAACTCTGTGAGTGGAATTAAAAAAAAAAAAAAGCCACTCGGTTATTTAGAAATCAGGCAGTGTCTTAGAGGTAAAATCTAAAAATACGACTTAGCTTATTCAGGGTGGATTTCTGGGCACAGTTGAACAACTGAAATTAAAATTGAAATATTTTAAGACAGATCTAGTTCAGATGAGCAGATGCTGATCTGTAAGTGTGTTTCATTAACATGTGATGGGGCAACTTTCACTTCATTCAGATGAACATTCATTACCCTGCTGTTATCCATGTAGAGAAAGGTCTTGCAAAAAAAAAAAAAACAACCAAACATATATATATATATATATGTGTATAGCTACAAAAAAATTCTGTTATTCTGAAATCTTAAATTTCAAATTATTGTCTTGTTTTCTAACTGATATTAATTTCTGAATAAAATTATAAATGTATATATGTGTTGCCATTTCTAACTGGACACGATGCTAGGTCTCCATAGCAATTCATGTAGAACATTGAAAGGTAACTTTCACTAGTCTGCAAGTTTTTACATACCTTTTTTTTCCCTGCCTGCTCACCTCCCATAAATGTTTCTTGAAATATAATACAAATGAAGAGTGGGACATTGATCATCCTTTTATGAAGATACTGTAACATTCCAGTATGAGGAGTAGGCAGACAGACAGAAAATCTGTGTCTTCTGAAAGGGTCTCAATTCAGACTCGGGTTACTGAGTTTAAAACAATTAGGAGTGGTGGTAGCTAGAGTGTTTATTAAAAGGCATAGATAGAGAAGATGAAGACCCAAGTGGATCTAGTTTAATAATTGAAGAGTGTTGGATATGTTGTAGACCATCTGTGACCTACATAAAATGAACAAGAGGACGTTCTATGTTCTAGGCAAAAAAATTGAAAGACAACATCAAAAGATGAACTAACAAATCATGTAAATAATAAAAATTTGCTATAGCTGATACAGAGAGTAAACAGATTGACTTAGGAGATTACCACACAGACATGAGAAGAAAACTGAAGATTGTTGTTACAAAATGATCTTTTCCAGCCTTTTTTATTTATTACTAACATATGGCCTAGGAAGACTTTTTGCAACAGATATTTTCTAGCCTGGAGTGGCCTCTAATGGATGTATAACACTGATGGTGTAGAGGAAAGCTTTTTAATAATTTGTGTGACTGTATTGCTTGTGAAAAATGCTAGGCTCACAGATGAGAAGACTGGGAGACTGAAGTAATCTGTTCTGATTCACTGAACAGGTATAGCAGGGGCATCAATAGCATAATCTCTATGTATTACTTTTTAATTGTATACTGAAAAATCTACCTTTTGTTTTTAGCTGACTGCCTATTAGTTAACAGTGACAGGGGATTGCCATGTAACTTCATCCTGGATACTTAGCTCTTACAAATGAGCTTTTGATATAGCTAAGCATTATGTTTAAATTGTCAGCTTCCATCATAAATTGCGATGGGCTACCAGTAGCAGTAGTGAAGGGGGAAGGGTGGCTAACTGGGAGCACGTGGTGACTGACTGACTGGAGCTGTTGCATGGTAGGCTGGTCTGCTGGTCAACACCTGCTTGGCCTGCCTTTTTCTGTCCCTCCTAGACAAAGCAAAAAGCATTGAGACCTCGCTGGTTTTAACCTCGTGGTAGGCGTTTTAAGAGACTAGGCTGTGGAGTGCTATTTGACCACTTAATTTGGCATGGTTTTTGTGCAGCCATGACCAGAACCAGCCCACTTCTTGATGGCTGGGAGAAACAAAGAGGTACAGGTGGAGAGTTAGCATGGCAATATCTCCTTTGATCACTTCTATGATTAGATTAACACCTACTCAAACCAATACCCTATACTTATCTCCCTTACCAAAAATAGCCCAAATTTTAATTCTACTTGGTGTCTGGAATTCACTGAGGAGAGCAAAGCTGTCTGTCTGGCTCAGGTGGGGTTTTTGTAACTTAACATGGTGCTCAGGAACTGGGGATAATTCGGTGCACGGGAGTGGTTAGGAAGAAAGGTAGCAAACGTAATAGGAATCATCAGTATAATAGGAGATAAAAAATAATGCTAGAAGTCTTGATTGAATTTTCTTCTTAGTGAAAGTGTTTATGCAGATAAAACAAAGACAAATACAAAGGAATAAGGTTAATTATCTGCACTCCGTGAGCTAAAGGTGTTTCGGACTGCCCAAAGTTGATGGTGCCTAAAACCTGGAAAAACAGATCCAAACGTAAAAATTAATAATATAAACAATTTGAATTTATTAGGTACTTATGCTTACCCTGTTTTTATTAAGCTAAAATGCTAGTCTCTAGTGCAGGTAATTTTATTTTTTTCTGTGGTTGGTTGACATGAATAGGAAAGAGATTCGAGATTGATATTTCATTAAAAAGCCAAACAAACAAAATAAAGAAAATCCCAAACAACAAAAACCTACGCACATTAGTGAAAAGTCAGGATGAAGTGTTAAATTCAAGTTAGTGTGCATAAATGGAAATGACCTAAAATAAAACTGTTTGGAGAAAGGAAAATAATTGCAAAGTAGTAACACTTAGAAGAAGATGTAGGCATATAGAGTGGCAAAAATTAAAGGCTAGAATGGAATGACTTGTGAAGAAAGATTAAAGGAAATGAACACGTGTAATTATTACTTATAGCTATCTGTGTGCTTGGTGATGTTCAGATGAAGAGAGATGATCCCTGCACTAATTTGGCTAAATAGCTACCAAGGGATGATGAAAATGTCTGGAAGTATTTATAGCCTTCAAGTGCCAAGAAAGGATTCATTTAGAGAAGTCCAAAGAGGTCTAAGTAGGAGTAATGAAATAAGATGAGGGGAATCTTAGCTTTGAATACCATAAAAACCCTTTCTGTTGGAGATGTTAAAGTGTTTAATAGTCTCCCCTGAAGTTTTAGTGGAAAGCTCCACTGCTTGAGGGATTGAAAATGACAGTGGACACAGCGTTCAAGAGTAAACTGGAGGAAGGAATTCTGCATTGGAGGGAGGAGAGAGAATCTGACTTAATAGATGTTTTCCATCTCTAATTTCTGTGATCTCACATGGTATAAATTGACAAAATAAGACTTATGGTACACTAGTGAATATAATTTATGTTAATTTGCTTTAGAATAGGCATTAACCTTGATCCTTGCTTCAATTCTGCATTAAGCCTTGCCTTTGATACAGTAATCTTAATTAAAACTGAATATTTCATGAGTTAACTCCCTCTGCCTCATGAACAGAACAATACTCTTATCTGTATTACCTTTAAAAGTGCTATCCGTATAAAGTATCTATTGCATCAGATGATAGGCTTGCTTAAGGTCATAATCATATGAATAAAAGTACTGAAACTCAAGGATTTAATTTGTTTAAAATTAACATACTCTTATTTTAGAACCAAATTTTTAAAAGCTAGTTAAACAACTTTTCCTGCATGTTGAATTAGGAAATGTATTAATAAATACTATATTCTTCTGGGAAAAAAAACCCACAAACTTGCATGAATGAGGAGAAAAGTAAGTATTGGCAGATGTGATGTGTGTCAAGTGTGTCATCATGTAACTGTCAATCACTGTCATCTTCATAATACTTTTAACTGGGTTTACTTAGGTAGTAAGAGAAAAGCTGAACATCAAAAAGAGCAATCATAACATGTTTTAAATAGGAAGAGGCAGGAATTGGAAACAAGGGGTGTAAAAGTTTGCCCATGTATACTTCATCTTCTTGGGGTTTTTTGTGTTGCTTTTTTTTTTAAAAAAAAAATGTTTATTTGTTTTGTAGCAATGTTAGAACAAACAAGCACTGTTTTGGAGTAATAGTGGAACTAGCCCTACGCTCCAGACGTGTTCTCAAGCACAAATGCCAGACTCTCCCTTAATATAGGGGTACTCTGTAGTTGAAGTCACTGATACAGCGTAGGCATCTTCAGATTGCCCACTGCTCATAAGTGGAGACATTTGGAAAACTATAGTTTCTAGCTTCTGAAAACATGTGCAGTTATTTGTTTGTCTTTTTTTTTAATTGTATTTTATATTGTTTAATGCGTAGTCATAGTTGAGCACCTTATATAAAATGACATGCAGGCATCAACCTGATCAATTTTATAGATGACTGATAGGTCAGGACACTTTAACTGTACTTGCCCATAGTGATTAAGGACATAGGTTCAAGGAAAGCAGATGTGTTATTAAGTGAGGATACTTAAAAATAAATAAAATAAAAAAATACAACTTAGTCTTAAACTGTAGAAGGCAAGGAAACATTTGATTATCCACTTGGAAAGCCATTTAATTTGAGTTAAAGTAGGCCATCTTTTTCTGAAGTTATTTAATTCTATATAGAAGTTAAGGTGACAAATTTAATGCTTTGGCTAAAAATCTGCTGTGATAAATTAGAATGTCTGGACTGCATCTTTATTAAGTAGCTGCCTTGAGATTAGTGATAGTATTGTGTCACTGGAATCTTTGCCTGTGTCAGGTACTTGGATGGCCCAATGTAAATCATCAGTGTTTTTCTTCTAAGTATAAGTCTAACCTCTTGGTTAATAAGATTTGTCAGTCACTTTTATCAGTGCTTGAGCTATTTCTCTTTCTTTGTCTCCGCTTCTTCTTTGTCAGATGTAAATACCAAGTTGCAGCTGTGATAAACTGGACATCCACAAACATAACATACATATTGCTATCTTTACTTCCCATGCTGGGGACATGAAACGTAGCAGTGTATATTTATTCTGAATAATGGTCGTAAAATTGAAATGGTAAAAAGCATATTTTTGGGCACAGCTGCCTTCCTGTCAGTGCATTACATTATTGGATTCTCCTCTTACAGAGAACCTGGGGAACAAAGTTAGGAGAAGTTAGGAAGGAGGTGGGAATGACCGGTGCTGTGTGCCTCCCTGGCACCAGAGGATGTGGCGTGGCTGGTTCCAGGGAGCCCGAAGGGTTAAATGCAGTTAAGCCTTTCCCCAGCTTTCTGGGAACCTGGCAGTGGCTTTCTTTCAGTTGCTTTGTAATGGGAGAAACAATACCTGAATTCAGCCCTGGGTTGTGCTGGAGAGGGGGAAGGATTCAGGTTATAGTGTCAGAGGCGGGGTTGCACTCGGGCAGTACCAGCAAGTGCTTCACCCTATGGCTGAAAAAAGTGGAATGTTAACAAGGCAAGTCTCAGACCATATGTATGTAGGGTTTTGTTGGTTTTTAATCCATTTCTCTCTGCTTGTGGTTTTCTTTTTACTTAAATTAATCATGCTGTTTTGAATAGTCTGCATTCTGCCGCTGGGAGCTGTAACTCCGGCTCTGGCTGGTGATGAGCCAGCCTCAAAGCAGGGAGACACCTATTTTTATTTTTGTGAATTGCGCTCAGACAGAAGAGAGGCTTCTCACTTCATGTGAATAAGCATTTAGAGACTAAAACCTCAGCCCTGACCTAGATAATGATGACCACCCTCTGAAAAATCTTACAGTGAGGTATCATTTCATTAGTCAACTGAACGGAAATTATGTTTCTGAATTAATAACTAACAGTTTGTGAGGCAGACGATCCTGCATACATTAATAGCTACTGACTGTATTTCATCCTTGATTTCTTCAACAAGCTACTACTATTAAAGACCACTAGAAAGGTTTGGTCAGAGGAGGCTGCATGGGAATCTCATGCTTGTTTCAGTTTCCTAGATTTTCTTCTTTCCTTTAAAGAAGGATTTGGGTTATGTCTTTTTAAACAAAAACAAACCAAAACCAATAAAAAAACCCACAAAAATACACAAAAAAACCTAACAAAACCAAAACAAAATCAAAACAACACAAAAACCCCTACCACAAAACAAACTTGATGAGCATGCCAGTGTTTAGTTACTGAGTTGTTGTTCATACATTCATCCACATCCAAACATTGTCTTGCCTGGAGCACTGAAGTACTTTATAAGTTGTTGAGAATAACTCTGATAAGGCTGCCCTGCCCAACTACTTGATATGCTTGAGTGCGGTGGTATTTAGCAGGTACTTTCTATTCACCATATCTGCTTTTCAGACTTCTTCGTTTCTTGAGTATCTTGTAGCTTGTTTCCCCAAGGAAACAGACTCAATTGTGTATCTGTCAGTTCTTTCACCCTGTTTATATCCTTTACACCTTTTTTGAGCAAGTTTCAAAGACTTTCAGTCTTACAAGTCTAATGACAGTTGGTGTCCGTGTTCATGCCCTCTATTCAGGAGACTCTTTAGCACGTGCACGGGTTTTTTTCTGTTTGACCTGATGCTGGCCATTTAGCAAGGACCTAACCAAGACCCAGGCACAGGATGTGGAGCGTCTTCTGCTGAGAGCAGAGCGGAGCAGGAGGAGCAGAAGGTCTATGGAGTGTAAAGGGATATAGTCAGGAACTAGAAGGAGTTGCTGCTCTACTCAGTACTGGTGAGTATCACTGTACTGAGCTGGAGTATTGTGTCAAGTTCTGGGCTCCCCAGACACAGACATACTGGAGAGAGTCCAGTGAAGGGCCATGAAGATGATAAAGGGGCTGGGGCATCTCTCTTATGAGGAGAGGCTTAGAGATCTGAGACACTTCAACCTGGAGAGGAGAAGGGAGGGTGCAGTAAGGACAGACCCAGGCTCTTGTCAGTGGTGCCCAGTGCCCAGGGACACGACCAGAGGCAACGGGCACAAACTGAAACTCGGGAGGTACCATCTGAATATCAGAAAGCACTTTCTTAATGTGAGTGTGACTGAGCACTGGAACGGGTTGCCCAGAGCAGTGGTGGAGTCTTCATCTTTGGAGATACTCAAAAGCTATTTAGACGTGGTCCTGGGCAGCCTGGTCTAGGTGGCCGTGCCTGGGGGTTGGACTGGATGACCTGCAGATGTCTCCCTGCCAGCTTCAGCTGTTCTGTGATTCTGAGTTCTGAGGGGGATAGAAGTGGCTGAGGTTTTAAGGGACATGGGCAGAGAGGTGTATGAAATTTTTGCCTTTGGAAAGGCTTATGGATAAAAGGCTTCCTCACAAAACAATTGTTTATTTAAGTCTATTTAAATATTAAATGTTTTATCACTTAAGTTTGATCATGTTAAGCATTTTTAATATTCTAAAAGTCCTGTACCCCAAAATGCACAGCTTTTCAACAAAGCAAAAGAAGGCTTTATAGAGTGCTTCTGGCCAGAGAGGGTACTATTTCAGTAGTCCCAGTCGATGATGTATATTTTTCGGCACATGCTAATGCTTTTATAAACTTGTTTTAATTCAAATTATAAGGCTTTCAGAACATACCACTGCAGAAAAATATTGCTTTATAGTTATATAGCAAAGTTTTTAGTTCTAATTATTATGAAGTAACAGCGTTATTATCCATTTCAGGCAAAAAGTGTCGTTACTGTTCTTCTCTTTGGGGATATGGTATTTGAATAGTCATTATTAATTTGAAATATAACAAGCTTTAAATAGAACTTTTCAACTAACACGTGAGTTAAACTTTCCTGTAAGCAAACAGCCAAGCCATGCATACACTGGAAAAATAAATTGCAATATGATGGCTTTTGTTGGGTGAATTTGTCCGTATTGTTTAGTTGCTTGTTAAACACTCAGCTAAATCCCAAGTGGTCCCTTTCTTTTCTTAAGAAAAATTAAAAGAAAGCTAAAGTCTGCTTCTGTGTGAATTATGCTTGAACTGGGAAAAAAAAAAGTGTCCGTATTAAAGGTGCTGTCAAATGCAAAACCTAAATTATTGTAAAACAAGACGTTACTTATATGTCTTCTACAGTTAGAACACTCTTGGGATTTAACTGTTCGACTGCTGTATGCAAAACATATGTCAGTGGTGGTTTTGTTTTAACGTTCCTTAAAATGTAAAGCAGCTAGTTTCTGTGTGCTTGTATTGGTTTTTGAGAGCTTTGCAGGAAGAGAGAGGGCATTCACCTGCAGCTAAGAGTAGCCTTTTTCATATGGAATTGTAAATTTTACCAGTTCAGCTACTGGAATTATATTTTCATTGTCTGTAAGAGCGTCGTAGGGAGGTATTAAATGTATTTAGTAGTGTGTGTGTGTGTATTTGTGAAGGACTTAACTATTACAGTATACATTTCACAATCAAGATAAGCTGTATACCAAACATATTGCTTTGCCTATCCTTTAACTGTGAACACAAGATTAAATTCAGTTGTTAACATTTTATATCAGACAGGCAGATCCACTGCAAATGAAGTAAAAGATCAAAAGTGGAGGTAAAATAGGAATAATTTATGCAACTAATATATACATGTGATTAGCTTTATCTCTCAGACTGCAGGATAATACTGTTATATTTGGTAAAATAGAGTTTTCTGGAAATCATTGCCTGCTTTGCTAGGAATGTGATTTCCTTGACAGTCACATAAGTATGTTTGTTGATATCTCTAAGTATCTACATGCAGTTTTATTTCTCTTTGAGAAAACTCAGTTTTGGATAATACATATTCACTACTTGAAAAACCTCCCCCACTGCTTCCAAAATGTCAAAGCCGAGCACAGGGATTTAGCCATACAACTTCTATTGAGATTAATTGGATTTGTATGGCTAAATCCATGCAGTTCTTCTGAAAATATCGTGGTCCCCTGTCTATAAAATATAACAGTATGTTCACAAACGTAGTATCACAAAGAATATTTGGACAGAATAGTAAAATCAGGTTTAGTTTATGTTTGGAGATGAATAACTTTTGGTTTACTATAAACGTAAGGGTTCCTGTTTAAGTATACTGAGTGAATACTAAGCATGGGCTGTGCTTGCCTTAGGGCTTCATTTTTTTTAAATGCGTGAAGCATTTACATAGGAGTCTTCTGTACTTAACTCAGGAGGGGGAAGAGCATTTCTGATTCATTAATCCCTTTTTCTTTTTGTAAGTAACTGGGTCCTTCACATCATGCACTCAAGAGGTGTAAAATATACAAAGAAGTGGGAGGGACAAGCAAAATGATGCCTGGCTTGCTATAATGTATAAATTCAAAATCTATTTCTCTTTGCAAGAGAAAAAAATAGCAAGGGGAAGAAGGGCAGCACTAAATTTACTGAATGTGCTTGCATGATATGCAGGTTTGGGATAATTATTTTCTCTCTTGTTCAATAAAGTGAGTTGTTACCATGGTAGCATTCATATTGCACAATTTCTCTGTTATAAAATAAATTGAGAACAGTTTTAGAGACAGAAAACTCTTTGTATGAACGTTTGTTCTGTTAAGGGGGTTTTTTTAAGTGCAAAATTGTGTCTTAGAAATGCAGTTCCTGAGGTTGGGGTCTTAAAATTATTCTTGAGAAGGGGAAGCCTAAGTACACTTCCCAGATAAAATGAGTCAGGTTTCAATGATAAGTAATGTTTCTGCATGACAAGATATGTGAGGGTAGAGTTAGTTTTGGGGATTTAGTTGTGAACACTGGTTAAGTTGGAGATCTGCACTGCTACTTTCAAGAATGTTACTACTGGTAGTAAAATTGAATACAGCAATTAAGAGGGTACAGGCTGCCAGGCACCTGAAAGAAATAGCCTGGTTGTCCTGATCTGGTAATTAACTCCTGGCAGTAGCCACCCAGCCTGTATTCTGCTTTTAACGTGTCTTCTTGGACAATGTGTTGAGAACCTCGTGCAAAGCAGGTCTGAGTCTTCAGTGGCAGAGGGGGAAATGCCTCCAGTGGAAGCATTTTCAAGCAGAGTGTAACCCAGGCAATGCTTTGGTCTGTGCTGCTTCAGTTTCTCATACTGAGGAACAGCAGATACCAACACTTCCTGATTGCTTGGTTCTTTGATAGTTTTTGTTGGGGTTCTTTTGGGACATTTACTGACTACGGTGCAGATTCTTGTATAGAGAGGTTAAAATGTATTTGAGAAATACTTTTGTCTCTCTTGACTGAAGAGATTTCAGAAGATAGCCTTGGGAACTCCGTACCTACTACATAAAGCTTATGTGAAGGACTCCAAGGAGGTGGAAGTGTGTTCAGGATATAGCACTGTCAATTGGAATGACAGGTCCCTTTTCATCAGTGTATTTGATAATTCATAACTGCAACTGCTTCCTCTCTGTTTCTGCAGTTTTGTTTTTCTCCTGCGTTTTCTCACTTCAGTAGGCAAATAGCCGTATTAGTAGGAAGGTGACTATCTTTCATCTGTGAGATCAAAAGGCTTTGTTGATTGCTTGATTCTTTCCTGCTTTTTTGCACCTTGATCTCTTTATATGGTTTTTTCAGAGTTTGGTGATCAATATAGTACTTTTGAGGGGATTAAGGCTTTTAATGGTGAATTAATTTTAACACTAAAACCCCCCCAGATTTATAAACACTGAATATTACAGAAAAGTCTTGACACAGTGATTATTCAAAGAATACTGTGGCAATCACAACCATCCACTGCAAAAATAAATATGTTAATTAGTCCTGGAAATTGTGTTTCTTGATTGCATTGTATTCCACTGAAACTAAAATAGGACACCTTGTGTTGGTTCTTTTGTGCTTTTGATCCATTCCTGAATTACATGGAAATTGCACATTACTATTTTAGACTCTTTTGCTCCATAAAAGATTTGTCGTGATACAGGAGCTGTATAGTCAGTGTTTACTAACTACGCAAATTTTAACTCTGTCCATACAGCAAGAAGTTCTTAAGAATCTGAGGGGGTGCTGTGTTTTGTGCTTCTGTCCATCTAAATGGTATCATCCTTGAATGCCGCAAAGGCAGAAGTCATAGTTGGCTCTGTACTGTTCCGAAGCAGTGCTTCCCTTTTGCAGGTATCCAAGTGGCACAGGTACATTGTCACTGCTTCGGGGAGTGAAACAGTCCCAGTAGGTTGCTTGAAGTGTAACAGCATTTGAAAAGGTTAGAAAAACGAAGTAATAGCAGTACAACCATAGAATTTCACAGTTGTGTTAAAGGGTGACGGAAATTGCATTAAAAAAGGCAAAAAAATGTTGTGTTTGAAGAACAGCGTTTTTTTCGTTCCAGTTAATTGCTGACAGATGATGTTTCATGCTCTTTATCTGATGAAACAAAGTATAACTGAATAAAAGACAGAAAACTGGTAGTTAGGACCACTTTGCAGGATCATCTATGCAGGAGGTATAAAGCTATTTATAGATATCTTTTGCAATTGCATGGAAGATGTATTTAATGGGTCATTGAACTTAAATTTTTAATATTTTATGACTTATCAATTCATGGATGACTGAAAGCTTTACTTTCTGCAGAATGGCTAATACGGATGGATGCTATAAATTTATAGCCTCTATTGTAGTGTACCTACACTGAAATTATAGTTATAGGTGTTTGGTTTTTTTTTTAATAAAACCAAAATTTCTCCCTAGGTTATTACAGCCATCAGCTTTGTGCCGTTACTGTGGGGTTTCATTGTTTTTTCAAGCAACTAGAGGGGTGAATTGACTTCCTCAGTGACAGTCTTCATCTTTCTCCTGCTCCTGGCAGGACCGAACTGCCAGATTTACTGAGCCAGAGCAGAACATTCTCCTTGAGGGCAAGTATTTGGTTTGCTGGAACACTCTTGAGAGGGCAGATTCCAATTATTTCCTACTGCTGAGAAGAGCAACTTTGCAGTGTCCTCTCTTCCCTTGTGCTGGGTGGTGACAGACGGCCAACCTGGAACTGGAAGTCGTGGTCCTCCTTGGTGTTTTCTCTGTTCTGTTAAGGGTACCTGTGAGCAAAGATAACACCAATATAAGCCTAAAGGCCCTCATTTTGTTAGGAAAGGTTTTGAACAGAAGAGTGACTGTTCCTCTCAATTGCTGTTGTATGAGGTTTGTTTGTAACCATAGGTTTGTCCAGGATCCAACATCACGTATGAAATCAAGTTCTAATTATGGTCTTATATGAACTACATACCTTAAAATCAGGTTCCTCTTTTTTTTTTTTAACTCCCCTGTTTGCTGGTGTAAAACCTACTGCGACGTAATGCCACACATGCAGCTCTTGCTGAGTGCTAGGAGTAGTTGTTTCTAACTTCTTGGTGTTTATGTGCAGCCTGGTAATACGCTTATCCTCCAATGTGTTGATTAGGTGCATTAATGACACAACTCAACAATGTGTTTAGCTCCAGTTTGACAATACAAGAACAACATGAACTGTCACATTTCAACAGGTCAGACCCATATGTGTCAACAATTTTATACCTAATTACCGAAGTCCCTGAAATGAAGTTTACTGAAGCCAGTTGTGTATATTAGGGCATTTCTTCTGTTTACAATTTTACTGTACTCTCTCCTAAGCATCTTCTGCCGGTCCTTTCAAGAGACAGCATGCTGGGCCAAGAGGAGTCTTTGTTTTGTGTGTGTGTGATGTAATTAATCAAGTGTGATGTACTTGTGTACTTCTAGTGGTTGATACAAGTTGTTTCTGTGGTATTTTTGTTACTATTTATTCCAGTTATGGTACCACTAAAATGTGCAGAGTTTTGTGTTGTCACAACGAATATAGTGTTGATTGCAGTCCTCTGCAGTACTTCTCGTGAGCAGTTGGGATGCAGCGTGGTACTGTGGAGAGTGTTCAAAGACTTGGCTTAGTAATCTCAAGATACAAAATAAATGTATCTTTAAATTGTCATTTTTCAGAGCAGACGCTCACTTCAGCCTACAGTGTATTTTACTATTTGTCTAACCTTGTGGTTAAAATGTCTGATTTTTGCGTTTCGGAAGTATTTGGGTCAAATCTTCCTGGAGTGGTTGTTTTAATTAAAAATTCTTAATATCTTATTTCTTTATACAAGATTTGGATCAATATCCTTTCAATACTTAATTATCATCCAAAAATAGACTGCAGTTAAGACACATTGAAAACCTTTTTCTTTTTTGCAAGGTAGTTTAGTCTCAGAAGATACTCCCAAACATCTGACTGTGAGAAGTCTTCTTTAATTTCATGATTTCTATTAGTAGCATATACAGAGTACTGATTGTTGTCCTCAGAACAGGTTAGAGATCCTAATTGCTCTAATTATTTTTTTTAATGCAAAATTATATTTGCAAAGATAAGTCCTTCGTATAGCAGTAGAAGGCTAGTTACTCAGTGTTTACACTTCTATGTTTTACTAAGATGGCATTAACAATTAGGGGCCTTCTGTAAATATCACAGATACTTGGAAGTATTTTTAAGGTTACTTTTTTCTGTTCTGATAGAACATACCTTGCAATACCTAGAAATGCTGCCATTGTGGGACAAAAGTGTTATAAATGAAAGACCAAAAAAAAACAGGTGAAAAATTTCTGGATTTGGGGATTTAAGCTTATATGCTTGGTTAGTTGCATGAAGGTTTACTTCTGGAAAACAGTCTTCGTGTCACATTCCTTGTCTTCTGAAAATGCTTGGAACCTGAGACCACTGATGCAGAAGTGAATCAGGGGGTGGCAGGAGGATACTTCTGTTGGCTGCCTATTGCCTCTGCCTTGAAAAATAGCCAGGCTTTGTCTGGTGTCCACTTTATGAAGCTACCTGACTTAAGTCATCAAATTAACTGTAAACATCATTCCCCAAGTGTTTCTTTGACCATCTGTTACCATCTTCGGTTGCTCTGATTTTGAAGTATGAAATAGAAAAGGCAAGTACTTTTGAATTATGTGTCTATGATTCATATCTATAGTCTTTCTGCTTAGGAGTGACTTTCCCAGGTTGTTACGGAGTAAATTAGATGCACACACCTCCCAACAGATTGTAAGTACATTCAGGCTTTGTTTTTTGCATGTTTTGGAAGATCAAAATAAACTCACCAATGCCAGAAGTCTTAAGAAATTTCTGAAAAGATTTCTAAATATATCTAAATATATCGTATGATCAATGCTAGAAGTCTTAAGAAATTTCTGAAAAGATTTCTAAATATATCCTCAGGTACAGAAAATAATTTGATTCTCTCAGAAAAATACCACATTAAGCAAATTTCTTGCATGCCTTTGAGGGCATTATGAAGTACTTTAATTGATCCTCAAAGTGAGTGAATGGACTCAGAAGTACTGATTTGTCCATCCATCACTCTGTAGAGGATTTTATACTTTTTTAAAAAATTTGATGAGCAGAGTGAGGCAAAGATTGTTGTGAATTGCCTTTTATTTTCCTTTTTCTCCTTAGGCAAATTGATTAATGCAAAAGTAAATGCGCTAAGAGAAAAAGGGGGCATTTTCCTAATATACAGTGAATAAAAATAATGAAGAGAAAGGAAATTCATTAATACTTTTGAAAGATTCCTTTAATAATAGTTTCAAAATGAATAAATTATTGAACTGCTTTTAAAAAGTGATGTTACTGTAAGAGTGAGTGGGCAGAGCTAATCTATGCAAATGCTTTTGAGGTACCAAGAAGTTTTCCAGAAGATGGTGGGGGAAGCTGGATTTTCATCTTTTTTTTTTTTTTTTTTTTTACTGCAGAGTATGCAGAGAGTACAGTAATTAATAGTGACAGAGCCCTTGCAGAGACCCAAGAGAAGGGTAAAGGGGAAACACAAGGTGGTAGGATGTAGAAGATGTAGATGATACATTTTACCTTTGGTGAATGCATTTTAACAGCTACAGTAAGTCAGACTAAAAGTGGGTTTACCCACTGTATTAGTTCTTACAAGACAGTAAAACTGTCTGACTACTTCCAATTAATGTTGGACATGCAAGAAAAATAATAGACCGGGAAGCAGAGGATGAGTGTAGCCTGGTATATGTTACAGCCTCTTATCATCTGTGGCTTAAATGGTTGCCACAGGGTTATGTTCTTTGCATTTAGCGGCCTCTGGTTCTGTTTCCTTCGATGAATGTGTCCAATTGCTTTCTTAAGTCCATCAAACCCTCTACCACCTCACTGAATTTTCAGTGGCAAAGTGTGTCATAGATTAACTAGAAATTTGGGTGAAGAAATACCTCCTTCTGGGTTTCTTGTTTGGTTTTATAAATTGCCTTTTTAGTTTCCTGGGGTGTTTCCTGGATCTTGTTTCAGTATCCCCATTTTAAAAAACTACAGGGTTTTTTTTGGAAAACAGTGATTTTTGGGAAGAGATGTGAGGATTAGAGATAATGAGACAGAGGAGAGATGAAAGGACGCTGATGAGTCAAGATTAGTAGCTAGTTAGTCACTGAGGAAAAAAAAAAAAAACTAGAAGAAAGACTTCTAATTGAAGACAGCGGATTCTAAAATATGAATATGAATTCTGGAGCAAGGTGAGGAAGTGTCTTCTCGAAGGAAGAAAATACATTTGCTTCACTTGAGATTGAAGGGAAAAGCCACAAGGAAGCCAATTGCAGGAGAAAGTGCTAGAAATAAGGCAGCTTCTGGTATGCAGAAAGGCGTTCTGTGGCCTGAACAGCAGGAGAGGGTGGGGTGGTGCAGAAAGGGAGGAGGGCAAAAGGCAAATAGCAAAAGATGCACATTTTTATCCCTTGAACAAGTCTGTGAAATTGGCAACACTTTCTATCAAATATTATTTAGTGTAAATGGGACAGAGAAAGTAAGATGGAGTGGAGTAAGACAGCAGTGGTGAACACTGATTCACCACTGAACACAGTGGGGAAAATAGTGTATGAGAATGACTCTAAGGATTTGTATAATAGAAACCAAAATAATTTTGTAGTTTAAAATTCAAGGTTGGTGTGCCTTGGGCTTAGTAAACTTTTCTGCTATGAAATCTTGAAGGTGGTATGATACAAACTGAGTGGGTTTAACAGCGTGAAATTCAAGGTCATGTACTTGAGGGTAAATAAACATTTATTCTGAAAACAGACAGATCATCTTTTAGAAACTGAAGGAAGAGGAGGAAGTTTTGGCTGTCTTAATAAATGACTGAGCGACCAATATGATGAAGCCTTGAAAAAGCCAAAAGGATTACTTTTTAAATCTGTACATCACATACATTTGCCTTAAGTGAACTGAAGTCTGAGGACACACTAAAGACAGATCAGAGTAACAAATGCAAAAAGATTTCACTAAAATATAAGAGCATATTCCAATCAATAGGTCTTGAATAAAATTACTTAGGAAACTGAAGCAGGGTTTCCTATCTTTGTATCTGGAAAAGTCTTCTATGGGAGTCATTGTGGTGTATCAATAAGATTCTGGAAAAGTCTTCTATGGGAGTCATTGTGTTGGAGGGAAAAAAATTGTTTTTATCATCATAGAGTTTAGTGCATTCGGGAAAAAGATGGCACGACATGATGGCTTCAGTGACACAGCCTGATCTCAATCCCGTAAATTCTCTATTGTACTCAGGACGGAAAGTAGGGATGTTGCACGATAATCCTTAGGGGAAAATGTGATACAAATCTCCTCCCCTGCCAGGCTGTCACGAGTGCTTCCTAGAAACAGCTAAACATCCCTAACATCATGATCCAACAAACATTTTTTAAATCCTTAAATGGGTATAAAAATAAAGAAAAGATGTTAGCCTAAGCAAAATCACTTTTGAAGGATAAGTGGTAGCAGTAGTAGTCAGTTGATTTCCTTCCCCATACCCCCCGCCCCATAGTAATTAAACATTTAGTGAATATAATGCTGTCACATCTGGAATTTGTCAACACATTTATGTCTTGAAAGTTTGCTTAAGTTAGTAATTAGTGTTAAATTCTGTTTGACCCAATCTGATTAAGTCTTCTGGTAAACTGTTGTCAACCCATTGATGAGAGATGCAGACATTACTTAAAAATTGGGAAGTGTGGTGTATACTACTGCATATATATATACTACTGCATGGAATAACACACAAGGTACTGGAAAGTCAACACAAAATAATGAAGTAACATTTATGTGGGAGAAATGCCCAAAATAGCCAATACAGGACAAAGACACCAAATACAAACATTCATGGAAGAAGGAGGCTTGCAAAGCAGACTGGGTCACTATTTGCCATGCACTGTACAGATTCTATACGGCCACCAATGTGATGTGTGTGGTACCAAAGTGAGGGGCATAGTGCTGTGTGGAGCACCCCTGTGGCTGGGGCACCTCTGTCTCTGGTGGCTCTCTTAATGTCAAAAACACTTTGGCTGCATTCGGAACATAGTTTAAGAGAGAATTGGATAAATTTAAGATGAGAAAAAGGTAAAATACATAGCAGAACTTACAGTAATGAACACTTTAACTGCACACTGGAAGGTCATAAGCAATTTGGAGGAGCGTAGAATAAGGCAAGAATGGCATGATATAATTAGTAGTATCAGAGTGCTACTAGAGGATGGAAAATTTGACCAAATACCAAAAAAAAAAAAAAAAAAAAAAAAAAAAAAAAAAAAAAAAGTTGTTTCAAAAGGGAGGTGATGAAATGTTTTCCCACTATAAGCGTTTAAGATCTGATTAAATGATAGGTCATATCACCCCATGCAGTCTCTTCTGTGTGTTTTTCATTAAAAGCCTTGCACAAAAAATAATTCAGAATCAAAACCTGTTTGTTAAAATCTAAGCATTCAGAAAAGTGTTGATTTATTTCAAATAATTTTTATAAATACGATTTTAATCAATTACTGGCTTAAATATATATAATTGTAATGTTCTACTGTTGCCTTTCTGTATGAGCTTTTCTAACAAGGCTGTCATACTGAGCATACTCCAGCTATAATTTTGATTTAAATTGTTTTGAGCAGGGTTTTTTTTATGCTTACATAATTTGTACTAGGGTCATTGAATTTAACTCCAGGAGACTATTTCGGCAGTCAATTTGACTGAAATGTGTTTTCTAAATGGCATCTGGTTTGCAAACTCTCTTGTTGCATAGCAGTGGTTTTAGCGTGTGCGTGAACGCAAGTCTTGGCAGTGGAGGGTTTCAAACAAGTGCAGAGAGCTGCGTGTTTGCTTTGAGAGCCGGGTGATGATGATGATGATGCAAAGCACTGGGCTGCGTATAAATTTTCATATGACCGTGAGAGAATATAGGACTGATGTCTGATGGTACTTAAGTAATGAAAGTTCTTAATTTCTTGATAGGTTTGAGGTTCAGAATCAAAAAAGAGATAAGGCTGTGGTTGAAAGCAAGCCAGACTGAAGACTTAGAATTAACATTGCATTTTGGGCAAGATAATTGACCATGGAGATGAAAAGTACATCTCTACCAGTTTGAGATAGCTCCTGCTGGTGTCTTTCATTAGTATTTTGTCTAGTCCAGTTTAAAATGTGATGCTTAGTGAGATTTCAATCACATCGTTAAGGCAACAACTTTTTCTTTGCCCAATAGCCAGCATCACTTTCTTTGTTTAGTTTTATCCTCTGGATTTGAGATGTGCCACACACTTTGCCCCAGCTCTTTCCTGGGATAATCAATCACTGCTTACCCAAACAAACCGCATGTTTCCCTGTATCTCGGGGTCCTAATTCTGCTCATGTTTTGCACCTCCGCAAATGTTTTCTGGGTTCTCATGGTGTCCTCGGGAAGAGCCTGGCCTTTCTCAGCAGACAGCCCTCACTTCTGGAATCCTTCTTGCTTCCACGGAGCCGTGTGCTGACAAAGCCAGTCTTTGTGACTGCTTGAGGAATGATGCAAGGCCCATCTGTTAGCTCAGGCTGATAGGAAAAAAGCAGCCTTTAAGGATGGCCTGTGGGTTGCTTTGTTTTTTCCAGAGCTTTCAACGTCCATATCTGACCAGTGAATCTCCAGAAACAATCTGAGTGGTCATTTCCTACTGGCAATGACTTTCTGCCATGCTTTTATTATTCTCACCTTGCATCCAAGCTTTCAGCAGCAGGTTTCTCACACAAATATATTTCAATGAAAGCTCGGTCATGGCTTATTTTTAAACATACCAGAGACACCTGTTCCTTCACATTTTTCAGATCAGTAACTTCAGATTTTCTTGTTATTCCTGTAGAAAATTCCATTTACTTATTAACTTTTGCTGGTATTAAATCAGTACCAGATCTAACTTTAGTTTTATGAATAGCTTTAGAATATTTCTTCCAACTGTAATTTCTTTTGTTCAAAAGATTCTCAATAAATATTCTTTCTTATGTCACCCACACAGTTTTTCTGGCTTGTCTCTAGTCTGTTCTTGCCAGATGTTTTTCCCCAAGCTTTTGTGATTAATGAAATGGAGCCACTGTACCCATGGTATTAGAAAGAAAAAAAAAGAAAAAAGAAAAAAGCTTTGAAAAGTTGGGGGTTTTTTTGTTGAGAAGTGCAATTAGTTTGACATTGCATTTGTATTTTTCCCAGCTGTGTTTCAAACTTTTCACATATCTTCATTTAAGAGCAGATTGCCTCCAAAGTTCTACAACGCCTGAACTTTTGAAATGGTAATGTTTTTTCAGTGCTTAAGTTATATGTGGCATTTGGCCCTTAAGAATTAAAAAATTGGTGATTTTTAAAATTTTGCTACAAATACTGTCTTAATCCCAGTTCATTCCACTCTATTCTGCTTTACCAGGTGGATGCCCATAGTAGGCACAGAGGGAGAGACTGTTTATATGATTGCTGATTTATGCAAAATAGCTCAGCTCCAGAAGCAGTTAGAATGAAAGGTAAATCTCATAATGATTTAACACCATACATATAACTTGTTCTTCATTCCACTGCCCCCACCCCAGTTAGCTTTTAGATCTTCAGTGAAGAGATGCTCAAACCTCTTGGGTCATGAGGGAATTGAACCTTCTGTGTCCTAGAAGGCTTCTTAACCATTTGATAAAGATAATCATCTTATTTTTGTTAATTGGGTCTAGAAAACTAGGTTCAATGCAAAATATTTGAAGAACTTAATAATTCCACATCTACCACAATTGAATCTTTTCTTCTGACAGAGCAAAGTTGCCCAATTCTGTGGCTGATTCATCTGCAGGAGAATCCTGCTATATTGTATAAAGCAGAAAAAATGAAGAAGTCATTGCTTCAGGGTGACAGAACTCTTGCTGTTTTCGATTCTGCCTGAACCAGTTGAAGAATCTCTGCAAAGAGAGCTCCAGGCTGCTCCCCCCTCAGCATGCAGGCTTGTGGGTTTGTTCTTTGGAGATCTCTGCCTTTCTCCTTGTACAGGCTGGACATCTGTAACTAGGTTTTTAGTTCTGCCCCAAAAACTCACAAGTTAGGTGTTCTAACATTTGGCTCTGTAGAGGAGCTGGTCCCTGTTTACTCCTCGTAGATACATGTTCTTTCTTTTTGTCTCTACTCAGCCTCTTTGGCGATAAAACCGTTTCTTACCTGCATGAATTGAAAATGGCAATTCTCTCTACTTCTATCTTTTTAAGCAATCTCAGGACCAGGACTCGTTGTTTAAGCACTCACTTCCCTGTGATGACGTTTTTATTAAGCTAAATAAATAGAGGATTTGTGAAAAAAACTATAAAAAGGCTGCAGTTTGCTAAGTAAGTTTGTGCTACTCTGATGATCAATAGCTTCATTTGTTTTATTGTATTGTATATCGAGTCTTTAGAGTTAACGTCTTGAGTCAAAAACATCAGTGAAACTTAATATCTAGTCCCATGCTATTTCAGATTTATTGAGTCAGCCTTTAGTAAGGAATTTTACGATGCCGACCTTACGTTACACACATAGCATGTGGTGCTGTTTGGATGGAAAAGAAAATGGTTGCAATTTGTTAAAATATTGCTGGAGCATTTAGTGCAGCAGCGAGGTCACTTTTACATCCCACATAAAACTGAGATGGATCCAGCTCCAAACTATCTAGGCTTTTGCTATGCTGGTTGGGAGCTTTTAGGAGCCTCCTGCCATTCCTTCGTTGGTGAATCCTGAATGTGAGACCAGCTCCAAGTATGTATTGCAAAAGGGATTCACTGGTAATGGTGCCCTGGAGTGTAAAATAATAATTGTTACAGCAGAAAACTCCAGAATGCATTGGTCAGGCATTGGAATAGGCTGCCCAAGGAGGGGGTTGAGTCACCATCCCTGGCTGTGTTTAAGAACTGTTTAGATGTGGTGTTGGGGGACATGGTGTAGGGGAGGACTTTAGAGTAGGGTAGATGGTTGGACTCGATGATCCCGAGGGTCTCTTCCAGCCTAGATGATTCTGTGATTCTGTGAATGCTTCTTCACTGACTGAATAAAGGCTTTGTTGAATGAAGGATCTAGAAAAATGTGCTCTCGATCTCATGAGTACTTTAAGACTATAAACACTTAATGAGTTTGAGGCTGATCCCAATTCAGTGATGATCCCAATTCATGGTGAACATATATAGTGTTCATAGTATGTAATGAACAGGAATTTGAACCGTTTACCATATAATGAGTTCAGTTTTCTTAAATGCTGTCAATGCTAACAAATTGTAAATCATGTGCTACTCTTTAATGTAATTTATAGACCTGAATTAAGTAAATGGAATGTGTCTTTGTGAATATGGTAGGTCCCTATTCCTTAACCAAACTCCAAAGACTTTGCAGACTGTTGGTATCCAAACTGTTGTTGTCTAATCCATATAAAAGAAAGTTAAGCACAAACTGTTATAAAAATTGCCTCATTCTTGGTGACCATAATTTTTTCTATTCTCCACAGATAGTAGTCTTTTTTTTAATATTATATCCACTTAAGGGAAAACTTTAAGAATTATTCCTACCTCCTGCAAGCACTGTCACAAATTTGAAGACTAGGTTCTCTGCCAGCAAGAGAGTGGGGTTATTATTGAGTTAGGATTTTTTTTTTTTTTGATTGATACTGGTAAGAACTTGCTGCTGCTTTTTATAGCGATGTGCTTCCTTGAAGGTTTGAACTGACGCTCTCTTTCCTGATATATTTATTCTTCAGAAATTCCTTACTATGCTATTATCATTACACAGAGGTAGGTCATGGCTGGCTGGTATTTTTGAAAAGTAGATCTGTGGTCAGATACCAGTTTTTTACAGAATGTAACCTTGTTGCTTTGAATTGTCAGTGGCATCTATAGCAAAAGCAGGGAAATTTGTTCTTGTTTTCTGCTTTTACCTCTTTCTTTCCCCTGGGAGCTGAGAGGAGGCAGTGGAATCACCACAGCATTTTTTTCCTAACGGAGGCAGAACAGAGTCATTGTACTCAGTGGTGACATCCCATGACTGGTGATGGGATAGTGATACTGCAGTCATCATTGGGAGGAACAAAGATAGTGAAAAATATGCTGGTACGTTGCTATTTTGGTAAAATAGTCAATGGATCCGTCAAGACACTTAATGTGTGTTTGTAGGCAAATTTTTCTTTTTTCAGGACTTTTTTTTAAGCACACAGTCTTCCAGCCTTTCCTTTCTAACCTTCAGATTCTTTTTGATCTGGAATAGAGCGATGCATCCATCTGTTCAAAATGTGGTATGAGCTGGCACAGGAAGGTCCAACTTTGAGTGTGAAAGTTCAAGAGGAGTCTTTGGGTATAAAGGAAATAGAATCAAAGTCTCTCCTGGTTGTCAGGCAGAGATTTGGAAAATGTTCAGCTAATGCCTATTATTCCCATTCCCCACACTGCCTTTCTCTCTTTGATCATAACTCCAGGGTAACCCTTGATAACGAAGGATGAAGGGTTTAGCCTGTGTCTTTCACTGTGCTGAAAATGTAACAGGTTTTCTGGCTGCAGAACTCTGAAAATCAGTGAGCAAGTCTGAGTGACTTGACAGGGAGAGATGGGAATGATGACAAACAAAAAAAAAAAAAGGCTACAGGCTACTCCTATATACATTAGCAAAACTGACTAACATTTCTGATGTCTCTTGTTCGTAGATCACCTCTCTTGTGACTCTCCAGCTGTTATCCATGGTTGGCCATAATGACCAGCTTGATGGACCACGGTATAAATGTACTGTATCTCTGGACTTCATCAGAGCTGTTGCCCGGTGAGCTTATTAGACATCATTTACAGTTGTATTTGCTGACTTGAAAGAGACTTCAAAACCAGTATTTGCTCAGTCATTAGCTCTTTGCAGACCAGAACAAAAATCTGTGGATGTTTGCTAAGAATGAGTGAATGAGTCTTATTTATGAGAAGCGTCAAACTTGAGATAAGTTTAGTCCAATTCTGTGTTGGAAAAAATTTTATCTTACAGTGGCAGTATGTGTTACAGTAACTGTCTTTGTGCTTAGTAAAGGTCAGGGGCTTCATGAGAAAATACTGCTCTAAAATGTCAGTCCTTTTCATTACCAAAAGGCATAATATGGTATTTGAAAATGAAATGGTATTTAGTTCTTAACAGTGTTTGTTGTACATACAATATAAAAACTACATAGGTTATAGAAATTCTTCCACATACTCTATCCTGTGTGGTCTGTAGTTGATACAAACTAATTCAACAAATGAATGTTGGTACCTCAATGGCTCTGTTAATTCAGAGCCTTCAGGTTTGGAGTTTGAGAACAGTTCCAGGTTCTTCAGGAGAGATGATGATAAATTACAGGCAGAAATGCATACAGTATATAGGCAACAATCAAACCTATGTCTCATTTGTATGCAATGCCAGCAGCATTACCTCACACCTGTTGCTGCAGCCAGCTTATTAGCAGGTCTTGGATGAGGAGTCTACAGCCAAAACAGAGCCCAGAAATGACATGTGGCGAAAACGAGGAGCAATATTCTCAAGGCCAACTCTTCTCTGTACTGTGGGACTTCAGAGGAACCCCTGTAGACTGCATCCCATAACCCAGTTGGACATGTTGCTCTCCTCAGCTATTAAGTGTCCAATAACCTTGTCAGCAAACTCCACAGACACACTTATTTCAATTTGCAGATGGACAGGCTGTAGAATGAAACCTCATCTGGTTACAGGATCTCCACAACTTCACTATGTCAATTTGCTATTCCCAGCAATAAAGTTGCTTGTGAAGGATGCCCTGAAAAAGCTCCCGTTGGTACCAAGTACAGCAGACCCTTTTCTCAGGAACATGGATTGATCACTGTGTGTACAGACGTCCGCAAGCTCTTGTCTCTGCTCTAACTCCAGTGGTGAATACAGAGACCAGTTCAGAAACTCTGTATGGACTATGAGGGTCCTTGAATTGAGACACAGGAAATTATTTCTCTGTCCTTGCAACTTTAACACCCTTAGAAGTTATATTCACTCCATTAAAGTTGCTGGAAGGTAGAGGGGGCCAGAACACAGGACCAAAAGGTGTGCTGTGCAGCTCATGGTTACCGGAGAAAGTAGTTGTTGGAGACACTGACACTTCAAACCTCAGTGTGTGGCACAGAGCTTTGGCTTGTTTTCCTTTAGGTCAGATTTGTGTGTGTGTATATATCCTGACTGACTTTTCCTGCATGTTATGAGGAAGAAAACTTTTTTTTTTCCCCAAAAAAAGTGCCTTGGAAGTGTTTCTGTGCTGCATACATAGGGCCATTTAGATGAGCTGACAGATTTTAAAGTTGGCCTGTTCTACTCTTCTTCTGTTCCCCCCCCTTTTTTTTTTTCCTTGCTTTGTTCCTTTGTTTCACTTTTTAAATTAAGTATATTTTCCAACCCACAGTCTTTGTTAATAAGGAGGATGATCCATAAAGATACAAGGTTTCATGAACCCATGATAAAAGGACTTCCCCCTTGTATCAGTGGGGCTAGCTACAGGGCATGATCTTCTGGGCTTTAAGAAATTTCATTTTCTAGCTGTGCCATAGTCTTGCAGCTGCCTGAAGTTTTTAACCACTCATGGGAGAGGTTATATTTGTTGTACAGAGGGAGCTACTTTACCATTACAACCAAAATACACATCAAGTAAGCAGCCCATTCCCTGATTCTTTTTTCTTTGTTACTGTAATAGTAATAAGATAAGTTTGTTAGGCACTAAAATCTTCAGATACCTCAGCATTGTTACTGTCTCAGCCTTGCTACTCTAGTGTACTTCCTAATGGAAGGCTGAAGAGTGCAAAGAGCAGGACAGAAAACCATGCTCTCCTCATGCCATTCAAGTTGTTCAGATTGTCATTTCATTTTCCTGTATTTTTTAAGCAGAAGTGAAATTTGCATTTAAAATAAAACAAAAGCCACCTGTTTGGCTTTGGGTTTTTTTAAAGAGTAGAAAACATAGAATCATAGAATCGTCTAGGTTGGAAGGGACCTTAAAGATCATCTAGTCCAGCCATCAACCTAACTCTGACCCAAAAAAAAAAAAAGAAACCACCAAAAAAACCCAAAACGTAATGGCTTTTCCTGGTGGCTTTTAACATTATAACCACTGGCCATGCCAAGTCTCTCTTTAGTATCACAGAACCTCATGTCTGGCTCTATTCTGTTGTGCACATTCAGTCTTTGCAGAGGTATTCCCATGCTTTTTACTACGTAGTGCTAATTGCAGATTTGGCTGAAGGTAAGGTTAGACATTTCTTTGTTAGAAATCTTTAGTTTCTGGTTTAGGAATTTCAGACCTAAGTCCATAAATTTTCTGTAGCTGAAGTAGGGATCTCTTAATGTTTGTTGAATGTAATGGATCTTTTCATATAGTCTCTAATGAACCCAGTTGTTATGACAGGACAATTGTGTTTCATTTAGTTGATAAGGTCAGCATTTGTTACCGTGTGATTTTGTTTCTGTGGAAAGCCTTGTAACTAAAGCACTTTTATTGAGTGACACAATGTCATGTGAGTCTAGCAGTGGCAGTTAATTTCTTTAATTTTGTTACTGGATTATTAAGTAGACTCAAACATGGTGTCTTGTTATGCATCTTGGGGATTTCTGAACTTTTCCTCACTCCAATATGAAGTTTTACAGAAACTTTTTGAAAAGTGGGTTATAGAATGATGTGTGAACAGAGAATATTAAATGATTGTAGTCTAACAAATAAGACATTCAGCCAGTTTAATCTCACTTAGCATTGTGAGTGGTTATTTTTGCATCATTGAATACTTTTTTAAAAAAACTTTTAATTTTATGCTTGTCATTATATGCAGTAATTTGCATTATTTATTCAAACAGTAAACCCCAAAGTCTGAGTGTTAGATTGTATAGCAGAATGAGTTTAGAGACAAAAAAAATAATTATATGTTTTAATCTACTGCTGTTTCGTTCTGCCTGCCATTAAAGTACAAAAGTATACATTAAAATCTTCTATCCTATTGAGTGGCATTCTTCAATTTTTCAAATTTAGCTATGAACATGGGTCAACTAGTGTCAAGACTGAAAGAACGCAGACTGCAAATGAGTGCAGATGAAGGAGTTACGTAGTACATGCTAAAACAGGTGGTTTGGAAGTTGAACAAAACATTCAATAGCATAAAAGATTGCTGCTTTGCATCACCAACTAGAGGATCATGTTTACCATATGAAAAATCTAATCTTATTAACTTTTATATGTTTTTACTGCTTAATGATTGAAATAATCTTCCAGTTTTTACTAGAAAGCTGCTTTATTTCTTTTTTAGAATCTTACAAATTTTAAATAATCAGAAGACAGGTAAATAACACTAGAAGTTCAACAATTCATTGATTCTTGATTGCATTTCTTTGGGGGTTATTGCTTGATTTTGACTGTGCAGGAAGTCCCGCGTGTGCTGTCTCCAAACAGGTTAAGGTCTTAGCACTGTTAAGATGATTTGCTCTAATATACTGTGTTTTTGTTTATAGGACCGTGAACTTCGACATAATAAAGTACTTGTATGATTTCTTGTGAAAACAAGCTTCACAGCCATATGGACACTGTGACAATGACTAAGGCAAGCTGTGTTCATCTCTCTACTTAGCTGGCCAGAAAGAAGAGTATTTTGGCTCTTTTGGATTTGTCCAAACAGGTGCTGGCCCAGCATGGAACCTGATGAAAATACTCTGATTGGTCTGGGTGGATCTGAGCAGAGGACTATTTACCAGGGACCCCGTAGTATTTGGAAGCAATGTGTTAATTATAAACAGCAGGGTTTGAGCACAATCTGTTCTACTCTTAATGATGTTATCTTAACACTGAAATTGCCTGAAACCCATTTACTTAGGACTGCATTTTGCTCTATGAACTCTCCCCAGTGCTTTGAACGTGGCAGCAGCCCTTGTTTGTATGCCCAGTCTTTTCACTTCCTCTCCGCAGGAATCTTTGCAGTTGCCTGCCAAAGCAGCTTTTCCCGAGGCCACCATTTTAGGAGAGTGGAGTAGCAAAATATAATAAACATAAGAACATATTTAAAATCAAGCTGGTATAAATCCTTCTTTCTCTTCAGTCATATGTAGGCAGACTGTTACGCTGTTATATGGAGATCACAATGATAGGAAACTCCCAATTAATCACCATACTGTCTTTTTGCGGACCGTTCATAAATGTTGACTATGAATTTATTTTTACAAAGCTTTATTTTAAAAACTCATTGATTGTTAAAAGTTAAAGTCAAACATGAAAGGTTTTATTTTTGTTTAAACATTTTACAGTCCTTTTATGCTTATCCACTATATGTAACGCTGTATGTTTGGAATGAATGCACGCTAAAGCAACACACTGTGTAATGGCTTTTGTAACAGTGTCTCTCCTGCAGAGGAGGACAGCACAGCTGCCTTTCCATCAGAAAGGGAGAAATTCAACAGGTGACAGAGTATTCCTGCAGCAGAGCCCCAAAAGAGTCGGAATAATGAATAATGAATGTGGTGCTATAACAGAACCTCAGTTTTGGACATACATGATGGAATACACTACAGTTGTATTTGTCTCCAGTTTACATGTAGAGGATTCCTAACTGCCACTACTTTTATGGGATCCCCTGATCCAGTTTGAGATTATTGTCTTCATGGATCTGAAGATTTCTGTCACCCCCTTGGAAACTCCAGGTCCCACAGCCTGTTTCTCAGATGTTTTACTCCTGAATACTGGTCTTTGACTGTTTGACAGTACAAGGCCATGTCCTGTGTTGACCATTATGGTTTTTTCCAAGGAAAAAACCATCATTCTTTCCCCACCTTGTTCTGATGTGGGAGATGGTCAAATACCCTGAACATGTGTAGCTTCTTCTTTTTTTCTTTTTTTTTTTTCTTTTTTTTTTTAGCCTGTTTCTCAGATGTTTTACTCCTGAACACTGGTCTTTGACTGTTTGACAGTACAAGGCCATGTCCTGTGTTGACCATTATGGTTTTTTCCAAGGAAAAAACCATCATTCTTTCCCCACCTTGTTCTGATGTGGGAGATGGTCAAATACCCTGAACATGTGTAGCTTCTTCTTTTTTTTTTTTTTTTTTTTCTTTTTTTTTTTATTTCCCCCCCCCCTCCAATTTTGGATGTGTAGACAGGCTTCTGGATTCAGACCCAAATGAAGGAGTTCCAGGTGAATCTGACAAAAGCGTCTTTCTGGCCAAGCTGTCTCTTCCCCCCTCAGGAGAGTGTGAAAGGGCAGCAATGACTCATCTCCGTGATCCCTTTTCCTTCCTACCGCTGAGCTGAACCAAACCCTGCACCTGTCCATGAGGTGGCAACATTTGTCACGCTTGCTGAAGTGCTTGGATGCAAATACATGACCTGTTTCAAAATGTTTACTACCTGCTTTTTGTTTTAATGAATAAAAATGTACATAAGGTGAGCTTGGTGCTAAACTTTACAGCGTCTTCCCCTTTTGGAGCTCGTGCTGAATTGTGCTGCTCTTGTGAATCTGCTGTATGACTGCCATGGGCTGAGGGGCAGAGAAGAAAGAAGGTTTGAGGTGTTCAGACATAAACTACTCCATGTAAATCAACAGCAATACGTCGTATATTTTTTGTGACATCTGATCTGGATTAGAATTTGATATATGAAGCATAATTTATGAAGTGCTACAATTCTTGAGTCACAAAATTTCCAAAACTCTGTAGCCAACCTTATTTACAGCTTTCAGCAAAGTGGGGCAGGGTGGTACTGCTGGGGAGGGACGGCTTTTGAAGCTCCCACAGCTCCTGACTTTGTGGTTGTCAGGATGGCTGAAAACCTTAGAACCAGCCAAGCAGAAGTAAGAAGCTCTTCTTTGGGAAGCTTTTCTACCCACAGCAAGTTGTGAATAATACCACACTTCCACTCAACCTTCATGAAAATATCACAAACAGTCAAAAATAGTTCCAGATATACACTAAGAGAATACAAGGGGAGTGTAGGAGACAGCTTTACAGATGTCCCTACATGAGTATATGGATGCATAATAAAATTTCTAAATGTTAGAGACATTTTCAGGTAACATATCTCACTTCCTGTGGGAAAGAAATTAACCAGTTGGCTTAGTACATGGCCCTTGCTGGAATATTTCTAATGCTGCTTATGATGGGGGTTGATGAGAGACAAGATGCAGATTCAAAGGTTTCAAACAGAAAAAGAAGAACCAAGCATGACTAGACCCTCAGAACTACCCAGCCCCAAATTTGATTTATAGAAGACATGGAATAAAGGTCACAGAAAATTAGCACTGACAAAATTTGGTGGTGCTGCTATTTTTTTCAATGTGCTTTCTTCCACACCAGCCTCACGATCATTTCAAATGTAAATCCGAAGGATGAGGATAAAAACTTTTGTGGAATATAGTTAATTTGACTGAAATTAGGTTAACTGGAGAAGGAGTAGTCACTGAGGATCCATTAGACAGAGCCACTGTCCTTACATTGAATGCACTTTTGCGACCTTTCTGAAAGACTCTGATCAGTGGTGGAAAATCTGAAGCTGAATCAGCAGAGTATGAGAATGAACAAGGTGACTGAAGTGCGGATGATTGATGTAGGCTATAACTATGCTGATGATGAATAGTAGGATTTATTCTGACAAACTAGAAATATTTCTATATATCCATGTCGATGAGTTTATAAATTACTGCTGAGTTTCTTACTAGCTACCCTAGCAATACCCTGCTGTCATCATGGATGAGGTCTCACCTCCTTCAGCCTCCCTGGGGCCAGGATTTCACCCCTTCTACAGGTGGTTTTAAGAACTGTGCAAAAGATGCAGAACAAGGCAGTTGTTCAACTAATCAGAAATCCCTCAGTAGTTTAGTGCAGTATGTATTTAAAAAATAACAGAGAATTTTTTCATAATTCCTGAGTCACAAAGTGTTATAGTACTGTAAAGATTACAGACTTACAGTGCCTGTCTCCAATGGCTGGTCCAAACATCAACGGGAGCTGGGGCTTGTTCTTACAAGAAGAAAGCAATGGAGAAAGAGACGCAGCTCATGTAGAGTTGCAAAGAAATTAGTGCCCATGAATAGCTCTGACTTCATCAACAGCTGCATTTTCATACATACAACATGGAGATTTTACAAAAAGGCTTGCAAGGGTGCATCCACATCTAATGCAGGAGAAAATTTATTCTTTTTTGGCAGTGATTTACCTTACTCAGGTTCTCCCAGAACCTTCTGCTTAGAATCATAGAATCATAGAATGGTTGGGGTTGGAAGGGTCCTCAAAGATCATCGAGTTCCAACCCCCCTGCCATGGGCAGGGACACCTCCCACTAGAGCAGGTTGCTCAAAGCCCCATCCAGCCTGGCCTTGAACACTGCCAGGGATGGGGCATCCACAATTTCCTGGGCAACCTGTTCCAGTGTCTTACCACCCTCATAGTGAGCTTCTACCACAATAATTCCCCTAGCTATTGTGTCTGGTTTTGTGCAAGTTGAAAGAAGTGTATTGACTGTTTGAGCACTTTCTAAGTTCTGGTGCTTCTGTCCACCATCGTTTACACAAGTGAGAATATATCTGTTTTTACCAGTGGTTAAATTTTTCCAGTACCCTGGAGTAACTAGTTTGGCCAGGACCATTCAGGTGCCTTCTGCTCCCTTCATAACTGGAGCAGCCAGCCATGCCAGGAGAATAGTGTGAAAGACAGGATTCCCAGCAGGAATGTAGGAGATATTGCATGTCTGTGACCTGTGAGCAAAATGCACACAGCTGAGTATCCCAGGATTAGATATTCCCTGTGCTCTTGTGTTGGCAGAGACGGCAGGGAAGAGTGAGAAACAGCAGGTTCTTGAGGGTTGCCTGGAGGTCGGCACACGGTGTGTTTTAGCCCACATGATTTTGAAACAGAAGATTTACTCCATCCAGGAGTAAATGCTACCTTGACAGTAACTTCTCCAGTTTTCTCAACAACAGAACGGCATAACTTACAAAAGAGCCTTAACATTGCTAGTAAATATGCATTGGGATAAACACACAACTTGATTAGCAAGTCTAATCGTATACAATACTAAATTTTTATGTGTTCCTAGATACCGGAATGGCTCCACTAGAATATTGGATGGGAGATTAATAGCAAAAAACTGCGTGTTTTTTATCTCAGCTTCCATGTGACATGTCTTGTACTCTGAACAGGCAGATTCATATAAACTGTACAATACACAGCAATAAACATGGGGTAAGTTCAACTTTACTTTTTGATTCTTCTGTGTGTTTATTAAAACCATTTAAAAAAACCATGAAAACAATAGAGAGGTAGTTCATGTATGCCAGCAAAGTTGAAATCACAGAAGTGCAACCGTTATCATGAAGATTGCCTGAAAACTATACATGCAGATGTCTTTAAAAAGCAACAGCTTAATGGCAGTGTTTGTGTTAGAACAGAAAGTTGAAAAACATCATACTGCTTGTTATTTGACATTAGCCTTACATTTGTATATGGCTATATTGAATATATTAGATAACCATGTATTTGTATATACAATATTGTATATATTGAATAACCATGGTTTTTAAGTATCTAGGCTTATCAAGAAGCTTAGAAGTACAGTATTAAAGTAAGACCAAGCCTGTTTGTCGAGCAGCCTGTGACCATCAGTGTTTCTATGCTGTTCTAGGTTGAACAGGTGAATAACCATCTGTAAGGTGGTCCTGGAGTGAGAACATGATGCACAAAGTACCATAGGTGGATTTAATGTTTGAAGTGTTGTATTGTACTTATAGTGCCTCCTCTATCAGTGACCAATGCCTCTCTTTTCCCTAGAATGGAGCAAGGGAAGAGCTTTCTTAGACCTGAACAGAGGGACCAAGGGAAGAGTGGAACAAAGAAATGGATATTCCACAGCAGCAGCAGTATCTCTAACTCTTTCTGTCATTTGGTTCAAACACTGGCTTTGAACAGACAGGTACTTCAGACAGGTACATCATTTGGTTAGAAAACATTGCTACTGGTGTTGCAGTTGCCAAGAAGGATTTGTCATAAAGCTCTTCCAAGGGACTTACCACCACCAGACAGAAAAGGGCTGAAAGAAAATCCATGTTCAGTGCTGTTTGGATACTGCTGTGTGACTTTGGTATGGAAAGGGACTGGACTTTCCTTTGAGGTGAAGTGGGGATGAACTTTGCTCTTTTGACACCTCTGATGTTTTGAGATACCCAGAACTCTACCAGGCTTCTGTATTCCCTTCTCTTTCTTCTTGTACCCTCCTATTACAATTCTGCAAATTTTTTGAAACGGCCCTTGCAGAGAGCTGCTCTATGAGCACAGCCAGCTCCAGGGGGTTACATCTTGGAAGGGATCCCCCAGGAGATAGCAGAGCAGGGAGGCTGCTGTGGGCTGTACGTCCCCCCGCCTTGGTGTAGGTGTGTGTTGTTCAAGTAACCTGTCTTCTGTCCTGCCAGCATTTGTTTGGGTATTTGGGAGGTGGGAGGGGGTCCGTTGGGTACATGAGGGCAGGTGTTCAGCTTCAGCAAGGTTCTTTTCCAAGTCCTGGTTAAATATGTTGGACCGTGAATGCTGTGTAGCCAGTCATCTTGTTTGTGGTGGGTGGTTGATTTTGGTGATCAGTGTCAGTGACAGACCCAGCCTAGTAGATGTGATTTTTCATAAGCAGCACAGCAAAGATGTAGTTTTGCCTAAATTCATCCAGCACATACATTCTGGTTTCCTGGCACAAACAGATTTTCTACAGAACAGGGTTTCTAACATGCAAATACTTTCCTTTCGGCATTCGCGTCTTGCTCAGGGAAATATGTGCTGCTTGTTATTTCATGTGATTTGTTCAGATATTTGAGTTCAGAGGAATAAAATAGGACTGGTAGGGCTGGGAAACAGAGCTTCACTAGCAGGCTTTTCAAAAGCCAATGCAGCTGAGCACTTCCTCTGTCTTCATGTAGGTAAAGAGGACTTTCACACAGGTACCTCCTAAATCCTGGGGGTTGGAGAATAGTTGGAAAGAGATGATAGCAAAGAGTAAGGTACATAACCTCTCATTAAGACATCCTTCCCAGATGAAGGAGCATGTTTCTAAAAAATTCAGCAAAAGAAAGAAGTACCCAAGAGACAGTGATGGAGAGGAGAGTTGTTTACCACCCTGGTGGCAAAAGCCTTGATTATATTCTTGCTGTTTTCACTGTTTCTCTTTAGTTAAAAGAATTTTGTGATGGTGCTGTTTCTCCCTCTCCCCCATTTCCATCACTACAATCCCCTTTTTCTTCCTACCCCATTGCACTCAGTGCACTGAAAATTCTCACCGGTACCAGGAATTTGTGTGGGGAAGGAAGGGCCCTGTGCTGCCTGTGGACAGACAGCTCTGCTGGATAACTTCAGCAGCAGAGAGCAGTTGTTTCACCTCGTGGGCTGTAGGATCTTCAGCAGCAACCCTGGAAAAGAAAGACGTGATGTGAATACGCAAAATGTCTACAAGGGGGCAAATGATGTTACTCGCATGCAATTGGAGCAGTTCCTGAATTCCAGCTGCGTGGATGAATACCCATCCCGTTTTCTTACGGTCACGTTTTCTGTGCCATTTTTGATTATTCCTTAAGGATGCAAATCATTAGAAACAACAAATAGCTGGGAGTCCTGCTAAAAATTCTGAGAGCAGTGTCATGTTGAGATTTGGGAATTTCAGGGAAAATGAGAAGAACAACCAAAGACAAGTACACGGTTTCTCCGACGATGTAAACAAACCTGTGGTTCCTGCTCCCGGGGAGGGGACCATCCTCTCGGATCAGCACGGGCTCTTTCGCTTGACTTAGCCTGGGCTTGGGGCATGTGCAGCAACCTCAAATAGCTTCTTCAATGCCACTCTTCACTCCAAGTGAGATAGAACATATCTGGAGCTATCGGTGGAGAGACATGTTCGTGTATCCTGAGCATGTTGTTTTCTAGTGGCTTTAGAAGCCTCTAAACAAAATCTCATCTAATTTCAAGAGTGGGATTTTTGGTGGATTATAGGGAAAGTAAATATGATGCTTGTGCAAATAGTCGCAGTTACTTTTGGCAAAGTTCTGTCCTCAGGAATACCTCTGTCAATCACCATTCACACTTGAAGCAGACTGGGTTTGGGGTTTTTTTTTTGGTTTTTATTCCTCTTTCCTTTGAGGGTGACAGAGCACTGGAACAATCTGCCCAGAGCGGTGGTGGAGTCTCCTTCTCTGGAGATATTCAAAACCCACCTGGATGTGTTCCTGTCCAGCCTGCTCTGGGTGAACCTGCTTTAGCAGGGGGGTTGGACTAGATGATCACTGAAGGTCCCTTCCAACCCCCACCATTTTGTGATTCTCTGACTGACTGTGTACATAACCTGGCTCTGAACTTGGTTCCTCTTTTCTTTTTACTCTTCCTGATCTAATGTTAAATAATTCCTGTAAAGCACAGAAGTAACAGAACTTTTCATTGAAACAATCACATTTTTAATGTCAACACCAGAAAAGAAACATTGGCTTTACAGTCAACCTGTTAAAGAGATTTTGCTAGAATTCCTTTACCCTCAAAATGGAAACAAGTAGCATGGACATACCCACTGTAGAAAAATTGAGCTGAAAATGTTAGTCTTTTGCAAAACTCTGAGTAGCTAAGTAGAGTTTTCACCATGAAAAAAATCGGTCTTCATGACAATCACTGATACTTACGCCAGTATAACTCTGAGTGGCAAGTATTTTAAACTGTTAACTTGCTTATCTAGGTACTCTTCTGTATAGTTGTTTTTCATCTAGAATAAATATCTTTGGTGGTAGTCTCTTAGTTTTCTCTGTGCACTGCTTTCTTTGAAAACCAGAGCCCTGAAGAGATTGAAGCTGATGCCTCCAATTAATTTGGAGCGTATTTGCAGAAATAAACTAATCTCTTCACTAAAATAAAAAGTGGGGATGCAGGAATATAGACTGGAAATTCAGACTGCTCTATGGTGAGTGGTCTGTGACGACTATAAGTTTTCTTCTGACTTCGAAGCCTTCACACTGAAAAAGCTGAAAGTCCTGATTTCAGAAAGGTACATAAATACGTGGCTGCTTTATATTTTCATAGTATGGCACAACTTCATGAATCCTTGGTGCAGAAGGCAATTAAGTGTGTGAGTATGGACAGCTGTTTTCCATCAGTAGCTAAAGAATAGCTCATCCATCAGAAAAGACAGCGCTATCTCTGCATGCTTACAGCCAAAAAGATGTGGAGATATTGGAATAAGTCAGGTGATACCGAGTTGGGTCTGCTGTTTCCTTCTCAATAGCCTTTCCTGGGAAAGAGAGGATGGTGACAGAGCACAGTAAGATCATGCAAATCAAATGATACTGTCCGTAAGGCATGGATCACCACGGGTTTCTGATGGTCCGAGGTCTGTGACTGCAGGCTGCCTTAGAGCAGTTGCAGCCTCTGTTGGGGGTGTCATCTTTGATACTGTCCAAAATATTGAACCAGTCAGAGGAGAGAGGGAGGATGCCTTTTCCTGCCCTCGTGCCAAGACGCTGCTGTTGTGCTTTCAGCTAAGAAGGACGAGAGGTCTGTGGAGCAGAAGACCTGGGCTTTACAGGTTCAGTCACGGGGATCCAGAATGCTTCCATGGATCACTGTGTGGAACGGATCTACTCCTCATTTAGCTTGTTTAAATCATGGGAGAGAACCGGTCTCAACAGGGATCGGACTAATCCTTTTTACTGTTTGTGTCAAACAGCCCTCGCTCATTAAAAACTGGAATTTCTTTTTGCATGAAACGAGTAAGTCAGTGTAGGCTGCTTACCCAGTTCCAACTCCGGCTGCTGAGAAAGTCATTCTTTTATTTTTAGTAGGTTAAGGAACATCATTTTTATGCTAACCTTTTTTTCTTTTGAATTCTTTTCTACAGATGCCTTCCAGAAATCTTTGGATGTTCGATATGTTACTATAGATATATAGTAAAATTTTGACAGCTTTCTTATTGCTCAAAACCTGCGGTTCCCTGCAGAGACCTTTTCTTCACTGTAGCCTTATTGCCAAGTTGTCAGAGCATTAATTAAACTAGAAGAATAAGGCATTGCATGTCATTTCCTATACTGGATGCCTTCATGTCAGGGACGTATCTCCATGGCAAGAACCTGTATATAAACAAAAAATAAGCCTGGCAACAGTACAAAAGCTCATGCAGGCTTTTAAGTGAAAAATGTAGCAAAGGAAAATATGGAATTTAAAGCAAAGTATTTCTAGAGAAAATGAAGAGTTCAGTGAATACTTCATTCCTTAAGCACAAATGTGATGATTTCATTTGGCTACTACATGTATTCCAGTGCTATTTTTAATCTCCATATCTTAGATATTTATTGGCTCAAACTTTAAAAGGTTTCTCATTCTAAAAACCCTCATTCATTATAGGTAGGCTGAATGTTCCTTAGTGGGATTACAGATTCTCTGTGCGAGCACATAAAAATGTGTGTAGTAAAACTTTATTCCATACAAACTGCTAATAATTTGCATACGTTTCATTTTGCTGCATGGATCAAAATGTCTTCTTTTCATATATTATACATCACATCTCAATTTTATGTACATTTACTCTGCTGTTTAGAAGTCAAAAAATACAACACACATGCTGATGCTTTTCCTGCAATAAAATGAATAGATGTTTAAACTCTAATTGCAATCCGCCGCTTGCTAACCCTGCAGGCAGAGCCACAGCGTTAGAGAAACACCAGTGTTTCTCATTCTTCCTCACATTTTCAGGGCCATGGTTCTTTTGTGACTTTTCACAAAACAAATTTGATCGTTCAATGCCAAGTTGAAAGAAAAAAAAAAAACTATTTTCAAGAGCTGAAAAGAAAAAATTGTGTTATGGGGGCTATAAGATGAAGAGGTGATATCTGGAAGATAAAAATGTCACGGGCACACAGGGGTCTTCCCTTTCTTCTTGCCATGAGCAGGAGCAGTGCCTGATGGATACAGAGACTCTCCATGAAGGAGGAATGCTTCAACTGGTTGTACCTGCTTGTGCCACCGAGGCTTGGGACAAGCAGAGGGACAGAGGGGCATCCGTCACTTACTGGCTTGGTCATGGCCCTGGCCAGAGCATGAGTCTAAGCTTCTGTGCTACCGAAAAGCAAAGTGACCTGGAGAGCACTGGTTGTAGCTTCCCCTTCAGCCAAACAGGGGAGCACCGGCAGCATCTCAACATGTCATTTGAAACGTTTGCCAGCTTAAAAGATCCTCGCTGTTGCAAGGAAGCTAGATTAACTCAATTCACGTGTTTCTGGGCTGGAACGGCATGGCTGCTCTCCACGAGCAACCTTCAGTCCTCCTCCAGGAGCTCCGTGCCCAAGGTGGATGTGGCCAGAGGTGTTGGCCTCTCCGGTGTGCCTGTTGAAGATGGGCAGATGCAATGGCTGTGCTGCCAGGAGCTGCCTGTGGCAGCACATGCAGCACCTTCCCCTTCTCTCCGTAGCTCAACTGGCTCTCGCCGGTGTTTGGGATGGATGTGCAGAGCACGGCGTGGGTGCCAGCCTCGGAGTTACACTTCAGCAGAGCAGCTTCACACTTGTGCTACTTCTGATCCCGCACAAACCCTTCCCTGAAGAACCCTGTAAGACAGTTCTCGTGGCACCCGGCTGGCTGTTTGCTGGGGGGTCGGTGCTCAGGCATTTTGCATCTCAGGTAGCCCCTGAGGCTGTACCTGGGGGCCAGCGGTGACTGGAGTGTGTCCCCAGGGCTTGGGGCTGTCCCTAAAGGTGTGGATGAGAGACCTCCTCCTTTGGCTCAAAGGGTCACCCCTTCAGACAATCTGGCGTAGTCAGGAGCTTGAGCAAGCGCTGGGCACCCCAGGTGAGGGAGGGAAAGTTAAAGTGCTGCTGTGCTTGGCCATGCTCACACCTCCTCTGAAGTGTCAGAGCAATGCCCTGAGCCTCCAGCTGAGAAGCAGCCACATTTTGAGCACAGCTTCTGCCACGGGACAGATTTTCCTGTGCCTGTGTGCAGTGCTGTGTCTGCCAGCAAGGTGCACAGGAGGCTCACAGCGTTTTGCCATGGAGAGCTTGCCTCTGCCTGGGGCAAGGGACGGCGCTGAGATGTCTCCCACCACCACGGAGAGGATCGGTGCCCTCCCCGGCTCCCTCCCTGCCATCCCCTCCGCTGAAGCATCCTCACCATTACTCAAGCAATTGGATTCCTCCTCTTTTTTTTTTTTTTTAAATGAAGTATCTAAAAATTATTCTTTAAAAATTTCTGATGAATAGCATTAATCCCCTAAGAGAGGAACACTCTAGATTGCTTAGCTGCAAACATCTTTTATTCATGAGCAGCATACGCCATACATTCACTCCCTCACTCCAGTCTCAGGCATTATTTCAGGCAGAAGAAAGCACATCTTCAGCATCGTAGGCTTTTGAACAATCAGAAAATGTATAATGAGGTGGCAACACCTCTCAGAGGCAATAACCTACTGAAATATTACAAGCCTTTATAGTCAGTGGGCATTTTAAAGCCTTAACTTGTAACCAGCAGAACTTTGTTATTAAACGATTACTTTTATGTACGCACTCAGATTTCTCTGTACTTTTCCAAAGGAGGATGAAGTGCCATTCTTATGTTTTAAATACCTTAGAACCTTTTTTCCTTCTCCCTACATGTATACAGTGAATCCTAAATTATAAACTCTGCCAGTCTGAGGGTTGCTTTTGCTCTCAAACTGCTTGGTTTTTAACTTAAAAGGCCCTTAGGATAATTTTCCCCGCTGCATTCAGTAACTCTCTTTCCCTTTGTTTGCTGGGAGTCCCAAGGAGAGGCACACACAAGTTTTTAAGTCTGCTGCAAGCTTATAACCTGCCCTTTTCCCTATTGGATCTATTTTTAAAAACACAGGTGAAATAGAAGGCCTGGGGGTGTGCAAAAGTTGGTTTCCTCAATTAATTTAACACATTTCTTTGTGAAGAAATGAAGAAGCAGCACAGGTGAAAAGTCAGTTGGAAAACCTGCTGCTTCAGCCTAACTTCCTGGAGTAGGCTACTAAGTGCATTTGGCCGTCAGGAGAATTAATTCATTGTTGCTGGAATTTTAACTTTGATTTCTCGTAATAAGTTTTTTAAATGCTGAGGATTAATAGCATTTGAGGGGCAAATCCAAAGACTCAGTCTGACTCCAGTAGGTTTTGGAGGGGGCTCTAGACACACGTGAGGTTAATGATCGGAGAGCCCACCTCTGCAGCTTGATCCCAGGAAATGGAATTGACCTTCTCACAGCTCAATTAGGGATAAGTTTATATGAATATATCTTAATGTTCGACCCCAATCTCCTTTACATGCCCTGGTTCAGTTGGCCTGCGAATAATACGGCCTCCTGTCAGCAAAAGGGGACAAGACACTTGTTCAAGTGTTCAGAGCCAGCAGCCCAGCAGAGATGGCTCCAGGCTCTAACTGGGGCAAACTGGAAAGCTGGGACTGGCTGCGCAAAGCCAAGCAAAGCTTTCTGCTTTTCACCTTTGGTATCAGGCTGCCACTACAACTTTTAACTTCTACAGTGTGTTTTTTGAAGGTGGTGTTTTTCTTCCAGCTCTAATTTCTCCATCAAGAGTTAGCCAACCATCTTGTGCCCAACAGACGTATTTTTCTCTCTTTCTGGTGCAGGAACACAAGAGAAGGGCTCAGGTGGACACTGTGCTGATAAATATGCAGTGCAGGGGGCAATACCAGCTCTTTTGAACTCAGCACTCCTGATTCTTGTGGGCTGTGCAAGGCTGGAGAGGAAAGCCCCAGCTGAGTGTCTCCAAACCTCCACCATTCCCCACCAGAACAAGGCTCAGTCCCTCAAGACTTGGTGAGTGATGTCCCCTTGCCAATGGATCCCCTCTACCTCCGGCTGTCTTGTGTTATGTGCTTCCACTGTAGCTTTGTGCCAGATCCGGAGCTGGTCACACCCCAATGTGAGCCAAACACTAACTCAGCCAAAACAAAGGGAGGGCTTTTGGCCATGCCTCTGGGATGGGCAGGGGAGTGGGGCAGGGAAGGGTGTGCTTTGGTAGCCACAAGCCATCAGGGTCAGCTCAGCTGCTCCTAAAACTGCACCTTAAATATGTGTGGCCCCTCCTGTTTCCCTCTAGACAGGTCTTCCTTGCATTTGGCCAGTGCCACAGCTTGTGCCCTTCTTGCCAGTGTCTATAGATGGAAATGCTGTTTAAGAAATACTGTTTAAAATGGATTATCCTCGTAGTCTTGCAGAAGAGGGACCCTGTAGTCAGGCTTGGCGTATCTTCTTAAGGAGGTTGTGGAGAAGCTTATGCTGTAGCTATACATATGACATTGCTAAACAGAAAACACCAAAGTTATTAAACCTGCCATTTTCATGAGCTTTAAATTCATTGGCAACATAGATTTTTGTAAAATCACGCTCTAATCTTTCAGAGAACAGAGCCTCTGCTTAGAGATGCTGTTCCAAGGAGAACCAGCCACCATATGAGGTGTCCTCTTGATTCATAGCTGCAGCAGCATGAATTTCATATAACATGATAATATCCTGTAAAGCCTCAGAGCTCTACACCGAGTCCTGCATAGATAACTGGTTGAGCAGTACGCAGAGTCAGGATGTGATAATAACGTTTTTCCTTCAGCATGAAACGATGCTATTTGGGATGCCAGGCTTCTTGGATGTGAGAGCAGTAATCCTATTATCAGTCATCAACAATAAACGACAGCGCTGTAGATACCCGTTTGCTAGAGCTGATACAGAGAAGCTATTAGGAAGCAGCCTAGCCAGCATGCTGAGGTTTCACCTCCTAGTTCTTTGCAGATTTACTCCGCAGATATCTGCCCATTTGCAGATTATTTTTTTTTTTTATCACTATAAATAAGAGGACATTTACCTCACGGTGACTTGGTTATTATTTCAAGCCACCAGTTGTACTTCAGCATTGATTCGGGTGGTGCCCTTCCATGTCTTGGGGCTGTCTCCTGGAGGGTCTGGTCCTCACAGGCGCAGAAGAGCAGGATGGTTTGTGTATCCATTAATGAGTGCACCCACGGGGGTGGGCTGCAAAGAATAGCGGCAGAATCTGCCATAAATTACCTGTGAGATCTCAGGAAAGGTAGACAAGTAACACCCAGCTGACAGTGCCACGCAAACAGATGAGTTTTCATCATCTTCACACCTTGCCCATCCTTTCCAGCTATGGCACGCTTTTTGATTACACTATGTTATTTTACAGCTAGTATGAAATATTTAGGGCTTTAAATTTACATAGTCATAAGAGACACCACTGTGCAGTACATCTTACAATTCAAATGCAGGAGCTGTATAATTACACACTTCCACAAAATTTTATTAGTGAGGGAAACGTAATTTTATTTTGGCACATTGTTGAAAATTATTCCTATAATGAAATCATGGGAAGAATTTCTTTAATTAAGTAGAACTGTAAACGAATGAATTGGGCTATCCCTCTTTAGATTTCATGTGCTGGGACTCCAGCTGTGCTTAGACTGGCCATTTGCCTTCCCGGGCTCTGAGCGTGTGTTAACCCAGCACAGCAAAGCAGACCGAGAGGGAAGATGTTGATGTTGCTGCTCTGCTCATCTATACCTTAGATATATCCATACTCACTCGCTTTGCTCTTTATTAGCAGCCTCAAGGAACTGCAGCTGACTGCTGAGATGCAGCTGGACATCACCCTCATGGCATTTCTTGACCAGCTACAGAACTCAACTGTCCATTGTCCAAGGCAGAGGTAAGCACTTCATAGACACAGAGTTGCCTTGGTAAGTAAGATAGTCACCAAAGTGTCCCGTCAATTTCTTTTTTTCTTGGTGATGAGTTATTACCCTGCAAGCATGAGCTTTCCCCATGACAGCCAGGCTGGTGCACCTCTGCAGGGAGGACCCTTCCCATCAGCTGATCTGCACCGCTGATTCTGGCTGCTTTTGACCCCTGTTTGCAGTCAGAGGTTCACCTGAATTCACATGGATTCAATTCTCCTGTATTTCCTTTCTTCCCTAATTTTGCTTGTTTTCCCTAAATTTCCTTGCCTTCATGCATGTATAAACATCAATCTCCAGCACCTAACTGCGGTCATGGGGTGATGTTTTGGGGATCATCGCCTGAGTGAGGTGCTTGCACCAATCCCATAAATGCCCACCTCTTTCACTGGGCACTTCAGTATCTTTCTCACACTTGAAGGGGTGTAGCAAAGGTAGGGGGACATTGCTTGGCCAGTATGAAGCTGACCTTGGAGAAGACCACAGGGGAAAGATGCTTAGACAGTCTTCCCACGACCAAAGGCAGAGATGAGAGAAAGAGAGGTCCTCCTGCTTTCTTAGCAATGTATGTTTTTATCCTTTTACGCATCCACGTTTCCCCTGGCCGGGGTCACCTTTTGTCACTAGTCAGTAGCACTGATGTGAGTGCATTGCTTTCTCCTCTGGGAGATGAACGTTTCACACTCCTCTTGGCTGGGGATCAGAGGAGGCCCTGCAGCTCCTCGCACAGCACCCCGCGCCGGCACCTTTTCTACGGGCCAGTTTCCTCTGCTAAACCTTGCACTGGACACCTAGTGTGTTGACACAATGAATTCCTATGGAGAATGGCTTTTCAAAATGACATTTCTGTAAAATCGGCCGTTGCCAATCGTTTAAAAATACACATGGGATCAAAGTTCCGTTTGCTCCAGGTTTAATAATTACCTTAGCGATGTGAAGCTGAGCCCAGTGACACAATAAACCTTCCTCTCCAGTTTGACAGCCTGTATGTTGAGGTGATGTTGACTCATGACTTCAGTCACTGTTTACAAATATTGGCCTGGGAGGTCGTTACAGATCAAAATAAATGATGTTATCTGGAAAGCAAAGATAGGGGAACCCTACAAAACTGACCCTAATCTTGTGAAAATATCCTCGAAATAAAACAGGTGATGGAGCTAAGCATCTCCTTCAGGCTTTTGCTTCTCTGTGATCTACCAAGGGAACGTTTTACATTTATCTCAGCATAAAGATTCATTACGGTACAGTTTTTAAATGCAACCTATAGAGCACTAACAAGAGGTGAAACCAGGGTCACTATTTAACTCACGGATCAATAAATCTTTTCCATCCTTGAACTGTAATGTCAAATGCCATTGCCTAAAAATTCCTCACCCAATACACCAAGGTATATCCGTTGCAGTTATATTCTTCTCTCAAGGTACAAATAACATGCACATACCCTCGACTACCCTTCACAGCCATATGTGCAGGTTCTTTCACTTGCAGGTAAAAGCAATTCTGATTTCAACATCTATAAATAGGTAAATACGTTCTGATTCATTTTAAACATCCATAAGTTTCACATCGCCAATACAGTAATTATACTCCAACTCTTCCATTTCTTAATCAAAATTAAATCTTTGCCTAAACTCCTTATTCACAGTGACAACACAATGTTAACATCTTTGTAATTCAGATAAGCGAGATCTTCTCTAAGAAATTCAGGGGGAAAATATGCAACCTGACAGAACAGCATGAAGCTCCCATATGAGAATCCTAGGAGGAAGTGTCTACATATTTCAGAGTAAAATCAAAGGAAGCCATTAAAAAGGAGCACGTTGTCTAAAATGTGTTGAAATGAGACATGTATTTATTCTCTCCCTGAGGTAAAAACCTGTACAACTTTGGGTTTACAACCCATAAATTATCAAGTCGTTTCTCACTTGTGGAATAAATAGCATCCGAGAGTGTCTGCATCCACACATCAGCTGAAGCTGGAGAGAGCTAAATTTACAAAACATTGAATCAGGAGGTACGTGAGACTTAGTAAACAGCACAAAAGCCAGTGCCTCCAACAAGGAATATTGCAGCTAATCAGCAGCTTTCCAACTTTTCAAGAAGTTTCTGCAGGAGTTCACGGGATGCTCAGGGTCCCTCTGCAAAGTTTTGTGGAAGAGTGAGTGCAGACCATGGAGGCAGATGCCTGTAAAGGAGGGAGAAGCCAAGGAGGCTGCCGAGACCCAGCCTGGGCAACAGCTCTCATTTTGGCCAAACTAAAAGGTGGTGTTTTGGGGCCATCGAGCAAAGACAGGAGCGTGATGGGTGGTCGAGGTTTTCTGAATTCCTGGCTGAGCTGTGCCTTTCCTCCCTGTTCCCCTCTCAAAACCCACCCATCCTGGCAGCTTCCCTGTGTGGATGTAGGCCAATATTCAGAAAAGATCATCAGAGCTGGAGTTCTACCACCCGCTCCACAGTTCGGTGCCTGCCTTCTGTAGAGTCATAGGCTTAAAAGACTTGACAGAAAAGCACAAACCAAAGGGTTTCAGTACAGGGTGTCTGGAAGCCTCAGCCCGCATCCCTTCCAGTTATTACCCCCTCATAGAACTTTTTGGGTACATTGCTCTTTGAGCAAGGATTTCTGCATTGGAATGAGCACCCCTGCCACCCAGCCTGAAGAGCGTGAAGGAAAGGGTTCCACAGTGCTGGGGTCCATATTCAAATGGCAGATCAGGTCCAAGAGCCAGCAGTGGTGAGAGCACCTCATGAGGGGCTTCTGGAGAAACTTGGCCCAGCTTGGTGGTGGTGCACAGCAATGCTTTGCCCTGGAGCAGGACTGGGATGCAGCCAGGATGGATCCCAGAGCTCTCTAACGCTGCAGTGAGGGACAGCTGGAACACTAGGTGTGGATCTGCCCTGAACTTCAGCTCTTACCAGCAATTACCTGTTGCCTTCTTGATTAATGAACTCTGGGTCTCATTGCCTATTTTTAAGGGCGGGTGTCCAGAGGCTGGATGACATGATGTGTCTTCCTCTGCCGAAGATGTGCCCTTGCTGGCAGGCTCTGGAGGAACCAGGAGGATTAAGCTGGACCTCGTCCCGTGGCATTGGCAGGGTCAGTGCTGGGCCTCCAGGGACACGCGGACCAGGCCAAGAGCATTAGCCCTAAAGGGAAGGATGAGCAAACAAACTGCAGGGGGAAAAAGAAACCGACAGAGATGAATGTGGCAGAGGAAATGTAACCAAGTGTGTTAACGCAGGGTCAGACAAAGATTTAAAAAATCTTGTACTCAGGATATTAAAATTGCACTCCCTGGTGTGTACCTACCTGCACCTCTTCTCTAAACATTATTTCTGCTACATTTGCCTTGAATTAAGAAAGAGGCTTTTCATCTTCGAAGCAGTCAGACCTGCAATTACACCGACCCAAGTTTTGCATGAAGTAATATTTTTTCCTGCCTTAAACACATTTTGTGCTCAAAATGAACTTGTTAAATAGTCTGTCATCTCGCGTTTCTTTCTCTAAAGATGCGGACAACACCTGAATAGTTAATGAGCTGCAGCGCAATTTAATCAGAGTGAGAAAAACACTATTTCGAACAAAGAACAAAGTCGTCCCCTCCAGTTTCTCCCACAGCCTCCAGCTTCCCGCACTGGTCACCGGGTCACCGGGTCACCCTGCACAGGGTGTCCTTTGAGCCAATCTGCCCGAGCCCCAAAGGCTGCACACACATTTTGGGGGGGGGCTGATGCTCCCCATCACCTTGCTTCACCAGCAGACATTTAGGCTGATGTGAAATGGGAAGGCAAAAGCAATGTGTTGCCCCAAGCGATGGCCCAACACGCCCGCTCCTGTCTCAGTGTTTCAGCCTACGTAGGGGCTTACAAGATGCTTTACCAGGATACGAGCCTGGTATGCCACAGCATACGAGACCATTGGTGTGTCTCCAGTTGCAGTCCTGAGGCCAGAAATTTCTCTCCGAGCAGTCGTCTCCTGCCCGCGGCAGCAAACAGCTTTGGAGCTGCACGTGGGAGTGCCTGGCACAGAGCTGTGCCAAATGTAACCTCATTAAAACAGCTTTTGTTCCGATACATCGAGCACACAGAAGAAAAATATGATCTATTGTCCGGGTTTTAAGTTCCCCTTTGTATAAAATATGAATAACATTTCTTACCTGTGTTTGCAAAATGCTTTGTCCCTGTACACAGCCGTGGCAGCGCCGTTATTTATTACTTTCCTTAAGGAAATGCTTTGTCCCTGGGTACGGAGCCTGTACACAGCCGCGGCAGCGCCGTTATTTATTACTTTCCTTAAGCACCTGGAGTTATGAAAGCCTACTTTTCACTTTGATCCTTCGCAGACCCAGCAGCCTGCAGGAAGGATGCCATTCATCACCGGTTTCGTTCCGTGTGTCGCTGTGAGGGCGGGCAGGAACGAGGCACAGCGCTCCGCCGCCGCCTGGGAGCACGCTCTGCCCAGCAGCGCGAAGGCGGACGGGTAACGTCCTCTCAGCGGGTGAAGTGTGCGAAAATGGGCAGGAATAAAGTGGTGATTGTGGCTGGGAAGTAGCCGTTAAGGGAATTTCACTCCGCTGGCTGTGGTGAGTAAAGATGCCATCAATAGTTCCCCGTACTGGCCAGCGAGTTATTGCAGATGGGATTTCCACAGCCCAGCTCCCTTAGCACATTGCAATGTTAAATCTGTTGTTGCTTTCATTGTTTTGTTTTTTTTTTTCCCCGAAGAATATGAGAAAGGTGAATTGCTGACTTTCCACTGCTTGCTCTGGCTGCAAATGGAGCTTCAGCTCCTCGGGGTTTTGACTCATGGGCAGTGAAGCAAACAGCCAGAGCGGCTGGAGATGGAGCTGTCTCCCACCTGCCTGCCAGAGGTTACTGCTGCTCTAATGGTGTCAGCCACAGAAAATATCTGCCCGACTCAGCTGGAGCTGAGGCACAGGGGTGGAGCAGCAAGGGTGTAGGTGCTGAATCAGCTCTGTTTTGGAGCTCAGAGGGACACTGACAGCAGTGCGAGGATGGGACATGGCAGGAGCCACCTGAGCTTCTCCTTCAGGTTCTGCTTAAACTGCTCTGCCAGAGCCTGCAGCCACTTTTTGCACTTCTTGCCCCAAGATTATGTTTTCTTGGCCAATAATCTTCAACCAAGTATTGTAACCTTTCTATTACCCACATGGAAGGCCAAATCTTTCTGAGCCTGATGTTAATTTCATTAGCGATGGGGCTGGGCTTTGGTAAATACAAACTAATACTAAATCAAACAGAGGCATTTTGCTAAAAAGCAGCTATTATACCCAAAAGAAATAAAATCACAAAACCTAAAAATAGCACAAGGAGCAACAAGGAGCAAACTGCAGTCCTTGGAGATCAGTCCTTGGAGATCTGTCCTTGCTGCATGTGTCAGGAATCATATACTAGACAGTCTGCATTTTTGGTGTGGGGGGAAGAAAATATAATAGACAATAGGGTGCCGCGGGATAGAATAACACAGCGGGCAGGGTCCCCATGACTCATGCCCAGAAGATCTTTCCTCAGGAGTGGGAGTCATAATAATCCACAACAAACTATTGTAACCCGCTGAATGTCGCAAGTGTCTCTGAAGCCGCCTTAACTTCCCGCAGCGACGTTTTTTCTAAATACGTGACATCACAAGTTATTTTGCTCTGTGACAAACACATTTAAAGGCACTACCTTGACTTCCCTTTCAGAGGTTCGTTTGAATAACTCGTTTCCCTTTATCTCTCCTCCGGCCCCCTCCCCAGGACTGGGTGACGCTCTCTTCACTTCCAGGAGAAATGACAGCAGCATTCTGCTGCTTGGAACAATGTTCTGGTTTATCTCCAGGAGACAACAGTAGGTGGTTCACTTTTTGGGATTTCTGTCTCTTTTTGTTACTTGTCTAGGCCATTTGCCAAAGGAAAAAAAAAAAAAAGAAAAAGAAAAAAGAAAAGAATATCATGCTTTGCATTTCTATATCTTCTTCCATTCAAGGCTCCTAGAAGATTCAACAAACATCCTTTGATTTTGAGCCAGGAGGCTGGCGGGTGGGCACAGCCGCTCCCCAGCCTGCTCCCCGGGTCACTGGGAGGTGGGACATGGGATGTTCAGCTGCAGGAGAGCAAAAGATGTGCCATGAGAGGGCAAAGGCAGAGGTGGCTACAGGCTGAGCTGCGTTTCCACCTCCTCCTGTGCTGCAGGGATCTCACACTTGATCATGACAGCGGTGGTACCTCTGGCAGCACCTTCTCTTTCAATAGAGATCCTGTTGGGAGTCACCAGGTTGGGTGGCTGTTGCTCTCTCACTCAGTGCTGGGTGCCATGGATGACCATCCAGCAAGGATAGCAAGGTGGATGGGCAGAGCTGGTCCTGGAGCAGAGCTCAGCATCATCCCCAGGGCAGGGCTGCTCACACAGCCCCACCTGCAGCAGCGTGGGAGCAGCGCCTGTGCCTGGAAACCCAGGATTTCCAGCTCCGTGGTGAGGAATTAAGTCTGTGTGTACAGCTAAGGAAGATAAGTCCTTTCCTCTTATCTCATTGGAAGGAGGAGCAAGGGGAAGGCCAAGAAATTAGCCAGATAATGTTGCCAGGAGCTGTGCCCGGAGCGCCCTGTGACGGCTGATAACGCTGTGTTGTGACCGTGGAGCAGCAAAGACAATGCCCTGATCCCAACCCCGCCTGAGAGCAGGAGGTGGAGGATATTTAAGTTACTAAGCTGCAAACTTGGGTCTCCCCAGGTCACTCTGGAGACATCACCCGCCTCCTCCCTAGGGACAGGAGCTGGTGGCATGTGCTCTTGGGGCACACCCCCTTCCAGAATGGACTTTGGAGAGAAAAAAAGTCCAAACCCCTGAGAATTTCTTCCAAATAGCTGAAATGTCCCAGGGAGAAGATCGTGGTACGGCAGCCACTGTGACGGTACAACCACGGGCCAGGAGCAGGACAGGGGCTTTGCTTCCACTGTCTCAAGCTCCCCCTTCCTAAGGGACAGGACGGGTGGGGTTTGAAGCACTGACATTTAGTGGGCAAAACAAAGTCAGGAGCAACTTCTCCACTCACCTCATGTGGGGGAACATCTGGGGTTCTCCTCCCATGGCCCTGCAGAACCCCAAGGGCAGTAGAAGACCTCCCAGAGCAGCAGGCACCCAGCAGCACCGTGGTTCTGTAAGGGACCAGGGGAGAGAGGCTTCCACTCACCAGTAGTGGTGGTGGTCATATTCTGGTGTCCTCCAGACAACTGGGTGTCTTCTGCTGCATCTTTTGGGGAAAAGTAGTGATTATGGATGTTTGTAGGCATTGTTTTGCCAGATATTCCCTTGCCAATGGACCATGTGCTGCAGAGATGAGCAGACACCCAGCCTGGTCATGTATTTTTATTGTAGAAGGAGCTACCATGGAAAAGGTGGTCCAGGGCTGGCTCATTGATTGGCAGAAGTTCCTATGTGGGTACGTGAGGCCGAGCAATGAAGTTGCACTGGAGCTACTGAGGTCCCCTGTGCGGGGCTGAGGCTTGAGAGGAACTTTGGGAAAACAGAGGAAATGCAAAGATGAGCAGGGATTTACAGGTACACCCAGGGATTCGTTCCAACTCTCTAAACACCCATCAGAAATCTTTAAACCTGTTACAAGTCAACACATGATGACCCGGCAGCATATTTTAAGACGCCAGTTTCACAGGTCCCTCCTCTCCCCTCCGTGGCAGCTCTCCAAGAGCCTGTTCATTTTTGTGAGCATGGTGTCTTTTCACACCATTGTGCATCACGTCATACAAGAAATGGGAGGACCCACGTGTGCCATGGATGTCACTCACTGGGGAGTGCTTCTTGAGGGGTTACCACCATGTGGAGGGCTGAGCAGGGAGCTCACTGAGACTTACAGAGGTTGATCTGCTCGGCTTATTGAAGAGATAGATAAGAGGAGACTTCTTCATAGCTGATCACCTTCACATGGCCTTCACCTTTGTCATGATTTGACTCTGATATCTAGCACTGGTGGAGCACGTCCAACATGGGGAGGGGAAGATAGTGGTATTAAAAATGAAAATATATGATATGGATCAAATAGTTTAAGAAACACCCTTGCATCATCCTGAAGAGAGAGCAATAGAGTTTCTGGCACTGGAAAACTTTAAGATCTTATAAAATAAGGCCATAGCCTGGCCAGAAAGCCCTGAACTGGTGCAAAGCTTCCCTGGTGGAGGCCTTTGATCTGCCTTTCCAGGCATTGATATGGTTTCACATTAAAATTGATGACACTGAGACACAGAGGGACAGATTTCCCTAAGAGAAGCCAGGGGCAGAGATGGGAGCCTGACAGTCTTTTCCCAATGACTGGATTGCTCCTTAGCTGTGTAACCATGATTCCTCTAGAGGATAAAACGCTATGGTCTCATTTATACTTTATATTATACAAGAGGTTCTCATTGACAACCACTCTGAGCAATTTCTCAGTGACCTTCTTCAAGGAAGCTGGGAAGAATATTTGACTTATAAGTGATGAATTTTAGACTTCTGGTGGAGGATTTGGAATAATGAGAAATATCTGCTTATTCTATAATATTCTGGCTTATCCTAATACTTTACTTTGCTGCTAATACGAATTAAGACTTTTTTTAAAATTAACTCATGAGTCTTATTTTCCAAGCAGTCCTATTTTGGTTGAAAAAGTCGTTTTGTGGGTCAAAAGTGGAGTGGAGGTACTGTTCCTAACTTCCTTACTGGATTCACTGTATGCTGGCCCTGTGTTTTATGGTCCTGACGTATTTCTTGGACAGGACCTGCTCTGAAAAACAACCAATTTGACAATTTCCAGGCAGATGAAGTTAAATAAAAGCAGTACGACTGTGCAGCTCTGGGGATGCAAGGCTCTGATGAGATATTTTCAATAAATGAAGAGTGTTGGGAAGGAGAAAGAAGTTACCACCAGTTTGTCTGTCCCTTCACACTCTTCACACTCCCAACCACACTGCAGGGCTGTGCGAGACACCCTTAACTTCATCCCCTGCATCCCTCTCTCTTGGTGCCCAACCAGTATCCACTGCTGGGCTGCTGTGGGGAGCCTGCTCGTGTCAAAAGCCAGAGCCAGGATCCCACTCCCCCTGCAAAAGGTGTTCTTTAATCACAAAAGAAAAAACAAAAAAGATATTTAGTTTCGTGCACAAATCACAGAATCACAGAATCTTCTAGGTTGGAAGGGACCTTAAAGATCATCTTGTCCAACCGTCAACCTAACTGACAAAAATAGACACCCGCACAACAAACAAGAAGCATCACCATCACTAAACCATACCTCCCAGCACTACATCAACCTGTCTTTTGAACACCTCCAGGGATGGTGCCTCAACCACCTCCCTGGGCAGCCCATTCCAATGTCTGATGACCCTTTCAGTGAAAAATTTTTTCCTAATATCCAGCCTGAACCTCCCCTGGTGTAACTTAAGGCCATTTCCTTTCGTCCTGTCGCCTGTGACTTAAGAGACCAACCCCCACCTCTCTACACCCTCCTTTCAGGGAGTTGTAGAGAGCAATAAGGTCTCCCCTCAGCCTCCTCTTCTCCAGGCTGAATAACCCCAGCTCCCTCAGCCTCTCCTCATAAGACTTGTGCTCCAGACCCCTCACCATCTTTGTCACCCTTCTCTGGACCCGCTCCAGCACCTCAATGTCTTTTTTTGGTAGGGGGCCCAAAACTGGACACAGTACTCGAGGTGGGGCCTCACCAGTGCCGAGCACAGGGGGACGATCACCTCTCGGGCCCTACACGCCATGCTGTTCCTGATACAGGCCAGGATGCCAAATACAGTGATTAAGTTAGTGAGGGCAGCCGGCACATTAACCCCTATGTCAATGGGCTGAAAACTGAACCTGGGCGTTTGGTGGCCCCGGTGACTGGGTCTCACATAAGTCATGAGCTTTGACACCCCCAGGCACGTCCCGCGCGGGGCCGGGGGTCAGGGAGCGTGGGGGCGGTGGGACGGACCCTGCAGCCCGGTGGCTGCCCGGGGACACCCTCCTCCCGCACACCCCAGCCCGACACCGGGGCTCCCGGCTTATCCCCAGGGTTTGCATCAATCGGTGGGTATTTAAGGAGCTTTGCTGTAAATACCGCTCAGCTTTTGCTGGGATCGTAGTTGCACCCTTGGCCTAGAAGGTTTTTGTGCTAGACAGGAGGCAAACAAAATACATCCTTGCAAAAGGCTTGTGGCCCTGTGGGCTGCATTTGTGTGCCTCAGGTAAGGGTGTTGAATCTTGGATCTCCACACACAGGTCCACTGACACTCAGTCACACAAATTGTATATTTTAGATACGTTTTAAATGCATTAAAAGTAAGAGAAAACCCTCAAAACCCACCATAAAATGTATTTCCAGATCTCTGCACGTTTAACAAATGTTAAATAAGCTGGAAGGAATATCTTTTGCAGGTCTCTGGAAGTTTAGTGATCATTAAATAAAACAGAAGGAATATCTTTTATAGACTTCCTCAGGATTTACATCCCATTTCACCCCATAAAGTAAACTGTTAAAACTGTCCTGGCCTGTTACCCCTGTGTACCTTGGGTCCTTGGGTTATTCAAGCTAGAATAGCGAAGTGGAGAGATAAATTAGGCTGTAAAATGGACTAAGAGTTTCTTTTGTGGCCACTGACATTTAAAAAATTCTTCAGATAAAGGCTACCCACAATAAATATTTGCAAGTTAATGAAAGCCTTGGGAACTGCAGCATGCAGATGTAACACGGGTAAATACCCAGCGTTTCTGCACAGAAATCCAGAGCAGCGAAGGGATAGTGGGAAACAATAGTCACAGGAATGAATATTTGTTGTGGGAGATGCCACTTTATATAAGACATGTTTATTTAAAGGGTGGTGAAAATCACATTTGCAAAATGACATCGAACATTAGAATTGTAAATAACCAGAAGCAAGTGGAATTTCCTTAAATATACTTAGGAACGCTCCTCACGCAGCGCTAATAAGGCACGGCAGAACAGTGCATTGGAAACAGAAAAAAAGATATGCCTGTGTTGCACGCAAAATTGTACATTAAAGGAAACGTCCAAATTAAGAATATATGAAAGCAAGACCCATAATGATTGTTGTGTATTTGTCTCCAGAAATGTAATGCATAATAGATATTCAGAATAATTTTAAGCTCCAAGTCCCTCTCAGTACCTTCTTTTCTAAACCTGAGCATAGTTTATTTGCTGTAAGAGAGTTAAATCTTTAAAGCGATTTCATAAAAATAAAACATATGAGGTGTTGAAGCATAAAAACTTGCTACCCTTTGAAAGTAGTCACTCTTAAATTCTGTTATTAAGCCAGACAATAGAAAGTTGTTAATACTTATTTCCTGATTTGAAATTTTTAAAAATCTTATATTCTTTTTTAATGGTCAGAAGATGAATAATAAGTTTAAGGGTTTAGGCTCACCTATTTGATAGCATCCACAGATTTTGTAAAGAAATGCTTTTCTGAAAAAGAAAAACCTTCTAATACTCTTTCATATTCATACCTCATCAACGTTAATAAGCAATAAAGAAATACAAGTTTAAACCATTTGAATTAAATGCAGTACAAGGGAGAGAAAAATGTGTACAGTCAAATACTCCGTTTTCAGAAGAAGCCATGAGATGTCAGTTTACAGAAGATGCATGTTGTGCCAGCCCACTGGAAAATGGAGCAACCAAACAGCTGCTATTGTTCCTACTCTAGGAAAATTAAAATCTCGTAATAACATAGGCATGGAAGTTGCCTATAATTTCACATTTAGGCCTTTGTTTAGAAATGACTAAGAGCAAAGTTCATGTAACTGGCAAGGCAAGACTGCATTATTATCTGACTGTAACAAGTCCTGTGCACAAAAAAGGGATTCATCCCAAAGGGTTATTTGGCATGGCCAAGGCAGCTCTGGAGCGCCAGGCCTCCCTGGTAAGTCCCTGCATAAATAGGAGAAGAAAACAAGAACGCTTCATGAACAGAAGACTTTGTTTTGGAAGAAGAGATGAGGTTGATTGATTGATGCTACTAATTACTTTTGACTTTCCTGTCCAGTGTTTGCAGGGCAGATGCTGCAACTCCACTGAAGCCAATCTTTATGGACACTGAAGCTTCAACTTCACTGATAGCCCCAAGAGACATGGGGTTCATCTCACTTTGGCGTGGTCAGATCCATCTTCCCCATTTATTTCCATGATTTGGATCATGAAAAGACCCCTAAACCTTGGGATGACTGAGGAAGGGCCTTCCAGCCAGCACTTGAAGTGCATCTACAGTGCTGATGTCCCTTCTGTTGAGGTGAGCAGAATAGGTCCACCTCAACAAGTTGTATTTTTTCTAGTCTACGTCTGGGACAAGAGCAGATGGGATGGGGTGGGGTGGGATGGGGTAGGACAGGACACTGGCACTGAGCAGTTCAGTACTGTAGTTTCAGTGCAAGTTACTTGCTGAATACGGTGCATTCCCCACCTCCAGAAGACCAGCTGCTCTGCAGTAAAACTCATCCCTTGTGCCTCAGGACAACAAGAACATGCCTGAGCTACAGTGCCTGCTGGGCCCAGGGGTACCAGTAATGTGGTGATGCTTCTTCAGGAGTGAAGTTTTTGTGGGCAATTCATCCCTTGTATCAGCTGCAAAGGTTGTTTCTTCTGCACGTCTGTCACATCATTCTCCTCTAGCAATGTCTTTCTTCAGCAAAACTTTCCAAGCAGCAAAAAGAGGATATTTGCTTTCTGTGTTTGTCTGGTGGTCAAGAGGAAACACATACAGAGAGAACACTGCGTGGATGAGTAGAAAATAAACACATTTGGTGGAAATATCTTGCTTTGGAAAGTCCATTTTATAGTCTTTATCACAGAATCATGGGGTTGTTAGGGACCTTTGGAGATCATCTAGTCCAACCCCACTGCCAAAGCAGGTTCATCTAGAGCAGGCTGGGCAGGAACGCATCCAGGTGAATTTTATTAGCATAAGAAAGTCAGCAGTGCTTCAACTTGCTGGCCTGTTTTCAGATGTTACGTACTTTACTGCAGTGAATAAATGGTACTTGCAACCTGGTCCTCTATAGCTCTTTTATTTGCAGCTGATTGTAGGCAGTCTAGGCAGCTTCCTTAATTTTTGTAACAGAAAGTTGTTAAAAGCTGGGGACAAGACATGCATGTCTCCACATGGTGACAGTGAGAAGAGTGTTTTTCTACGTTCTTCCATGGAAGCCTTTACCCAGACCCAGGGAGGTCGAATAAAGTTCCTTATTGCTCGGTGTTATTTAATAATTCTTCAGCCTACCCTGACCTATCATTGCGAAATGATGCGCTGTGTCTATATTAATAAGGCAGCTACTTGCCTGTTAACGTGCTTTTCAATTCTGCTTTTGGGGTGTGAGCTCTCTCCCTGAATGAAGTGAGCAGCTCCACTGCCTGAATAATCACTTCCATAAATTAATATGGACTGTAGCCACGTCCATCTGTGCTGTGATTTCCCCCCACCGCCCATGCTTGGAAGGGGCCTGTACCTCCTAAGTAATTATTTACATTCCACCTATTGCATTCTCCGTTGCAGACAGCAGTCTTTACTCATTTCTCATCTCGATTTACTCCCTGTTGTTTTCTGTGTTAAAAAAATACCGCATGAGGGGTGAAAGCCCATTGGAACCTCTGTCCTGCAGCATTAGGGGCTTCCTGCCTTTAACGGGGAACAGTTGTAACTCACATGAAGAATTTTGGATCAGAGGAGTGTGAAAATAGAGATTATTATGATTTTTCACAAGCTTTTATTTTGAATACAGATGGGTTGGACTTAGTCACTTTTCTTAAATCAGCTGTTTTATTGTTGTGAATAATAATATCTTAACCTTGCTGTCAATGGGAGATGGATGAATGAGAAATACTGGCCAAAGACGTTGTGTAAACCCCTCGTCTTCAGAAACCAGGTACCATATTTACCCAGAGCAGAGAAGGGATACAAAGCCAATGCAGAAACCCACCTGGGGACCAGCATGTGGCTGTGTGTGTGGCTGGTGGCACCCAGCAAGCCAGTGGGGACAGCCTGGTGGGAACAGCAGGAGGCTCCCTCCTTGCCCAGCCATGCTGGGGCTGGAGGGACAGTGGGTGAGCAGGGTGTGCTGGTGCTCCTGGTCAATAACAAAACCTTTCAGACCTGGTGAGGTTTGGGGTGAGTTATGGGTAAGTTGTGCTCATGTGAGTGAGATCGTGCTGGAGCTGGGACGGGGAAGAAATTTTCCTTCAGGCAACGACTGTCAGGGGCTGGAAGCTTCTTTTTCTTCCTTCTTTCTGATGTACAGGGTTTGGCCAGGGCCTTGGCTCCTTACAAACATACTCAGCAAATGTCTCCCTGCTATTGTAGGGACATGCAAAATTGTGAGTTTTGTGGTTTTCACAATAGACTGAATGCCCTTGTTTTGCTGATGGGCACCATTAACATGGCTCTTCTATGCAGAGATGAGCCTGAAATGTGCAGGACAGCTTTGGGAAGCACTTCTTGACCTCGATGGGTAGGACCAGGAAGGCAGGTACCTTGTCTGGACTAAATGTCTGTTATGCTCTTGCCAGTGGGTGCAGGAAATGGGGTTTGGGGTCCCAAATAGTCCTTTTGAGTCCTCCATCCCTGAATATTAGAGATCTGGGGTCTCTGCTGGATTCCCCCATCGACAGAGCCTGGATGAGACAGTGGGCTGTGACTGTGGGACTTCCCTGACTTGCCCTATGAAGAAGAGGTTAGAGGTCTTGTGGAAGAGTAAGAAACAAAGGAGAAAGGTGTGTGAGAGAGAGGGGCATAAGATAAAGAAACAGAGGAAGGAGGTGACTAAGGCGAGGCACGAGGCTTCCAATGGAGATGTTACCTTTTTTGCTTTCCTTTACTCAATGTCCCCTCATTGGTAAGTGGCACACAGAGCTTGTAGAGGAAAGGGGTGGGCAGGCTGCACTCACAGTCCTGGCTGCTCTGGATACTAAGCAGCTGGAAACAAAGAAAATTGCCTAAAATTCATCAGCCCAAATTCACTGCTGAATTCACCACCCTGTCCACATCCCAGCAACTTCAGGGAGCACTAGCCCGAGCCCTGAAATCCGAGGGCAGCTGAGCTACCCCCACACTCCCAAGCTTATGTAGGGAGTTATCTCTTGGAGACCAAAAAAAAAGAGAAGGCGTTGCTGGCAACTGGTGCGGCAGGACCCCAGCAGAGGCAGCCAGCATCCTCTGCTCCCACAGCAACGGCAGCCCCGCCACTCCCTTCCCTGCCACCTTCTTCTTTTATAAAATAAGAGAGTCAGCCATGTCTGGTGGCCCCCCCAAACCGACTGGCTGACTTTCCACAGACACTGGGCAGAAGAGGCATGAGCCAAGGTGCATTTGCTCAGCCAAAGCCCCTCTGGCACGGCCTGGCCTCGCTGGCAACCCCTGGGTGGAGGGAAGCGGGGGCACAGGAGGGAGAACACGTCCCGTTGGCAGCCGTTTCCCCAGCAAGCCCGCACAGCTTTGCCTGCATGAGATTTTGGCACAGGGAAATTATATTATTAGTCCTTAACTTTTACAAGCGTTGAAATTTATGGAGGAGGCACAGATGTTAAAAAAAAAACAAACCAAAAAAAACCAAACACCAAAACAAACAAATACCCGAAGCTGAAAACAAATAACCCAGCTAAAAGGGAAGCCAGCTACAAGAGCCAGACTGGCTCCTGGGTGGCTGCGGTGGAGCTCAGTCTCCACAGTAGTGCCCGGGACACCCGCCAGCCAGAGCAATGGTGGGAGCTGCCCCGTCCCCTGCACCACGCACCGCCGGTCCCTTTCGTCCTGACGGCAGGATGGTGTCACAGCGCGTTTCTCCACCCAAGCCAACGAGGGACGTGGCCTCCCTCCATCCCCAGGGAGATGCAACCCGGTGAGACGGGAAGAACCTGCAGCAAAGTTTTGCTGGTGGCAGCGAACTCAGGCTTGGGGCAAAGCCAGCAGAAAAGGCAGGTCGGGCAGATGGCGAGGAAGTCCCCCGGGCCACCACGCACGGGCTCTCCGTCAGCTGGGTGGGAGGTGGGCCAGCGGAGCAGCCTGCGCGGACCTGGGGCAGCTGCGTGGTGCCGTCCATGTGGCTCGCGCCTCCGCGGAGGGAACCTTTCCCTCTGGCACTGAAACCAATCCAGGAGGGAGCCCCTGGGCCCTGCCAGTTTTGTACTTCAGAAATGCTGGCAGGTAGGCTCTCCTTTCCGATTACATCATGTCACCACCGCTCACCCAGGCTGTCTCTGGGCATCAGTCAGGATCCAGCAGCAGCGTGTGGTGGATGCTGTAAACCCTGGTAGATTTGCTCCCCTCTCCTGACGCTGTGGTCCCTCTGCCAGCTCTGCTTTGTTAAAAATGTATGTTTTTATGAATTATTCTACTTGCCGGTGTTTCGTGTTCAACTGCTCATTTCCCTGGTGGTCCCCGCTGGGTTTGCTCCTCTCCCTGGGATGAGGGGTTGGGGCACACGCTCCTGGGGGCCTGAAGCCCCCTCCTGAGGACCTGCCCTCCCCAGGGACCCACACCCTGTCCTCCCTGAGCTGCAGGGCACAGCTCCAGGGGAGTTGTGTGCACGTGTGTAATTGTGAAGATGGTAGTGCATAAAGTTTAAGTAAAAATCTCACTTTTCTCCAGCAGTGGGTGCAGGTACAGCAGAGGGAGGGACGGGGGCAGAGGGCCAGGGGCAAAAGGAGAAGGGTTGGGGCAGGTGCACAGGGGCTGGGACAGAGGGACAAGGAGAGACGGACAGGGGAAAAGGACAGGGGCTGGAGCAGAGGGATAGAAGGATGGGTCAAAAGGATGGAGAGAGGGATAGAAGTAGAGAGACAAGGTTTGGGGCCGGGCGACAGGGGCACGGAAGGAAGGAGCGAGCAGGGGCAGAGACTCTGGTGTCAGGGCGGAGACGGGGGACAGGGACAGGGACCCAGGGGCAGAGAGGGGGGGCAGAAGCTGGGGCGGGGACGCGGGGACAGGGGCAGGGACAAGGCAGGGGCAGGGACCCGGAGGCAGACAAAGGGCGGGCAGCAGAGCCCGGCTCCCAGTCCGCGTCCCCGCAGCGGCAGCACCGCACACCGGCGCGCAGAGCCAGGAGCGGGAGGAGCGGGCGGCGGCGGAGGAGGAGGAGGCGGAGGAGGAGGAGGAGGAGGAGGAGGGGAGGGACCTTCCCCTCCCTCCCACCCCGGCACCGGGGGGAAATAAATTATT